>NW_020664444.1:29342738-29431425 GCF_002925995.2 Terrapene triunguis
CCCAAGCACGTGCTTGGTCGGCTGGTGCCTGGAGCCAGCCCTGCCAGCAAGGGGTGGCCTATATAAATTTAAAAAAGAAAGTGGGGAAACATGGATTGGAATATGTAAAGCAATGGCAGAAACTGAAGCTCTGAAAGTCAATAATAAAAGCAAAAAATTTAGAATCTTGCAATTAATGGCCATGGCAGTAAGATGGCTTAAATAATATGCCACAATACTGGCCAGTCAAGTAATGGAAAAGAAAACAGGGAAATAGAAGTGGTAACCCAGGCTTTGGAAGAAGCATTCTAAGCTGTTGAGCACTGGAAAGCCCAAGCTCTTTTAGCAGGGCAGCAAGACACATGATATGCTTGAACAGATAAAGCAGGAGAATAAAAAATTGGAAACAGCTGTGGAAAACCTGCAAAAGAAAGAGGTGCCGTCCCCTGTTACCCAACAACAGACTTCAAGAGCTTTTAGGGGTGTGGGTTTTTTTAGGAGCGTACACAGCCAAGGCTCTAACCGCAAAGGTAAGTAAGAATATGTCCCGCTTCCCTCCATTCAAAGGGTTTCTGGTAAACCAGTGTTTGAAATACAATGGGAGGTCAACTAATTCCAATCAGTTTAATAATTTCTCTTTGGGTTTGCTATTTTACAACTGTCCCTGTGTACATTTTCATTGTTCAGCAGCATTTTCTATTTGTTTAATTTAATCACTCATGAACAGAAAATTTTAAGGCCTAAGCTCAGCCCAGGTGTAAATGGGCACAAACTGAATTGAAGTCAGAGTTGCACATGGGACAAATGTGGCCCTAAATATTTTACAGGCTTGAATGTAAATGCCATGACAGTCATATGAATAAGTTGCGCACTTGTTTTAAGACTGATAACAGTACCAGGGCACATACTATCCTCTTTAAATAATGACTGCCACTGCAGTAACCCATGGTCAAACATGTTAATTACATCCTGTTATCAAAGGATGGTGCAATTAACCAGGGTGATCATTTCTGCTCTATGGAAAGACACGCTGGTGACCTAAAAGGACCTAATTTATTATACATTTTAACTTCTTAAATTCCCACTGTTGTGGACTACAGAAGCTGTGTCATGCACAGATGTGACTTATGGCTTTTTCTGACATATCCAAGGACTTGCAAGTCACCCAGTCCTGTAAATTACAGGACCTAAGGTTAAGTAAATGTAGCAACTCAGCATGGGCCTTGCACTAATCTTGGAATCTTTTTCTCAAAATCGAAAGGTGGCATAACTTGGGGAATACATTGTATGTCACAAACTTAATGGCACTAGTGCATTTTCTTTGTACATTATGGGCTAGATCCTCAGGTGAAAATCAGTGTAACCTCTTTGACTTCATGAGATTTAGACCAGGTGACTTTCTATGCATTAAGAATGGTTGTTAAGAGTGATTATAACTATCTGACTCATTCAGGAAGTCTGCTTAAATTTTGTAGGCACACACCTTGCCATTCCCTCAGCCCTTTGTCACACCCAGGACCATTAATTAACTCCTAAAAAACCCCTCACCCCTAACTGACAGAGTTATACTGGGAAACCCCCCATGTAGACAAATCTTACACCAGCAAAAGAGTACTTTTGCCAGCATGGCTTATGACGTTCAGAGAAGTGGTTTAACTACACTGACAAAAGAGTTGCCAGTATAAGCTGTGTCTTCCTTAGGAGGCATTGCAGTGTAGACTAGCCCTAAGTGTAGACCAGGCCTAAGAGAATTTTGCCATTGACTTGAATGGGGCCAGGATCTGACCCTAAGTATATTTCCCCTCAAACATCAGTACTGTTCCAGTACTGATTTTCTCCTTCCCCAATTCTATTTCTACTGGGTAATAATTTGCCTACAGCGTCCAAAGAAAATGAGTTGACATACTGTACTGTAACTTTAATTTTTTTAACATCTTCTCTTAAGGCCTGGGGAGTCCTCACTACCCTGGATGCAGACAACACATTTGTCACAATTTTCTCACTAATACACCAGCTCCGTAGGGACACATTTCAGTGGGAATGGCTACCGGGCAAAGAAGTATACAAAAAATATGGCAGTTTAAGTGACAGTTATTATAGAGCATTCTGGTAAACATTCATGCAGCGGAGCACATTTCATCCTCTATTGTCTCCTTGATGTCCCTTTAGATGAGGTATCATGTGAAGATGTTACAGAGCCCTTTGTGCTTTCCACAGAATAAAGCTGAAAAATGATCTTCAGCGCACTGGTAGTCACTCAGAATGGCTCAATTTTCGATAATGTATTATGCACACAGCCTATAGAGCTCTGTAGCTTTCCACATGATGAGGTTTTTCTCTACTATTCAGCAATGAATTATTCCTTAACACTAGGTCTGGATGCTGCAGGCCTTATGTGTTCAAAACTCCATTGCCTTTAATAGGAGTTTTCCATGTGCTAAGGATGATGGATCAGGCCTAAATGTGAAAACAGTTCCTTCACACATAGAATCATAGACTCATAAGACTGGAAGGGACCTCGAGAGGTCATCTAGTCCAGTCCCCTGCACTCAAGGCAGGACTAAGTATTATCTAGACCATCCCTGACAGGTGTTTGTCCAACCTGCTCTTAAAAATCCCCAATGATGGAGATTCCACATTCTCCCTAGGCAATTTATTCCGTGCTTAACCACTCTGACAGGAAGTTTTTCCTAATGTCCAACCTAAACCACCCTTGCTGCAATTTAAGCCCATTGCTTCTTGTCCTATCCTCAGAGGTTAAGAAGAACAATTTTTCTCCCTCCTCCTTGTAACAACCTGAAGTTGTTACAATGAAGTTAGACTTTCTTGCTTAGAAACATAAGACTAGAAGGGGATTCCTGGGTGATCAAGTCCAGTCCACTGCTATCACAGGCAACCCCATAACCCTATTGTAAGCTGCTAATTCACTGCTGTAGCTTGCCCCAGAGTCTGAGTATGCCAGGGACTCCAGCAGCTTCACTCAGGGATCTCCCTCCTTCTTACAGCCCCCCAATTTGCTCCTTGTGGCTCTCTCCAGCCTGCCTTCACCAGGCCCTTCCCAGAAAGACAGCGAACTGTTTTTGCTCCTCTCTGAGAATGATTCTCTTCTAGACCAATTTGTGTTGAACTGTCAGTTAGATCATTGCCACACACAGCTACTTTGCATATTTAATCCACATGTACTACATGTTTGAAATGTAGCAGGAGGGGACTTGTTAAATCATGCAAAGCAACTAATTAAGCCTATATATGTTAAACTGAATTATACTGCCAGTCAGAATCTAAATGCTTACATAAATAATCAAACATAATGGCCGAAAACAAATCACAATACCCTTATAAAGTAAACAATCAATACTGTAATCTGCACCCTAATTAAAAAACAGCAATTGCATCACCTACACTAATTAATGGGACATAGAATTTTTCAGCTCCTATTTAAGGGTTTGCTTTTAGGATAAATCTTCCAGCACTCAGAGGGCAGTATCAAGAATTACACTGTTTTGTTCAAATAGCAAAACTATCTGTGCTGAAAGAAAAAAGATTATAAGAATCTGTCCCTTTGATTTTTTTATGCATTAAATACAGGAATATCAAACAATAGCTTTATAATTTATATAATATTTATGAAATCTTTTGTCTGGAATTTTCAACGGGACTAAGGGGAGATCAGCACCCAGTCTCTTCCAAATGAAATAGGAGTTGGTGCCCAATTCCTTTGGGATGCTTTGAAAATCTCAGCCTATGGACTTGATCCTGCACCACTGAAACTCAGGGCCTGTCTACACTACAAAATTAAGTCGACCTAAGTTAGGTTGGCATACAGCCATCACAGTAATTACATCGCTTTTGCATGTCCACACTACCCTCCTTGTGTCAGTGGTGCGCATCTGCATCAGGAGCACTTGTATCAACTGTACTGTCAGTGCAGGGCATTGTGGGACAGGTTCTGAAAGCCAGTAACAGTCAATGTAAGCAATGAAGTGTCTACACTGATGCTGTGTTGATCTAAATACATCAACATTGACTCTATACCTCTTGTGGAGGAGGTATTATTAAATTGGCAGAATGGGGCAGTTACGTAGGCGGGAGCAAAATTTTAGCGTAGACACTTACATAGTTAGGTCAATGTAAGCTGCCTTGTGTTGACCTAACTCTGTGGTGTAGACCAGACCAGGCCCCAAATGTTTTTGACTGCAGTGACAGTAGCATCAGGCCCTATATGCACCAGTCTCAATTTTCAGAAGTGACTATTGACTCTGGGTCCTTCAATTTTGGGAACTCAAATTGAGACACCTTCAAGAATGGGTGCTCAGCATTTTGTGGAAACATAGTCTTTTTAAGATGTCTCAAGCTGAGCAATCAAAACTAAAGCACCTAAAATCACTAGTCACTTCTGAAAATCTTGGCCAAAGTAACTGCTTCATCAAATCATATGGTAACCTGCTATCATGACATTGCGCATTCTGTTCTTGAAGTAGAGTTGCCATAGAATCAGAGGACTGGAAGGGACCTCAAGTCGTCGTCTAGTCCAGTGCCCTGCACTCAAGGCAGGACTAAATATTATCTAGACCATCCCTGACAGGTATTTGCCTAAGCTGCTCTTAAAAATCTCCAATGACAGAGATTCCACAACCTCCCTAGGCAATTTATTCCAGGGCTTAACCACCCTGACAGTTAGGAAGCTTTTCCTAATGTCCAACCGAAACCATCATTGCTGCATTTTAAGCCCATTGCTTCATGTCCTATCCTCAGAGGTTAAGGAGAACAATTTTTTCTCCCTCCTCCTTGTAGCAACCTTTTATGTACTCTCTATTGTTTCTATGAATGTCCTAATGTGGACATAGCCAGCACTTGTGGGCATTTCCTAAATACCTAACGTTCCTATGGTATCACTAAACCAGCAGAGAAAAGAATTTTTAATATTTTCAGGAGAAGATCTTCCTCAGGAAAGTTGTACATCTGGAATGTCACAGCCAAGCATTATAAGCTTGATTCAAAGCTCTCTGAAGTCCAGGGGAGTCTTTCCATTTATTCTGATGGGCTGTAGATCAGGTTCCATGTGGCCAGGTATTGTGCAAGCTTTCCTCAAGAGCTTGCCTACATGGAGTCATTCTGTCCTGCAATAATTTGGCAACTGGAGTCTCAGGCCTCTCTTGAGCAGAGGCCACTATCTATGTCAGATTTCATAGCATTTTGTTCTTGTTTTTAGATGACTAGAATGAGACTACCAAAATTCTTCCAACTGAATTAAAATCTCTTGACATGAAAAGCTATTGCAGTGATCAGTGAGGGTCTTTGTCCAGCAGAATTTACTAAACTTTTCTCACTTTTCCTTGGGAAAGTCTAAAACTATGCAAACAAGTCTACAAAACTCATTTAATAAGAAGGTGGATCATAAAAACTGTCCAGGGACTATGAATGCATCTTTTACATTTTATTGGTTTCCTAATTATGAGAACCTGCATTAACTGGCCATTGCTTGATGGTATACTGTGTGACGTGTTGGATCACAGAAACCCCCGTGGGGCTGCCAACTGATGTGCCAAGACTACTTCTGCCCCTGCTTTCCCTGCCCTCCCAGCTTGGGACTTCAGTGCCCTGCCTGGTTTGAGCCAGACCCGCTAGCCTGCTGCAAACCTAGATCCAGGTCTGAACCATGTCCCCTAACAGCTGTAGGTTTAATTGAAAGCAGGTTAAGAAGTGTTCCTGTCTTTAACACTCAGATGCTCAACTCCCAATGGGTCCAAACCCCAAATAAATCTGTTTTACCCTGTATAAAGCTTATACAGGGTAAACTCATAAATTGTTT
Source organism: Terrapene triunguis (assembly GCF_002925995.2). NCBI lineage: Eukaryota > Metazoa > Chordata > Testudines > Emydidae > Terrapene > Terrapene triunguis. Next base: position 29,348,530 of record NW_020664444.1, read on the forward strand.
GCCCTCTATAACACTGATAGAGAGATATGCACAGATGTTTGCCCCCCCCCGATATTAATACATACTCTGGGTTAATTAATAAGTAAAAGGTGATTTTTATTAAATACAAAAAGTAGGATTTAAGTGGTTCCAAGTAATAGCACACAGAACAAAGTGAATTACCAAGCAAAATAAAATAGAACACGCAAGTCTATGTCTAATACAGTAAGAAAACTGAATACAGATAAAAACCTCACTCTCAGAGGAATTCCAGTAAGCTTCCTTTTACAGACTAGTCTCCTTCTAGTTTGGGTCCAGCAATCACTCACACCCCCTGTAGTTACTGTTCTTTGTTCCAGCTTCTTTCAGGTATCCTTGGGGGTGGAGAGGCTATCTCTTTAGCCAGCTGAAGACAAAATGGAGGAGTCTCCCAGGGGTTTAAATAGACTTTCTCTTGTGGGAGGAGACCCCCTCTTCTCTCCTATGTAAATTCCAGCTCCAAGATGGAGTTTTGGAGTCACATGGGCAAGTCACATGTCCATGCATGACTCCGTTTTTACAGGCAGCAGCCATTATTTACATGCTACCCTGAATGTCCTCAGGTAGACTTCTCATGTGGATTGGAGCCTTCCAAGATTCATTGTCCTTTAAGTGTTTCTTGATTGGGCACTTAACTTGCACATTCCTTTCTCAAGAAGCTGACCAAATGCTTTACTAAGGCTACTTAGAAATCAAGCTAGTACACAGCCAATATTCATAACTTCGAATACAACAATTACACATGCATACAAATAGGATGAATATATTCAGTAGATCATAACCTTTACATAGATATGTTACATGACATATGTAGCATAACACATATTCCAGTTATATCATATATACATTCATAAGCATATTTCCATGAAGCCTTATGGAGTGCAACGTCACACACAACGTCACATGCTGGATGGCAAATTGCCTGGATTTTTGCCTATTAAATGGCGTGGCACAATTTGTTAACTAGACCTAGCCGGTAAAAATCCAGGCCATTTACCAAACAGGTAAAGAGGCCAATGTGGAAACCTACACTTGTTAGGAAACTGACTGGAGCGGAAGGGGGGGTCTGGAGTGTGTGTATGTATATGTAACAGTAACTGGAAAGAGAGACTAGTTGAGGGCTTAAAAGGGGTGAATGATTTTATTAGGCAGGAGATCCACACGCTACCCTATGCTGCTAGCTTAGCATCTTGGGCAGTGACTACAAGACAGTAAGTCACTTGAATCCTCTCAGTAGTTACCAAGCTTTGGACATGTTGCAAACAGAAGAGTATATTCCCTACAGCTTCATTAGGAGATTAGCAATAGTAACTATAACAGTCACTGAGGGATTTCATCATGTGCCTCCTATGCAACAATGGGAGGGTCAAACTCTGAGTAGCCAATCCCAGTATACATTATAAATGGCCTTTAAAATAGGAACAAATGGTCTGGAACACTGGTGCAAACAGAAGTGTAATGGGCCCCTCCCAAGTTCAGCCCAGGGTCTGAAAAGATTTGGCTCCTGAGCTGAAGGGAGTTTCAATTACTACTTTAACTGCAATTGCTGCTCCTACTGCCATTCCATGTGTTCTGCTGCTAAGCTGCACTACATCAGCAATGCCTGATCCCACATCTCTGATCCCTCCATGAGGCCCTGATTCAGCAAAGAACTTAAGCATGTGAATAGCCTCATTTAATTCAAAGAGCTTAAAGTGAGGCAAGTGCTTAAGTATTTTGGCAGATCAGTGCATGAGATAAGTGAGGTGATTTGGCAGGACACACTAGTGATAGCAGGGTACCAGTTATTACAGATATTAACTTGCACCTGATATTACAATGGTTCATTTATATAGTTCAATTAACCCTCACTCACTGTTCCAGAAATGGGGACATCATGAGAGTGCTGCCCGCCAGCACATCCCCTTGAGGATCTGCAGGTGCATTGCATTCAGGACCCCTTCGGGTACTTTCAATCAATTACCAAAATATGTACCCGTTCGCGGGGGCTGATTTATTAAGTTTTCTACCAAGAATAACTCACTTTGGCTTGTTGCTCCAGGTCACCCCCTTTGGGTGATCAGCAATCTCAAAAAAGGAGTCCCCAGCTCTCCTCCTTGGTGCTGGGCTGTACAGCCTCAGCCAGCTTCTCCCTCAGCTATTCCCTTCCACCCACCCCCCATTAGTCCTCAAGCTCGGTAGGCCAACCCTTTCCTGCTGCTGTCTGCTCTGCTATGAGGGAGGAGGCAGCATTTATGCTGATCTCCTTCCCCTGGCTCATCCCCAGTTGGTTGTGTGAGAGGGAAAGTTTGTCCTGCCCTCTCTGCAAGGCTCCTGGCCCAAGGCTCTTAAAGACACAGTGATGGGATTTTCTCCCAGGCACTACTTTTTCCTCTGTCAGTGTGCGTGTGTACGCACGTGTGTCCCCTCACCCACTAAGTATCCTTACCCTTAAGGGGAAGACTACCCCATCACAGGGAGCCATTCAGCTCCTATAGTTTCTCTCATTTAGAGAGATCCAAAAACCATTAAAATGGATGGGAATCTTTCTGCTGATCCCAGTGAGCTATGGCTCAGATTCTAAAACAACTCAGTGATCAAGAAAACTTCCTCTAAAGAAGTTGAAACAAAAACTGTTATAGGAAACTGAGGCTGTTTGGTATGGAGTTACTGAGACACATTGAAGATTGAGCCCTGCAGTGTCATTTTTCCCTCCTAGAATCATCTTTTAAGAGTAGAACTGAACATCAGAAGAGCTGGGAAGCATTGTGATAATTAATGGCCTGATCCTGAGAGTTGCTGAGCATCTGCAGCTTCTAAGCTAATGACCTCATTGACTTCAGTGGGAGTTATAGGTGTTGGACATCTCTTTGGGGAGCAGGAGTAAAATGTTTGTTAGCACCTTGGACAGTGCATACATGCAGAGTAGGAAAAACTGATGATTTACACATAACAGGGCACAAATTCATCCCAGGAGTAACTGTTGAAATCAATGGCGCTATGCCAGGGATACATTTAACTCTGTTCATTCAGTGCAAACCTGATTACTTAATCCCATCAATCACACTAGCTATTAGACCACAACTTCAGCTGGTGTATTCTGGCATAGCTCCAGTGAAATCAATGTAGGTGTGCTGATTTACACCCGCTGATAATCTAGCCCATTATCTTCTAAGCCAAGGTTGTCTTGCTCAGAAGGGTAACTTGGATCTGTCAGCCTCGGTTTTTGTTCTCCTGACTTTAGAAGTAGAAATCTTGAGTTTGACTAAATGTAGGCAAAGGAAGGTTTCAGATAATCAGCAAGTCAGGTAACAAAAATAGATGCAGAGCTGAATCTCCACAGTTTTCAGCAGGAAATACAGACCCATTGATCTAGCCCATTTCTTTTTGTTTTGTTGCACACTATGAGGGAGACCTTTTATGATGAGAATAGCTGTAGGCAATCTGTATTCTTTTTATTTTTAGTCACTAGAAAAAACAATCAAGCTAAGAGAGCCTAAAACATCACCATAGGGCTCAGTTCATTGAATAAACTGAGCAAAAACATTACACACACAAACAAACAGAGCTTCAGGCACGATGCAAGAAGACGATAAACAAAAATTGGTAGGTTAATTCAAAATATAACCTCTGGAATCATAGTGAGCATGTACTTTCTGTACAGTTCTTGCATGCTGTAGTTCTTGTATCAGCTCCATTAGGGCTTAGTTCAAAGCCCAGGAGGTCAATGGGACTTTCCATTGACTTTCCTGAGCTTTGCATTAAACCCTTTAATTTTACAGCAAGGTTCCCTTTCAAAAGGTGGGTAATATTATTTTAAAATATTGGTTTGGAAAAGCAACAGAAAATAATTTTCAGAAGTAATCCCTGATAATAGTGCAGTCCAACTTGCATGGTTTCTATCTCAACCCATAAAGATACTACACTCTGCCTCTTTATAGATACATACTCAGCATCTTGATTCTATATTGGGGTTGGACTAGCGGAGGGTGGATAGATGGATAAATTGTATTGAATCAATGGAAGTGCAGGGTATTCAGCACCTGATGGTATATGATCTTTAAAATATATTTTATTCTTTAAAATTTTTAATTTAAAAAAATCTATTTTGAATATCACCATCTTATTTTCAACACCATCAACATCAGCTTTTTTCAAAATAAGTTTACATATGTGAGAAAAAATTGATCACACAGAATATACAGCTAAAGCATACAGATTTAGAAATAAGAGACTGTCTGGTGTTTTGTTATTGACCCAAACCTGTGCTCATTGAAGTCAACAGAGATTCACCATTACTTCAATAAGAACAGGAAGGAGTTGTGTCAACCCACAGAAGACTAAATTGCATCATGTAACATGGCTTATATGCACATGCAAGACCGCGCGATGTTTGTGTGATGGCTGCCATCTTGACTGATGCCAGGATTGAATCAGTGACCTCCAGAGCTATGAGCATCAGTCTTGACATTGAGCTAAAAAAAGGTAGGCTATGTAGCTGGGGGCTGTGACAAACTCACATCCCCTGTGGGTTGGGTATGAAACAAACTGATCAGTGAGTTACACTTGTAGGATAGGTTTTCTCAAATCCCAGTGCTTCCACTTCTGTAAACACCATCACAGATACCCAAGCTACACATAAACTCGATAGAGTTCCACTTCAATTTACAATGAAAGCTGTCCTGAGTGACAACTCCAGGGACCAACAAAAACCAGCTCTTTATTGGAGGTGGCCTTCTAGGAAAGGGGGAATAGAGCTGGAATTTCACTTGAATTCTGAGTAGAGAGAACCTGGTGGCAGAAAGTTAGTCGGGAGTGTGATTATTGCAACTCTAGGTGCCTGCATTCCCACCCTGGCACCTGGGGCACACAGCCAGCCAGAGCCATGGCAAAACTCAGTGGTGCAGGCCAAGAGATGTCTTTGATAGTAGGAATTGTATGGAGACCCAAATAGCTCTAAGCTGCATTCCCTTCATAAAACCCTTGGGCACCGGCACCCCAGCTGTCCTTCCTGCCATTGGCCAGTTCTATTCAGATTCCTATTCTGTTCAGTTCTAGTCTATTCTGTACACATTACCTTTGAAGGATGCCTAATTAGTGTGGCATCTTGTACAGGTTTCATCATAGCTTGTGAAGATGGGTTTTTCAAAAGCACTAAGCACTGGCCTTTCATTGCTGTCATTGATGTCCATAGTTTTCTCAATGACGGCAACAGAGGCAGAGTTTGACCAATGCTGAGCATTTTTGAAAAATCCCACTTTCCATCTATTTTCTGAATTATCAGGAGGGAAAACTGATTGGTCCTTTGTAAAGGGAATTTTCCTATCCCACCATCAATGATCCAAGTACATGGCATTGCCTACAGATGAAATGTTCTCGTTTTAATCCCACTGTATTTTTATCTGGCCAGACACATAACTATCACAGAAGGGAGAAAGAATCAACAGAAATTAAATTAGTCAAAATAATACACCTGTGACGTTCTTGTCTTTAGGGGATTTTTTATTAATAGAAATCACTGTCCCCAATCATCTTGAAAGGCACATCACTTCTGCTCTGTGTCATATTGCTGAGCATTACCAGATCATTTCTAAAATTGTTTATATTTATAGATGTATGGAAAAGTGAATGAATGCCATAAGTCAGCTGGTGTGGGGGGGGGGGAGTGGGACTAGCCCTCACAGAATATCTTAATTTAAAGGTGAATCAGAGCACTGAGGTCCAATATGATTACCTAAAATACAAAGGAATATATCAGCCAATAGTGTAAAGGCAGTGATATAAAGTAGGAGACTGGGAGCTAGGAGAGCTCAGTTCCATTCTTGCCATTACCACTTGTCTGTCCTAGGTACCTATGTGGTCCACATCGCTGTTGTGCCTGAGCACCTCATGACCTTAAATGTATTTATTCTCACAACCCCCCTGTCCTGTACTCTTATCCCCATTTTACAGGTGGCACTGAGAGACCAGATGAGTTGCCTCTGGTCACACAGGAAGTAAGGTGGAGTAGAGAACTGATCCTGGGTCTCTGAAATCCCAGGCTGGCACCCTAATCACTGCACCATCCTTCCTCTCTTGCTGCCATGCTCACGAGTCACTTCATCTTTTTGTGCTTATGTTTACCCATCAACAAGTGGGAGGAGAATGCCACTTATGTAACTCCCTGAGATACTGTGAGGGTTGGTATTCGTGCAGTTCTTTCAAAAACAGAAGTGTTAAATATAGTCATTATTTACATAGCACCTAGAGGGTGCCAAGGGACATTATAGACAAATATGCAGAAACAATCCCTGCTGCAAACAGCATACACTCAAAACAGGCAACAGGCAGAGTGAGGACAGGGAGAAGGAATGTGGTTCAACAACAAGTACGTATCTGCATAATAAAGTCAACACAAGTCATGTTAAGTCCACCATTTTCATTGCAAAGTTCTGCAATTGGGGCCTCATTGTGCTTGACCTCGTGCAGATACATGGTAAGAGAGAGTCCCTGCCCATAAGAGTTTACAATCTAAATGGACAAGACAGGGAATGGAGGGATGTGTTATCCCCCTTTCACAGGCAAGGAGCTAGAGCACTGAGAACTAGAGAGACTTCTCCAAGATCCTACAAGTCTGTGGCCACACGGGGGATTGAACTCTGATCTTCCGAGTCTTAGGCCCCCACCTTAAACCAACCATCCTTCATCTTTATATTTGTACAGGGATTAATTTGTTAATGCTGCTTTAAGGAGAGGACTGGGTATTATACAGCTTTCACACAGTTTCTAATAACTCTCCACTCCTCATTGACAGGGTAAAAGGACAGGCATTTTCATGGACTAGCATTTACATGCATCTAGACTAAAAGGAGCAATGGCCAGAGAAAGGACGGGACTTGGACGAAGGAAGGAATCCCGGAGGATTAGATCCTCTTACAGTGACATGTGCTGCTGATTTACTAGTACTTCAGACCCTATCAAACCATCACCCAAGAAAGCAAAATGTTTGCGATTACAAAAGACTACAAGAGCTGAGATAAAAAGGCTGGTGGCCCAGGGGAACATATAAGTAAATAGCAAGACACTATGTCTACACTACAAAATTACATCAACCTAAATTACATCAATGTACAGCCACTGCACTAATGACATTGTTTTTGCATGTCCTCGCTACGCTCCTTGCATTAGTGATGCGTGTCTTCACCAAAGCGCTTGCATCAATTTAACTGTTAGTATGGGGCATTGTGGGATAGCTTCTGAAAGCCCGCAACAGTCGATGTAAGCCAGGGGTCTCAAACACGCGGCCCGCGGGGCTCTTGTGTGTGGCCTGCCAAGCTCCCCATGCCCCCGCCCCCCCCGCCTACCCGCGGGATTGCCCCCTGTGGCGTTGTGAGCCCTGCGCTGCTCTCTGAAGCAGCTGCCAGCACGCCCCTTTGGGCCGAGGGGGAGGGGGAAGGAGGCAGAGGGCTCCTGCATTGCCTCCTTCCAGGCACCGCTCCCCGCAGCTCCCATTGGCCGGGAACAGGGAACTGCAGCCAATGGGAGCTTTGTGGGAGGTACCCAGAGGAGCGGCAAGAGTAGCACACGCACGGAACCCTGAGCCCCTCCCCCTCCCCCATGGGCTGCAGGGACACGGTTCCATCTGCTTCCTGGAGCAGAGCGGCGTGGGGCCGGGGGCCAGGGCAGGCAGGCAGGGAGCCTGCCCTGGCCCCGGTGCGCGCCGCTGCCAGCCCGGAACCGCTCTAGGTAAGTGGCGCCGAGCTGGAGCTCGCACCCTGAACCCCTCCTGCACCCCAACTCCCTGCCCTGAGCCCCCTGCCACATCCCGCACCCCCTCCTGCACTCCCTGCCCTGAGCCACCTGCCGCACCCCTCAACCTCTTGCACCCCACACACCAACTCCCTGCCCTGAGCCCCCTGCCGCACCCTGCACACCTCCTGCACCTCAACTCCCTGCCCTGAGCCCCCGCCGCACCTTGCACCCTTTCTGCACCTCCTGGGGGCAGCATTAGGGTGGGGACTTCGTGGAAGGGGTTTGAATGGGGCAGGGGAGGGGCCTAATGGAAGGGGTGGAGTAGGGGCGGGGCCAGAGGCAGCGAGGGAGCGTGTCAGTGATGCGGCCCTTGGGTCAATGCACTAGTCCTCATGTGGCCCTCGTGGTCATTTGAGTTTGAGACCCCTGATGTAAGCAATATCGTGTCTACACTGATACTGCATCAACCTATCTATGTCGACCTAAGCGCTATGCCTCTCATGGAGGCAGAGTTATTAAGCTGGCATAGCGGGCAACTTACATCAGCAGGAATGACATTTTAGTGTAGACACTTACACAGTTAGGTCGACATAAGCTGCCTTGCGTCAGTCTAATGCTGTAGTATAGACCAGGGCTAAGCTTATGTCAACCTAACTCTGTAAGTGTCTACACTAAAATGTCACGCCAGCCGATGTAACTCGCCTGCTATACCAACTGAACTCCATTTCTGCAAGAGCCGTAACGCTTAGGTCAATGTAGTTAGGTTGACGCCGTGTCAGTGTAGACACTGCATTGCTTACATCGACTGTTGCTGGCTTTCAGAGCCATCTCACAATGCCTCACACTGACAGTTAAATTGGTGCAAGTGCTCCAGGTGAGGACATGCACTGCCAACACAAGGAGCAAAGTGTAGACATGCACACACAATGTAATTATGTCCTCCTACAGCTGCTACAATAAGCTAGATTGACAATTTTGTAGTGTAGACATGCCTTAACTGGTGAGAGGGGGAGCAAAATGTTTGCTACAATCCTAAAAGAATGTGGTGATAGTAGCATTGAATAGTTAAGCATCTATCATAGATGCAGAGCATAGCTACTATTTAAAATTGCATTGGGTGGTAGTTTGTCCCAGGCTCTCTATCTCAGCATTGTGATGTGCTATGCATCTTGTTAAATAGGAGTTTGAACCTGTAACTTCTGTTAATGCCTATAGGAACCTTATGGCACTAGTTATGCACCGTGAGTTAAGAAGTCAGAGGGGCTAGTTGCAGAACAAAGTGCCATTGTTATTATTTAATGTCAGTACAGGGGGCAAAATCAGATTTAAACTGGTGTTCTGTGGCCAAATGCAAAAGCCAAAAATAGCTCTAAAATGACAATAGTTAGTTTTGTGGCAATTTCTCTTTCACAAGGCTGAATTGATTTACAAGATCTAAACCAAAAAAACTTTCTAGCAGAACAGACTTATTAAAAAATCCTAAGCATGTGTAGTCACTAGTATATGTCCTGCCCCATCAAAATACTTAGAGTAGAATTTGTAAAAGTGCTTAAACAAGTTAGGAGCATAAGTCCCATTGATTGTTTTATTATTAAATTATTGTAATCATTAATTTATTATTTGTATTACTATAGCATCTAGGAGTCCCAGTCATGGATCAGGACCCCATTGTGCTAGACCCTGTACAAATACATTGATTTCAATGAGACCACTCACATGCTTGAAGTGAAGAACATGCAGCAGTACTTTGCTGGATTGGGCCCTTACATTTTCCTGTGGAACAATAAAATAGCAACCTGAATATCTGTGCCTAGTTTTCATGATTTCAAATATCAGCCTTGGAGAAATATCAGCCCAAAAGCATGTTTTTTTCTTTTGCCTAAATTGGTTGCAAGTCTTTCTGGGGTTGATAGGAATAGATAAGGACAATTTAGCTGTTTAATAATCTTCATTGAAATAGTAGTGGTGCCTCCTGGGAGGAGTTTAGGTCCCTAGGTCCCGATCTTACTTGTCTGAGTAGGGCCAGTGGAGCTATGGACTGAGATTCCTTGCCAGAGCAAGAGCTACAGGGTCAGAATCTAACAATGGGTGAAGCACAAAAGATTCATAGGGGTGGTTTGAGTTTGGATACTAACCTAAAACTCTTGAATTAACAAAATTAATCTGGAAATCAAGTCAAGTCAGACATATTGCAATAAAATATCTCCCCCAGCACTTTGTTGCTTTTTCACTTCTGGATGGAATTAAGAATGAAAGCGACCATTAAAAAATGTAATGTCTTTTAAAAGAAAGCGATCCAAACTCTTTTGCCATAAAATAAGTTGTGTTGCCCATTATGGCTGAAGGTTTGGGTTGGCTTTTATTTATCAAAACACTTTTGGTCTTCCCTAGTGTAAACCTGAGTCATATTTGGAAAATCCTTCCATTTTTATAAATAAAGCTCATTATCAACATCTCTTAATTTTCAAGAGAAGACAGTGCCTGTGTTAGGCTCAGAGGTAACTTCCTCTTGCATCCGCACCAATGTTTGGAAAGCTGAGCAGATATCACACCAGTCAGCTGCTCCTGTCTAAAGGTCACTTGCAAAGACGTTTGAGGTTTTTTAATAGTGTTTCTTCTGCTCTGGACTATTTTTTCTTTCAGTTTCATAATTTAATAGGCATCAATGTTCTCTTTTGCTTTATTTCTTTAGTAACTGACATGGATTGGAATTGGAATGTTCTTGGGGGAGGGGGGAAATCGATATAATGTTATAAAGCAGCACAAATGTAATAATATGGGCTGAACAATGAGCCTTATCCTACCTAAAACTGCTGCACAACTTTTTTAATATTCCCCCCTCCCATCCCAACAATGTTTTTTCAAGCTCAATAATGGCTTCTCTACAGAACAAAAGTGCAGCCCTGGAGCAGTAATTGAGCCATTAGCTGACTACCCCATAAAAAGTACCTAAACTGATATCTTAGCTCATACAATGGGGGGGGGGGGGAATCAATTTTCTAATGTGATATTTTACAGTAAATTATCACTAAAAATTTCTTATTCAATGCTCACATCTAATGCATATCAGCGCTTGCATTTTAAAGAATAACACACAGTAGTTACACTGTCCACTGCAGTCACTTTCATAATTATTACTATCATTTATATTGAGGTAGCAGCTACTAGCCCCAGCTGGTAAGAGACAGTCTCTGACCCAGAGATCTTACTATGTAAATGGACAATACAGACAAAGGGTGGGAGGGGAAACTGAGGCACTGAGAGAGAAATAAGCTCAGAAACAGTCACACAATTTGTCACTGGTAGAGCAAAGAGCAAAAGCCAGGTCTACTGATTCCCAGACCCATGCTCTTTTACACCACACTGTCTCCCGTAAAGCTGTCCATCACTTTACATTCCCAAGTTTCAGTATTATGGGCCTGATTCTGCACTGCCTTACGCCTTGCCTCAAATCTCAAACAATTATTTATGCACTTTATAAGGATTCAAATACAACGGGGATGCAGTCTTCTCCTATGTACGCAAACACTGCAAATCCATTCCAGTGTGGTGCTGCTTTAGAATAATGATGAAATATAAAACACTGGGCCGGAGCTGCATTCGGTCTCCAATGTGATATAAATAGGAATTATTTGAACTACTTAGCCTGTAAGCTCTTTCGGGCAGAGACCAACTTTTTAATTGTGCGTTTGTGCAGTGCCGAACACAATGGACTGCTGAGAAATCCTGGCTCCATAGCAACCAATTGCAAATATCCCATGGACTTCAGTGAGACCAGCATTTCACTCCTGCTCTGTGACTGATTCCTAGGTGCTAACATAATTTTATTATTAATTATGATTATTATTATAAAGCCTGGGGAAAGCAGAAGTGTTCTGTAAGGAAACTGAAGACCGGGCTATATGGCTGGGAGGAGGAGGATAAAACCAAAGAAGATGGAACACACATAGAGAAAGAGGAGTAGGGCTTAAAGGAGAAGAGAGAAATCCCATTCTCAGTATTAGACCTGATTGGAAGATTTTCTAAAAAAAAGTGGAAAATTGTTTGCTGAAAGTTTTCACAAACATTTTCCCTCTGCCCTGATCCTCCATGCAAACTTTTCAACCAAATGTGCCATTGCTTGGGATAACCTTCAGGAGCTGAGGCTGGGAACCAAGGGAGTCACCCGCCCAACCCTCAGTGAAATTCAACTCTCACGCAGAATTCCAGCCTTAGTGCTGCTGGGAATTTGCCATCTTGCTGTTCTCTCGTATGAGGAAGGATTTGGTGGGGCCTGGCTAGAATAAATAATCAAAGATGGCTGCTGAGAGAGAGAGATTCCCAGTTATGATTTTGAAACTCTAAGGAACTTTGTATCAATTTCTAAATGACAATTTAGTTATGTGATGTTAAGGTATCCAGAGACCACTAGAAACCTACACATTTATATGGATTAATATTAATAAAATAAAGTTACTTCAGAACTTCCTTTAGAGATGCTTCTGAAATCACTAAATTCCATTTTTCTGTACCCTTATCACCAACACCCAGATTTCTTTTCAGACATAGTATTGAAAAAGTGAGGGGGGAAAAACTGGTCCTTCACCCAGAACATACATTTAAGCCTCAGTCCAAAGTTATTTTAATGTTCAAGATATATACCCATCTCTGAAAAACAGTTATCTTAATGAAATATTGGACATACCCTTAACTACAGAACAGTGAAGAGCACTCCTTTTAGGGTTACAAGATTTTTTTAATTGCTTGGTTTAATATTTTTTATTTGTTTTAAATATAAAACAAAACCCAGGACATAGTTTCAATCCTTCATTGTATGTTACAGGTGGGACTTAAAGATTAATTGATTCAATTGATTTTAATGGGCTCTGGATCAGGTCGTTTCATTCTTCATAAAAGCCACCTAGGGATTTGGACACCCCGTATTCATCAATTTATATGAGGACTGAGCATCCAAATCCTTTAAATAGCTTTGAAAATCTCAGGTGATGGGCATAGACCACCTCTCTCTAGCTTCCCTTTCCCCTCCCCCCAAAAAGTGTTGACAGTATTGTGAACCTATTGTCTTCAAGTATTAAAATTCACTGTAGGTGCAATGAGGTTGATTTTGAGTAAAAGCACATTACTTCCACTTTTAACAGTGTGCTCTGTACAATCCTAATCTATTGATAATTTGCTTGACAACTATGAGAGAGTTCCTTTTTTTCAACCTGAAGACTGACAATTATAGGGGGTGTGTGTGTGTTAGGGGGAGCACACTTAAGAAAGCATTGACAGTGTTTTTGTGCTTAACCAGCAGAAGAATGGGGGGAAAACACAGTAAAGAAAAAAGCAAGAGAAGGACAAAGTGCTTCCATATCTGCAAAATGGTTATCTATTTGATAACAGTCTTAAGGGACCTGCTTGAAGAATAGAAACCTTGACTTTGTATGTGTTGTAAATCACATAATTGGCAAAACATTCCATTAAGTGGCGTGAATTATGCCATAACGGCTTGGTAAGCAGGGATTCATTCCCTCTATAGCTGGAGCACATGGACTGGCACAGCATCTTCGGTGCTTTTGTGTGAGTGACTGTAATTATATATTTGTCCTTGACTCTGCTGTAGAAGTGAATTTGCAACTACATAATTCTCAAACAATTACAATGATGTCATGGGCCAAATTCTCCTCCCAGTTACACCACTGTTATTCTGGAATAACTCCAGTGAAGACAATAAAGTTTCTCTGGATGTACAGTTATATAGCAGAGAACAGAATTTGACCCACATCTGCAATAAAAATTACCATGTAGTTCTTGTCCATAGATTGCGGTGACAAAGTAAGTAGTGCCACTTCATGCAAAATATAACCAGTCAGTGTATTACTTCCCAGCAAGCATTGCCACCAATAGTGAAGCTTTATCTAGTGAGCAATCTTTTCTCACCAAAAAAATGTCCTTTAACTTATTTTATGAAGGAAGCTTGAAGTTTCCCTTTGTAATCCATGATTCAGGAGAATTTTCTCTATCCAATCCCCCATATGTGGGCTTGTTATATTTAAAAGTGTCCCTATTATTGCAATGGGTAATTAGATCTACTTTATACCAAATGAAAGTCTCCCCACAGAGCCACTGATATGCCCTTTTGCTGAGTGTACGCTATCCCTAGGAACTGGAGGAATAGTGAAAAAAAGTATTCATGAACATTCAGTCCTATCAGGTTCATGAGCACTTTTACTCGCATTGTTGTGAACATTCATGCAACTGTTTCCTGTTCTCATAAATATCTCAGGAGACACTTTCTTTCATGAATATATAGGTATTGAGGTTCAAGTTAGCACATTTGTGTGCAAAAGTTGTGTGCAGAAGTGCTTGCCCTGCCACCATATAAACATATGCAACTAATCTCTCTCTCTCTCTCTCTCTCTCTCTATTTATATATATAATAACTTCTTCTGGTGCCATTCTTGTTTATAATGGTGAGATCACGCCACGAAAGAAAGGATAGGAATGTAGACAGTACACCAAATTCATCACAGTAGCCCTCATTACAAATAGTTTGTGAAAAGCCATTAGCCCAAATGTCAGGAAAAGCTTTTCATTGCAGAATTATGAGTAATGAACAAAGGACTGATCCAATGGTGTCCATAGCAGTCTGGCTCCAACTCTGTAAAACTATGATCCAGAAGAACAGAAAAAAAAATCCAACAACTAAATTGACCAGCTCTTCCAACTGACCATCAAAGACCCTGTGTCACTGATTTATGTTTCTATGGCCGCTCTATTTTTGTGTCAAAGGAAAGGCTATAAAATGATCAAGGCACTTCAGCAAAAATAAATATATATTCTCAGCTCTTAGGCAAGCTATTAAAGTCATTGTGTCACAAAAGTTTATTTGTCTGAAAGTATCACAGAAAGAAGAGGAAGAGAAAAAGGAAGACAGTAACTGACCAACCCTTGTTTCTCTGGAAACATTAGAAGCTTTCCCGCCTGATGGCACAGGGCTAGGCCCATTGGGAGGAATGTAATGTGTTATGTAAATAAGACGTCTCACAAAGGATAAGGTTTATTGTTTTTTGATGGTGACACTCTCTTCACTTTCCTTTTCACAATGATCATTTGAGAGGATCAGGAAGATAATGAAAAAAATAGATCCCATAATATCAGGCAAATAACATGGGAAAGCTATCTTAGCACTATGAGGATGTGCCTTTAAAAGGGGGGATTTTGTGTGTTAATGATTTGATTTCTACTGCTCTACCAAATCACCTCTATATGGAAATGATCCAGCTCCTGGAGCAGGGGGGGGTCATCATAGCCTGCACCACTGGTGGGAGTTGTTGGGCCATATGCAGAAACCGTGAATCCCACCTTTGCTGTGCTTTCACCACTACATATACACATACACTGCACTGGGTTCCACTCAGGGAGCCTCACTGAAGCAGCTAGAACCCGGGCCAGCTCCAGGGTTTTGGCCGCCCCGAGCAGCCAAACAAAAACAAAAACAAAAACAAAAAGCTGCGATCGCGATCTGCGGCGGCAATTCGGCGGGAGGTCCTTCGCTCCGAGCAGGAGTGAGGGACCGTCCGCCGAATTGCCGAACAGCTGGACGTGCCACCCCTCTTCGAAGTGGCCGCCCCAAGCACCTGCTTGGTAAGCTGGTGCCTGGAGCCGGCCCTGGCTAGAACACATTCCTCCCAGTCCCTTGCTGCTCACTGAGCTGCTTCCTACATTGCCACCTTTCTAGGCTTTCCCCAAGCTATCTGTTCAACCTTGTATTTTGCTGTGACACTAAGTACCTTTCCCAGACCTGAGGAAGAGATCTGTGTAGCTCGAAAACTTCTCTCTTTCACCAAGAGAAGTTGGTCCAATAAAAGATACTACCTCATCATACTTGTCTCTCTAACAACAAGAAATTGGTAGATGCACAACTAAACGATTTATGGCATGAAGAGGAGAAAGACTGACTTGGTGTAGCACCCCACAGAGCCAAAAGAGGGCACCAGCTGCAATTTCATCTTACACGACAGAGGTTTTTTTAAGTTGTCGAATGAGGGAATTTTCAGGAAATATAGAAACTCATCATAATGAAAGCTAGGTTTTTGATTCATGATGTAACCAGACAGAGCAGTACCCGTGTGACTAAAAAAATCTACTCTTGATCAGTGCCGGCCCACAACATTTTGGCACCTAAGGCGGAGAGCTCAAATGATGCCCCCATGCCCTCTCGCTTGGGCCAAAACTTTGAAAGGTCTCAATTCTGCCTTCTTCTTGTTCTACTCCTCTCATGGTACTGCTCTGCTACCTACTCCAATAAAGGAGAACTATCAACTTAAAATGCCTTGTTCAAAAATTTTAAGTAACTCTTAACTTTCAAACGCCTGAACAGCAAATGTTACTTTTCTTGTCTGCATAGTAAACACTGGCATTTTTATCTGTTTGAATAATCAAAGTGGTGTTTTCCGTGCCTTCTTGGTTGCAAAGAATTGAACTGCTTCCTGCTGAAGGTCCACAGTCTGGGCCAGCCCATGCTCTATTGAGATGGTTGCAAGGCCGACCAGCCTCTCCTGTGTCATTGTGGAGCGTAGATGTGTTTTTATTAACTTCAGCTTGGAGAAGCTGCGTTCTCACTGGCAACTGTTACAGGAAGTGCTAGAAGTATGCGCAGAGCAACAAAAGTATTTGGAAAGAGGGTGGTCATCTTATTTGTGCACATATATTCCAGAACAGCCTTTGGAGTTGATCCTGCTGAAATGTATCTTGAAAGGGCCTTCAGTTCATCACCTAAATCACTCGCATCAATATCGCGCATGTCATCATGTGTCAACACTGTCTCTAGTGCCCTGCATTGCTGGTGTAGGTCTTCTTCAGGTATAGTGAGGAGTTTTGGAATATCATACAACATCCCACATATACTGCTGTGTTCCTTGAGCTGCATGAAACGTTCTTCAACTGACTGTATTGCACAATCTAGCACCTGGTTAAATAATTCAACTTTGAATTGTTGTTTGGGATCTCTGATGGGATTATCCCGTGCCTCGTAATCCAAATGTCTTCTTCTTCGGTGACTCTTGTATTCTTGAATGGGTGGGAAGATAGCTTCAGTGTGAAGTTCCTCTGCCAACTTCTGTGCACTCTTCAGAACGTTTTGAAATCCCTCATCTGAACGGTAAGACTGTAGGTATGACTTTGCTTTGTTCAGTTGTTCCATTGCTCCAGATATATCAAGGTGGATTCTATTGCTTACAACATTTATTTCAAACAGTATGTCATGCCACAACACTAAGCCACACAGAAATTTGAAGTTATGTATGTTTCTGGTGATTCCATTTCCCTCTGCCACTGTACACCCATAAACAGTTCCTGTCATAGCATTATCCTCCATAATGGCAACTATGGCATCATCTATCTTCCCAATTTGGTGTTTGATAGGTTTTATCACCTCCACTCGACTTTCCCATCATGTGGCACTCAGTGGTTTCAGTGTCAGAAAGGATGTTCCCAAATGTTGCTTCAAAATTTGCCATTGATGAGTTGATGCAGAGAAAAATACATAGATACTTTGAATTACATTAAAAAATTCAGCAGCCTCACTAGAAGCTGATGCTGCATCACTGACCACCAAGTTCAATGTATGAGAACTGCATGTGACAAAAAAAATCTCGAGGATTTAATTCTCGGATCTGTGTCTGCACTCCTCTGTTCTTTCCTCTCATGTTGGCACCATTATCGTAGCCCTGACCTCTCATGTCAGCTATCGCAATTCTCAGATCCATGTCTGCACTCCTCTGTTCTTTCCTCTCATGTTGGCACCATTATCGTAGCCATGACCCCTCATGTCAGCTATCGCAATTCCCATATCTTCTAGCTTTTTAAGAAGCACATTTGTCATACCAGCTCCTGTAGTATCATCAATGTCAATAAATTCTAGAAAATGCTCTCTGACAGTCACCATTGCAGGGACATTTTCACTAGGTTCTGTTGTGGTTACAAAACGCACCATTAAAGTAATTTGTTCCGTATGGCTGATGTCAGGTGTGCAGTCCAGAATAACAGAGTAATATCTTGCTGACTTCAGATCTGCTACAATCTTCTGTTTGACTTTTGTTGCCAGTAACTGTCTGATCTCGTTTTGAATTGTTTTTCCAAGGTAGTGGTGTGTGTACATTTCTTGGGTGGTGACTCTTCTTAGATGCCCCTGGAGTGCAGCATCAAACTCAGCCATCAGCTCCACAGTTTTAAGGAAGTTTCCATTGTTTGGCACATACAGCTGATCTGACGTGCCATGCAGTGCTAGGTTTGGGTAGCAAGCATTCTCACAATGGCAATGAGCCTTTTCAGAACATTTTGCCAGTAAAGAGACTCTGATGCAATCTTCTCTTGATGCTGATCATCTATGGTGGCCTTTAACCTTAGTCTCATATCAAGCTCTTTCCACCTATGGAATGCTCTCTGGTGATTTGCTGTCTTCTCATGGCATGCCAGATGTGTAGCCAGATTTTTCCAGTCCTTTGTTCCTGTAGAACCCAATGTGGCTGGAACATTAGATTGGAAGAGTCTGCAACAAAAACAGTATGCAGCATTCTGGGTTTTTGAGTACATAAGTCATGGCCTCTCCACTTTGTCACCATTGGGGATTTCACGCCAGTAATGTGCTGGATTGAAACTTCTATTTTCATTGTCTTTGGGGAACATGAAGTTTTTCACTTGCTGTGGCCCACGCAGTACAAGGAAGTCCCTCAGGCTACTGCTCAAGTGGGTCCACAGTCCTGGATCATCTAGACTTAAGGAACTAAACTCAGCAGCAGCTGTTTCTTGCGCCTCCACCACACTCTTTTCTGATCTACACTTTTCTTCAGGAATGTGGATGGTTAAATCCATTTGAGATGGAGATATGGATGCTGCAGTAGCTGCCAGGTCACCTGCACTCTGACTAACTGGAAGATCAGGCATCTCCTCACCACTCACATCCCCACTGGGGCCGGAAGGCTCACCGTGAACATTTGTGTCTATGTATCTCAGGAGAGCTGCTTCCTGCTTAGATAGAAAAGCTTCCTTTGCTTGCTTTCTTTTTCTGCATGCTGCCTCAGAGGGGCGTTTTCTTCTTTCACTCATGACTGCTGTTCTGTGCCAGCTATAGTGGCTCTCAACATTCAATTGAAGGGGACAAATAAGCAGGCTGGTAGCAGGGCCTGAGTGAGGGAAGATATCAGCGTCTTAAGGGCCTAACTGGCTCCTACTACTTCTGTTGACTGCCTGTTCTCCTCAAGTGGGTTCAGGGAAGCAGCAGGAAACAGGAATTTCCCTGAGAATCTGGTGTTAAACAGTCCAGGCTCCTGGGGGTGCTAGAGAGTTACATAAGAGGCTCTCCCTGCAGCTCCTGCTGCTGTCTGTTATTCCCTCTCACCTTTTCTCTTGCCTGCCTGTTATGTCTCTTGTGCCCTCCTTCCTCCAGCACAGCACTCCACCATCTCTGTGCATCTAGAGCAGAGAGAATACATATGCACCAGCAGCAGACACAATTTTCTACACTCTGGGTCCTAGTGGCGCCCCCCCCCCTCCCAGTCTGGCACCTGAGGCAGCCGCCTCAGTTCGCCTCATGGTAAGGCCAGTCCTGCCTTGGTATCACTGTATGTTTAAAGGTTGGCTCCAAATACTTATTGCAGAACCACTCAACACCTCAGTGCCATTTGGATCCTACTGACACTGGTGTAAATATCAGGAGTAACTCCCTTGATATCACAGAAGTTACTCCAGCATATGTGAGAGCATGGTGAGGCCTTTATATATTGATTTGCCAACAGTGCCCAACACCCAAAAGTCTAGTTCAGGTCAAAGGGAACCACAGGTGCTGAAAATCAGTCCCTTAGTATTAATCTATGTTAATCTAAAGTGCAACAGAGAAATCTTGGAGCAATAGGATATAATCTCTACCAATGATGGGATTTTTTTCCATTGAGGCTTATTTGTCTATTCAGTTTCTAAAGTGCATTTTCAACCAGCATTCATTATGTTGTAATGTGCACACTACTGAGACAAAAAGCTAAGAACTGTGCATCTGATCTTCTATCATAAATAATTTGCTGCTTGAAAGAAGCCTGAAGTACCCTTCTGTCAGAGATGGTTTTGTTAGCTTACACTATTGTGTATATAGGGACTGGTTTAAAAAAAAAAGAAGAAGAAAAGAAAAGAAATATGCCAATATCTATAAATGAAAAATTCTCCAGTTAGGCACTGGCAGATTTTGGTATCTGCATTGTTCCCTATTTAGTTAGAGTACTGGATCTGATAAGGAATGTGCATCAGAATAGGATTTTACAATTCACAGGTGATTCCAAAATTAGAAGCACAGCAACATTTGGAACAATATGGAACAAAGCAAAGTAATTCAAAAGTATGTGGATTCTTAAGGGTAATGAACCAGAAAATGGAAAATATAGATTGATAAAGAAAAAAGATCTGGTGTAGCATGCAAATTATACATCTTTAAAATGGGGTGTATTGACTGGGTAAAAGATTTAGAGCCCAATCTTGTCACCCCAATATGGATAGGCAAGGCCTCCAATGCAGCAGAAACATCTTCCACTAGTTTGGGAGTGAGCAGGGGTGCTGTGGAGAGCCCAGCACCACACAGAATAATACCACAACCCCTCTGTACTGCAGAGAAAGATCACTGTGAGCAGGCTGGGGCAGTGCAGATGCTGGGCTAGTGGGTCCTCTACAGTGTAAATCTACTGTCCTCAAATCCCATGGGTTGGAGTGGGAGATAAAGTGTGTAAGCCACTGATTCACTGTGTGTTATGTGAGCCCCTCTAGTGACTGGCCCACATAGTATGGTGATAGCCTACTACAGCTACCAGCTAATGAAGGTACGCCTTTAGCGCAAATGGTCAGCTGTGTTTAATACTGAAGCTCCTAAAGTGAGAGATTATTACTTCAACTCAGGTGAACAGGTCCTCTGTATAAAGCTCTTTTTCTTGTGCTTGGGACCAGAACTTCACTAAGTAGAGGCTGTTAGTGATAAATCCTTGTAAATTCATTAATCTGAACTCATGGCTGTGGTATTAAAAACTAAAAGCCAATCAGCATTATGCTACATGTTAAAAAGTCCAGCAAGCAAACTAATCAGAAGCACTGACACTGTGACTATCACAGTGGCATTTATAATACTACATTCCATGTCACTTTCTCACAGGAATGATAATAGGAGGTGCTACAAAGTTCAACCAGGATAATTCTATGCTTTAAGGATCTTGATTGGAAGGCAATGCTAAAGAGCCTGAGATTATTCAGACTGGAGACGAAGTGACTCAGGTTGCTTAGACATATTATTCAAAATATTGGAGATTTATGGAAATTTACAGTGACAAGACGATATTTAGGTTTTAGCAAATGTGAGGGAGTCATCTAATTGGGTAATTAAGGTTCCAGGCTGCGATTATGGGACAAGAAACCCAGAGTTTGCTTTTGTTCTCATTACTTCTATGTAGTATTTGTGCTGGATTGAGATTCAGGAAACCTGGGCTGTATTCCCAGCTCTACCACTAATCTACTGAATGACCTCGGGCAAGTCATATCACAGCCCTGTACCTGAGTTTTCCCAGTCTGTAAAACAGGGCTAATGGTACTGACCTCCTTTGTAAAGTGTTTTGAGATCTGCTGATGAAAAGTTGTATATAAGAGCTAGGTATATTCTATTGATTATCACTATTATGGTAGCACTTAAAGGCCTCAACCAAAATGATGGCCTCTTTGAGCTAAATGCTGAAAATGCACATAAAAAGAAACAGGTCCAACCCCAAATAATTTACAATCTAAGAACAAAGAGATAGACAGGCTGGAAGAATGGAAACATTATTAGTCCCGTTTTACATATGGAGAACAAAGACATGGATTAAATGAATTGCCCAAGGTGTTAGAGTGCATCTGTGGCAGAATCAGAAGTTAAACCCAGATTTCCTGTGCCTTAACCACAAATCATCCTTCCTCTCTGTTAGTCTATTCACCCCCACCCCACAGCGTTAATGAATTCCAACTGGCAAAACACAGGTCTGCAAGTGCTACTATGGAGAAACACACTTCTTGGGTGCCAGAAGCACTAGACATTTGGCATCATGCCTGCTACACATCCAAATACAGCAGTACTCAAAATAACCACACACACTGCAATGTTTTATTTCTCATATGTCTACTACACATCATTTCTGGTACACTGCCTTCTTCAAGACAAATAAAGATAGAAGCACTAAATCCACCACTTGCTTAATTCCACTGAAGTCAAAGTCGTGACACCAGGGATGAATTTGGTTCTGACATAAGAACTGAACTGAAACTCAACTTTTAAGCATCTCTACTAACAATTTAGAGTTAGCTTTTCTTAGATTCTGCTTCTGATGGTGCTGAAGGGGATTTTCATTTCCTACTTGAAGAAGTTTCAAACCTCTGGTTTGTGGTTGTTACTGCTGGGAAATTCTACAGGCAAAAAAACCAAGGGCCTGATTTTCCTCTCCTTCTGAGCTAAACCAGGTGCACCTCCACTGAAACCATTAGCATTACACAGATATAAACTAGGTGGAAAGGAGAAGAGAACTTCTGTGTGGAAGAGTCCAGAGGGAAAGTTACCAAAACTAAATTTCTGATACATTAGTGAGACCGTGCCTTACCAGCCAGGTATCTGTACCAGAGAGCTATAGTGACTGACAGATAGATGAGGAAAAATATTATTTGCAGGGCTGCAGAATTATGGCATAATCCCCTTGCTGGCCTGATGAGCCAATTTTTCTGGAGAACAGCTAAAACCAAGGTGAAACCCTAATCTTTGTGCTGAAGAATTATACTGAGGTCATTTATGGTAAGGCACATAACTGTGGTGGCTCTCTCTTTGATAACCTAGGGAGCTCACATGAGCTATACTTCCTGAGAACCTGTTACAAGAACTTCTTTGCTGATCTGGATAGCTGTTAAGAGTCAATTTGTTCTCTCAGTCTGATATGACAAAAGCTCATCTGGCGAGTAGGAGAGCACAAGCGATGAAATCTCATTTGCCATATCAGAAGACTCAAACAGAGTGCTTAAGATCAAGATTTAGGTGAAGAGCCTGTTGATAAGCGAGGGACTGATCTGTGGCCCACTGACATCAGTGGAAAGATTCCCATTGATTTAGGCTTTGGAGTAGGCTTCTACTGAGCAGAGGTAAGGTCAAATTCATGACACTTAAGTTTCAACCTCAGTAAATTGCTAGAGTTGAGATATTTTGTTATTGGGCTCTGTGACAGGCACGACCTTTCTTGGGGCTCACACCCAGGCAGGTTCAAAGCCTTTCTCCTTTCAAAGGTCTTTTTGGGGTTTGGTAAGTCTTTGGGTGGCAGAAACTTGTTAGCTGTTTCTGTCTCAGCTACTCTGGTAACAAGAGTCAGTTCCTTCTGTGGCAGTGCAGATTTCTGCCTTGTTGTCACCCCTTCCTATGACCAGCTCTCTTTTGTACAAGCTTGCTTCCGCCAGCTGGAACAGGTTCTGCAGGTGTGTCTATTTGGTAGAGATTGAGCCCAGAGGAGCTTGTTAGCCTTCTCCCGACTGGGATGGGAGCCATGCCCCATCACAGAGTAAGATAGCATAGGACAGGTTGGAGAGTTGAGTTTATTTCAAATGTTGCTACTAGGTTGTTGAGTTTTGTTGACTCCAGTTGTTTGGTTTCAGAGAATGCATAGTGTGGCTAGCAGTCCAGCCTCAGGAATGTAGAAAAAGCTTCAGTTGTTAATCCATTAGATTAAACATTTAGGCTTAATTTTCCTGTAGCAGTAGAGGTATTTTAAGAAATCAGGTGCCCCATACTATTTATACTGCTTTATTGCTTAATTTTAGCAGCTTCAAGGGAAATTATGTTAGTCAGTCTCTTGCTGTTTAATACTGTGTACTCCCATCCAAACTCAGTACCAATTCTGACAATTAGCGTGTTTAATCAAATCAGGAACATAGGATTTAGGTAAGACCCATTAAAAGCTTTGACTGTTGAATAACTCAGATGAATTTACCAGGGCCTGGTTCTGGGTGGGATCCTGAGCTCTACATGTGCAGCAGAATGGCTTTAATATTATTTTGTCCATTAAAGGAGATTGACTTCACACAACGCACATTCTTGAGCCTGAATTTCACTTGAATGCTCAATCAGCCGTAAGTAAGCAACAATACTTAAGAGATTTCATTTTGACTTAAAAAAACCTGATTTTTATTCTACCTCTCTCAAACCTCCAGCAAATAGTTCTAAGCATTTCATTTCCTCCACATTATTCTTCACCTACTCATTGCCACATTATTAAAAGACATGGCAGTCTTGTTCTCATATACACTTATCACTCACATAAATAAAGTAGCGTGTTTGTCCAACAGTAACTAAGGGTCAGGACTTCTGGGTTCTTTACCTGGCTCTGGCACTGATTTATTAAGTGCCTTTAGTAAAATCACTTAGACCTCTCTGAACCTCAGTTTACCATCTGTACGACAGCAACCTAATAGTTACTTAGCCAGTGAGTATTTTTAAAGGTCAGTTTTTTTCAGATAAAGAGTTATATATGGGTCATGTCCATCAAATCACATATGTAACTTTAGAGAGACAAGGTGGGTGAGATAGTATCTTTTACTGGACCAACTTCTGTTGGTGAGAGAGACAAGCTTTCGAGCTTACACAGAACTCTGTAAGAAGACTGCAGGGGACTGGAGTAGAAGACCTCCTGGGGTCCCTTCCATTCCTATAATTCTGATTCTGAGCATTCAACATTCCTTGAAAACCCCTACACATTTTATGTATTTCTTCAAAGTATATCTGCTAGTATACTTCATAATGCTTACAAGTTTATCCTTTTATTTAATGCACTGATTTAGTCACATATATTTCAACAATTTTGCCACTGAAGGATTTTCAATGTGCACTTTGATTCCTCCTATAATCCTTCTTCCAAAAGCTTTCCATCAGTGGGAACTTGAAACTTCATTCAGGATATTGATTTACCACCACCTACCAGAGGACACACTTTGGATGCTGTTTCCATACAGTGATCATCATTCACCTATTTTTGTCACTTTTAAACCCAGCATTTGCTATGCCTGCCTTTTAACAGATTTCTAAAACTTTTCACCCACATAATTTATGGGATCCATTTACAAGAAGTATTCAGGAATGTGTTTTTCCCAAATAACTGATAAGTTTATTTGTGAGAGTCAATATTGTATAGTTCTTGCTGATATGAATAATTTTGCTTGTTTTTTTATTGTTTTTGTAAGCCATCTTTCGCCACTAAAATTAAAGCTGTATTACTACAGCCAAGTTGTACTAGTATAACCTCATACCTCAAGGGTATCTGGCTTTCCCCCAGTACCTACACAGGTAACAAACAGCTTCCAGTATCCTATACACTGTCTTCTCCCCTTATGATCCCCGTTTTCCCTACACAAGACTCAGCTATCTCTGAGGTCAGATTCAATTTCCTTCTCTCCAAGATGCCCAACAGCAGGTAACTCCAAAACAACCTCCAGTTACCCAAGTTTATTTGTCCGAGGGTAAAAAGTAAAGAGAAAAATCCCAAAGTAAAAGTTAAGAAGGACACAGACACTATAGTTTTATCATTGCAAAAAAGTGCAGTTAGCTAGGGTCTAAGCTTAGTTATGTGGTATGGTTAAGCAATATATACATTGGCTCTGTTAAAAAGTTCATTGTGTCAAACAGGCTGCTTTTTTGTGTCCCAACATACCCGTCTGGAAATGTCCATGTGTTCTGTCTCAGCAACGTGTCTCACCTCTTCCCTCCTTCTTTATATAGCCCTGTAACAGAGGTCTTCTGCTAATCCCATTAGCGGGTGTTAGAAAATTGGTGTGGCATGTTAACGACACCTGTGATGTAAGGGATGTGGGAATGGCTCTCTGGAAAGTGAACTAGGAAGATAGAGACAGAGGAGGTCCAAGAGGGAAACTCTAGAGACAGTCTAGGTCAGAGAGAAAGTTCAGGGATTTACACTGTGCTATTGTTTTTGAGTCATCAGTATAACGACTGCAGGAAAGGGGTGAGTTTGAATGCTAAGGATGGAATTTTCAGATGGACCTAAGGGAATTAGGCACCCAATGCCCATTGAAATTCAACAGGAATTTGGCATCTAACCCCTCATGTCCATTGAAAATCCTACCTTGGGACTTGATCCAAAGCCAGTGAAGTCAAAGGGAGTCTCTCATGCCTTCCCTCTTTCAAGTACAGGTTAGCATCCTAGCCCATTCACAATCCCTCTTTACTAGAATCTGAAAAATTAGATTCTTCCTCACTTCAACACCCTATTATGGAGGGGACTTATTGTCCTTGGAGTCCATGTGAGTGATATAGTACATGCCTTACCACTGCACAGCAACAGTTAATTTTGATATGACAGGTGTTTCTCTCAATGTTGTCCTTATCTCCTTCCACTATACATCTGAACAATGATTCACATTTAATAAAATGCTTTATTGCCCAATTTAGTTCCCTAAATTTGACCACCAGAGACCTGATCCTGCAAAATACTGAAGCCAACGGGGACTTTGTCAGTGACTTTAAAAGGATGCAAGATCAGACCACGGGTGTTTACAAAATAACTTCTTAAGTTACTTATATGGATCCCATTACTATGGTATCTGTGTCTCTTCCAATCTTTTATGCATTTACCCTCACAATACCCCCCTCTGAGGTAGGGAAGCACTACTCTATACTATCTTTAGCACTATTAATAGTGAGGTTTAGAACTCAGGGAGACCTGGATGCTAGTACTATGCTCTGTCCACTAGGCCACCTCTTCCTGCAAAGATGCTGAAGTTATAGTCATGATCAGACAAGTGACTATGTAAAAATAGCACCTTCTGCATCCCAGATCTGCTCTCCATAGGCATTATGAAAGGGATCTGCAGATGTTATTAAATAAAAAAAAAAAAACAGTATTTTGTTTCATGTCATTTCTTTTAGCATTGCAGTGCCAATTTATCTATGGCAGAAAGAACTGAATTCTCTGCATTATGCATCCACAGCAGAATTATTAGTTATATCCCATATACAAAATCTTTATTAGCAATGGTGGGTGATGCATGAGCCTGAAAGAACACAAGCTGTCTTGACTTACCTATTGTCCATAGAATATGCAGAGCTGGCAGTTAATAAAAAAATCTCTTATGCAAATTTGATCATTGAGACACAAACACAAAACCCCATGATGCCATTTAAGTAAGAGTCTTCTCAGAGAATAACCATAGCTTAATGAAAGTAGAAATGACTCAGTAGAAATATTTGAGGTAATAAGGTGAAGAGGACAAGAAAGTAGTCACATTGGTCACAAGAAGCGAGACAAAAAATAACAGGATACATTTAACTGGGTTTATTAAGAAAAAAAATGTTTCATGATAAGGACAGACAGTAGAACAGTCTGCCTGATGAGATAATGGTAGCATCATTAGATGTTTTTGAGGAAAGATTAGATATAGTTATGGAAAGGATAGGGTGGGATCTAATTCTTGTGACCAAAGGAGCTGGACAAGGTGATCTGAGATATCCCCTTCCGATTCAATCATCTATGTCAGTGGTTTTCAACCTTTTTTCATGTGCAGACCCCTAAAAAATTTCTAAAGGATATGCTAACCCCTTTGGAAATCTTAGACCTAGTCTGCAGAGCCCCAGGGGTCAGTGGAACACAGGTTGAACACCACTGATCTATGCAGGGCCAGCTCAAGCGTTTTTGCCGCCCCAAGCGGGGGAAAAAAATAATAATAAAAAAAAGCCACGATTGGCGGCAGCTCCACCACCACCACTTCATTCTTCAGCGGCAATTCAGCGGCAGGTCCTTCCCTCCGAAAGGGACTGACGGACCCGCCGCCAAATTGCCGCCGCCGAGCCGGACGTGCCGCCCCTTTCCGTTGGCCGCCCCAAGCACCTGCTTGCTGCGCTGGTGCCTGGAGCAGGACGTGGATCTGTGTCATCCCATGGTTACATATTTTTCTGGTCATTTCTTTACATCTCCTTTGTTTCTTGTTACTAATACAAAATGTAAATTTCAGAGTCTGAGCATTACACTTTCATTGTGATCACAGGGTGAGAAATATCCCATGAACTTAAATCCTTCTTTTAAAAAATTATAAAACCATCAATTGCCTAATCAGTGGCTGAGACAACAAATCCAGCACAAGTCTCACAAGAGGGAAAGTTTCATGCAGCAGCATGTTTCATATTGTAAGGGACCATTCAAGGTAGAGACACCAACTCGAAGCAGCACCAGACCCTGCCAGAACAACATATGCAAAACCTGCAGACATACCTCCTCTGCTCCAATGATCAAACACCCCACCTCCCAACACACCTTTCAAGATCCATGGATCCTACACGTGCCTATCATAACATGTGGTGTACCTCATCCAGTGCACTAAATGCCCCAACAACTATGTGGGTGAAACCAAACAATCACTATGCTCCTGAATGAACTCACATAGGAAAATGATAAAAGACAAGAATACCCTATCATCTGTGGGTGAACACTTTTCACAAAGAGATCACTCTGTATCTAACCTCTCAGACCTTATCCTCAAAGGAAACCTACAGAATACGTTCAAAAGATGAGCCTGGGACCTTAAATTCATTACTCTGCTGGACACCAAAAATCATAGACTGAACAGAGACACTGGATTTATGGCTTATCACACCAATCTGTGATCTCTAGCTCCCTCTTTTTGTTCTTTGACTGCAGAGGTGTCATGGGCCACTCTACCTTGAAATGGTCCCTTACAATATGTGCTAATTAATTATGGTGATATCCTGGGACCAACATGGCTACAACTACATTGCATGTTCATACAGTGTGATCTCCTAAAGGGAGGGACCATACTCCCTGAGTAACTTGAAAACATCTAGCAAGTGGTAGCTCCTCCCATAAGCACATAAACAATAGTAACAATAGCAGCACAGCAAAGGAAAAACTATGATGAAGTTAAAGAAAATCTCCTGAGGGCAGGAGATGCACTAGCAATGTCACAAGGAAAAGTGAACCGTCAACAGGAATATGATAGAAAATGTCAAAAAACAAAGAATTGTTGCTTGTATCACAGGCACCACCTTCTTCTTTCCAGGTGGGTGCTCCTCCCCTGTTCTGCCCCAAGGCCCCACCACAACTCTGCCCCTTCCCTCAAGGCAACACCCTCACTCCGTCCCTTCCCACCACCAAGTACACTCCACCCCCTGCCGCCAAACGGCTGATCGGGAGGGGGGGGGGTGCTGATGGGTGATGAGCACCCACTTTTTTTCCCCATGGGTGCTCCAGCTGCAGTGCACCCATGGAGTTGGCGCCTATGTCCCATATAGTTCACCAACACAAGATCATGGCTGATATCATTGACGAGCCAATCAACAGCACCCTCTACCTATGCTCTGCCTCTTTTTGAATGTATGGAGCAATAGCCGGATGAATCATCAGGTAATGGCAATATAGGACAAACCTTCAGAAACGTAATATTTGTGGCTTTATGTGACAAATAATTGGGACTGACACTTTGTGGCATATCTCTGATGGAGCAGTCTTACCCACTATAGGGCCAGACTCTGCAACGCTTACTTGTGATGAGTAGAAGTTTGCTCTATGAGTAGTTTGAATGAGGCTGTTTTGCAGAATAAAGTACCAGCTAACGTAACAGCAGCAGAAAAGAGGGGGTGGTCTGGTCCAGTGGGAGGTACAGAGAATCAGAGCTCTTTATTCTGTTCCCAGTCCTTGCCTCTGACACACTGGGTGACTGAGAAAATGCCTTGGTTTCTCCTATTTGTAAGATGGGAATGGCAGTACTTACTTACTTCATGGGGGTGTCGTGAGGGTAATTGTCTAAAGCTTGCACACCTTTGTCAAAGCTCTCATATAGTTCTATGGGTGTTCTACTTAACCAAGGATTACAGTTTATGGCCTGTTTGTAAAGTGTTTCAAGTGCCTCTGATCTAAATTGCTACAGTAAGTGTGCAGCGCTATCATTATGCAGCTCAAACCAAATAACATGATTAGCAATCTCTCTGTAGAGCTTAGGTTTAAAATAACATGGAAGAAGCACGAACAGGTTAGGAAAGCAGCAGCACATCTGAAAGGTGGGATTCAGTCTTTTCAGTAGCAAGGCCTAAAAGCAAAGCAATATACAACGGACGTTGCAATGGATCAGTAAAGAGGTGAGAGTTTCTAAGAATGAAAGCAATGCAGAGACAGTACACACAAAAGCAGCAGAATTTAGCAGCAAATGAAAAAACATATTGATAAAGGCGAAAGGAAAACAATCCATGTGGGCCAGAATCTGATACCCTTTTATAAGGTAGAACCTTGTTCCATGACTATTTATGGAATATGGTACTAGACAGCAAGAATAGGAGCATCAGAATCTAGACTTTTAAAAAAATATTTTGGAAACAAATTGAAATATACAACAGAATTCTGCAAAATTCAGAGCTTTCTGCAAGACTTACTCTCTGCAGAGCAGGCATTGTAAGAGGAAATCATGTCTGAAAGCCCTTTATACAGATAAAAAGTGCTATATATTATTTCAAGACTATTTTGAATTGCTCTTACTCTTGAACAAGGACAATTTAACTACTTTAATAGGATGAAAGAGATTTGAGAGTACTTCGGGAGGATTAGAACAATTATACCACTTTAGACCCACAATAGGAGCTTAAAGCACTTTTAATGGCATAAGGAGGAATTGAAGTGTGTAATACCATATAGGATGGGTTTTTTTAAAAAGATCATTTGATAAAGATTTAAACTAAGTTAATGGATATAACAGCAATTATCTACAGACTGGATTGTTAGAACCAGATTTTAAAAATAATCCCCTTTGCACAAATTCACAAACAAATATTTTTGATTGCTATTGGTATGAGCTGGGTGAAACCTTGTTATGGGTCAGGTTAAACCCCCATTGAGGTTGATAGCTGTGAATTCATCCTTCAGTTAACATAAACTGTAAACATAAACCCATCTAGGACAAAAGGTGTGTGAACCCACCCAGGAGCTTTTGGGATGAGAATTGCTTTGGGTAGGTGTGTGTGGGAGTGTGACAGAACCCACAGATACTGAGGTCACAGACAAGAGTAGAGAGTGCGAGCAGAGGAAAAAGAGGCAAGAAAAGCCAGGTAGAAGCCCATGAGCAGTGCATGACTCCCTCATTTGGGGAGGCTGCGTCTGGGCATCGGAACCTCCCTAGAAGGGAGGGAGGCACCAGCACCTGGACTTTGGCCACACACCCTGCTCTACCCCAAGGCCCACCGCCACTCAGCCTTCTCCCCCTGAGGCCCCACCCGTGCTCCATCCCCACTCCCCCCCAAGGCCTGGGCCCCTCCCCCGAGGCCCCTCCGCCTGCCTCTCTGCTCCCTCCCTGTGCCCCCCACTTACCCCTCATGCCTCTCCATCTCCACCCCGAATGGCAGGTGGGAGGTTCTTAGGGGAAGAGGTGGAGTGAGGGCTGGACCTCAGGGAGGAAGAGGCAGAGCAGGGGAGGGAAGAAGAGCAGTGCAGGTGGGGCCACAGGGGAAGAGGACAAGCAGGAGAGGGGCCTTGGAGTGGAGCGTGGGCAGGCCTACAGCCCGGATGCCCTTTCGCTGGTGGCGCTCCAAATGTGGCAGGCCAGCCCCCTCCTGAGGGAGGAGCACCACATCCTGTTTGGGGAGGCTTAGCCTCCCCTGGCTTCTTATACCCACCACCCATGCAGAAGCCTATGAGCACATTGTGATCCTGGAAAAAACTAGAGAGAGTGTGAGCTTTAGTCTCTCTTTTGGCCAAAGAGACTTGGGGGGGCAGGGGGAGGTAAGAGAAGAAACTGCACCATTTGTTACTGGTTCCTTCTGCATTTAGAGACTCAAAACTTTGTAAACTATTTGTAAATAAAGAAAACTACATCAAAGGAATACCTATCACCAATTTCTACTTCCAGCTGGAAGATCCGCTGGGCCTTCAACATTGACTAACGACTCGGGTCCAAAGGGTCAATACTACAGTACTTTGCACAGTGTATTGCAGCCATTTCTTCTCTCTCTCCTCCCATAAAAGTATAATACATAATCTAGGTGATTTCTGGTTTTCTAATCTCCCTGACAACTAGATGAGCCAGCTACTGCTTGTAAAACGGCATCATTACCATGGAATCCGAGGAATCTTCTTCCTCTGCCCAACTTGGCTTCAAAAATCACTTCAACATGCACATGGGGAGGGGAAGTGAATGATTTCAAAGTCTCACTCTCTCCCCCCTACCCCATACATGCACTAAATTTAGCTCATCTGTAGCGAAGAGTGCATAGGGGCAATGGATTTCCCTGCAGTTTTGCCCTTTGAACTTTCAGGGTCATTCTCATGCCTTCTGAGCAGCAGTATCTTCTTCTCCACCTCTCCCTTCGCTGCTCTCTGTGCTGTATCCCCACTCCATAGTCACGAGCTTATTGCAGGATCTAGAAGGGAGCCACAGAATGACAGGGGGAAGAGGTATATCACTGGTCAATGCCCTAGACAGCAGTTAGCAGTATGTCACAGCATGTTACAGAACTTTTAGCATGCAGCAAGCAAGGGCATTGTAGATTCACACCTTGTTTGCCATGCACAATGTCTTCATGTAGACAAGGCCAGAGAAGAAGAGGGTCTGTTGCTGAAGTTCCTCCACATCAACAGGACTGGTGGATCTGCTGTTGAACGATCTTTAGCCAGGACTCAAGATGAGCGGAAGACAAGATATTTGCTACTGAATTTTCCTTTCCTGTGCCCTCACTATGCAGCTGTCATGGTTTTTAAGATGCCCCCCAAGATTTTTTAATGTTTGGGGTTGGCAATACTGGGTTGAAAGGACTGGAGAAGACTCTTTGGTTTGGGGCAAGAGAATTCACTGCTTTCAGGTCCAAATGCAACTCTTACTTCATTGACAACGTTTCTCCACCAGAATAAAATGCATACTACTTATTTAATAGTGACACACAAACATCCACAATACAA
Source organism: Terrapene triunguis (assembly GCF_002925995.2). Taxonomy (NCBI): domain Eukaryota; kingdom Metazoa; phylum Chordata; order Testudines; family Emydidae; genus Terrapene; species Terrapene triunguis. Next base: position 29,381,232 of record NW_020664444.1, read on the forward strand.
TTTGCCACACTTTGTCACATCTTCCCTGCTATGTGGAAGAGAAGGAGAGAGCCTAGACACCACAGTACAAATAAGCGATGGCCACATTAACACCACCCTATACCGAAAACCCACCGACCGCTACGCCTACCTTCATGCCTCCAGCTTCCACCCCGGACACACCACACAATCCATTGTCTATAGCCAAGCACTGAGGTACAACCGCATCTGCTCCAACTCCTCAGACAGAGACCAACAAGCATTCTCAAAACTACGATACCCACACAAGGAAATAAAGAAACAAATCAACAGAGCCAGACGTGTACCCAGAAGCCTCCTGCTACAAGACAGGCCCAAAAAAGAAACCAACAGAACTCCACTGGCCATCACCTACAGTCCTCAGCTTAAACCTCTCCAACGCATCATCAGTGATCTACAACCCATCCTGGACAATGATCCCTCACTTTCACAGACCTTGGGAGGCAGGCCAGTCCTCGCCCAAAGAAAACCCACCAACCTTAAGCATATTCTCACCAGCAACCACGCACCGCACCATAAGATCTCTAACTCAGGAACCAACCCATGCAACAAACCTCGATGCCAACTCTGCCCACATATCTACACCAGCAACACCATCACAGGACCTAACCAGATCAGCTACAACATCACCGGCTCATTCACCTGCACGTCCACCAATGTTATATATGCCATCATGTGCCAGCAATGCCCCTCTGCTATGTACATTGGCCAAACTGGACAGTCACTACGCAAGAGGATAAATGGACACAAGTCAGATATCAGGAATGGCAATATAAAAAAACCTGTAGGAGAACACTTCAACCTCCCTGGCCACACAATAGCAGATGTAAAGGTAGCCATCTTACAGCAAAAAAACTTCAGGACCAGACTCCAAAGAGAAACTGCTGAGCTCCAGTTCATTTGCAAATTTGACACCATCAGATCAGGATTAAACAAAGACTGTGAATGGCTATCCAACTACAGAAGCAGTTTCTCCTCCCTTGGTGTTCACACCTCAACTGTTAGCAGAGCACCTCACCCTCCCTGATTGAACTAACCTTGTTATCTCCATACTGATTTATACCTGCCTCTGGAAATTTCCATTACTTGCGTCTGATGAAGTGGGCATTCACCCACGAAAGCTTATGCTCCAATACTTCTGTTAGTCTTAAAGGTGCCACAGGACCCTCTGTTGCTTTTTACAGATTCAGACTAACATGGTTACCCCTCTGATACTTGATTATATAATACTTCTGCAAAATGCTTCAGTATAAAAGCCTAGATAGATTAAACTAGACAGATCATGAACTGGAAAGAAAATTCCCAGGGCAGGATATCCCTAAATCCTTCTGCATGAACTTTGTCCCATATTCACATTACTCAGAACTTGGTGGACTTCTTAGGAGGTATCAGCCAGGCCATTTATATCTCCCATCCCAGCCCTGAGCATCTTATTATATTTACCACAATCACTTTACCCATCTAGGGTATTTTAATAATAGCATTGTGGGCTTCTCTTCATGAGTGATGTTCCTTATATCTTACTGAGTGGAAAAACCTGATGAAAGATATTGTAATGGGACACATGAGGATGGGGGTGGGGGTGGAATCAGAGTGCTTTATGAGCTCTACCATTCAAAAATATTTGTTGTGTAATAAAAATCCTTGACTAGTAATACTCCTGAGCCAGCACAAGGTTCTCCCTAACCCTATAGGGTTTCTAAGTTCTGCATTCCTAGGGCCTGATCCAAAGCCCAGTGAAGTCAATGGGATTTTTCCATTGATTTTAACAGGCTTTGGATCAAGGCTATAATGCACAAGCCTATTTCTAAAATTACATTGGATTTGATTTCATTGTAGAACCCATAAACAATAAGGCTGCCTCAGCCTTTCCTTTTCTATGTGGCTTGAGGGGTATATATTCTGCTTTTCCAATGTCTAAAATGTGCATGGTATACTGAGATCTAAGAGATCTTAAGTCTAGCATTCATTTTTTGTGCACATTATCAAAGGTATGAATTGTCATAAAGGAACAGAGCAGCAGTCCATTAGTCCAGTATCTTTTGTGGCCAATATTAGATGCTTAAGTGGAAGGAGTTAGACTTTTATAAGACACTAATTATGCAATACTATACCAGGAAGGGAAATTTCTTCCTGACCCCAGCTGGTGTCTCTGGCACATTGTGGGGAAAAATTCTCTCTCTCAAAGCACAAATCCTCATGAGTCGTTATTCTGCAGTCAATAAATATATGCAACAAAAAAATCTAGGCCATGGAAGGTTGTATACACAGTCTGTGCATTTTCATAATGCTGAAACAGTTCATTGCTTAGTGGGTTATTTGCAGGAGTTCTGCACCTCTCAGGACCAGACTGAGACTAAGAACTGGTTTTCAAGACCACAGTATGTACAGACATGGAGTCAAGGACTGAACCCTTCTAAATACACAACTCTTGATTGCTGTCCTGTGGGTTGACCTAAATATCAGAATGCTACCCATATTTTAGGATTCTACTTTTTATGCAAGTAGTTAAAATTAGACAATTGTGGGGTTTCAACCATGTGTGTAAAGCATGGCAATACTACTATACTTTTATCTGACAATCCACAATTGATGGCACCCAAAGGCTTTGGAAGTAGATAGAAAGTACTATGACTGAACCTTCTATGTGACTTCACTACTCTGTGCCTCAGTTTCCCAATCTGCAAAGACTAATACTTATGTTCCTTTGTAAAATTCTTTGAGCTCTGCAGATGAAAACTGCATTTAACAGCTAGTTAGTTATTATTTATTAGTGGGAATAAAATATTGAGGGATTCTTATTTTATCAGCTACTGAAACACCTTAAAGATAGAGTTACTCATACTTCAAAAGGTAGGTTTAAACTGGCAAGACTAATTATTCAAAAGATTTTTACCTTAAGAAAGAAGGTAGGAGTCAGAAAAGAAAAGAAAAGTGAAAGATTTCTTTCTTATTCAATTTCACTCTAATGTAATGGCATTGCAATTATTTGGCTTTCACCCTGCATTGCTCTCTTTGTAAAACTTTCCTCTGAAAGTTACCTTGCTTCAGTTTACCTCCCCCATTTTTTTTCTCGTTCAGTGTAGGAAAAAAGAGCACCCTCCTTTACAAAAAGAGAGGACACCCAAGAGTGTGGCCAAATCGAAGAGTAATATAGGCCCCAACTCAGCAAGATACTCAGGGAAATATCGAACTTGAAGCAAGTGAGTAGTCCCACTGATTTTAGTGGAATTCTTACTACCTTGCTGCATGGGGGCCATCAGGATTATACAGATTGTGGGCCTGATTCAGTGTTCAGTGGAAGTCAATGGATTGCTGATTTTTTTTAAATCTCTTTGCTTTGGTGTGACAGACATGGGGGTTGTTTAACAAAGTGACACTGAGTGTAGCAGAAATGGTGTGATACTTCTGCAAGAATGGCCATATACCAACAAAAGCACAACTATACAATGACTAGCGAGAAAAAGCAAAATAAGGAGGAGAGAAGAGGGGAAGGGAGACTTGTTTTTAGCTGTACATTTTCCATGTGGGTTTGGATTTTCTGCAGTGAAACCCACGAAACTAAACAATGAAGCTTTGCCTGATTGGCCCTAATTGATAATATTGCTCTGCATGGGCAAAACTAGTCTGCAACAGCTTTGACGTACCACTTTCCTTTATAGGGTCTGTGCTGGAAAGATCTCAAATGTAATTCAGGCTGCTTAGCAATATGCCAGTCCAGATCCTAGCATACACAATAATTTGCTTTTTAATAAAAGAAGTTCAAGAGAGAGTTTTGCATTCATTCTTTTTGGCATTAACAACCATGGTGCCATTTTAACATGTGACATATTTAGATACCTTTGGATATTGTATTTTAAATTCTCCAAAAGAAAAAAACAGGGACTTCAGTCACCCCACTTGCGCTGAACTCACAGCATTACCCAAAATGTCAAGATAATGTCTCCCTAGCCTGTTTTTATTACCATGCCAGCCTATGCTCACTAAATTCGTTCAGATACATTGATTTCCTTCAACAGGGAACAGGGGAACACAGCCAGAAATTAACACTAATCTTCTAATTCAGCAAGAATAAAATATGTGACTGATTAAAACTTAATTAACAGTTCACAAAAGGCTGTTTACTGTCATGTGGCATATGCATCTTAATTATCTGACTGGTCTATTGCTGTTTGCACAATGGGTAAAGGTTTATGTAATTTCTCCAGTTTTTCATCTCTGTTGCCTTCCATTCCAAATAGCTTCTTCCTTTTCTTTTCATTTTAATAAAGTAGTGGAATCTAATGCTGAAGGCCTAATTTTTAGGAGATCCATATTTTTAAAAAATATTAAAATTGTCCAGCTGTTTTTTATGTTAAAGTTTCTCATATAACTTCTGACCATACACATATGTACACTTATACACACGGTGTGTGTGTATAATGGATGTATTATTATTTCAAAATTTTTATTGGATCAGGGTCTAATAATATAAAGAAAATAGATGCAACAATTATCCCTCCATCTTAAGAATACAAAAATATAAAAAAATGAGAGCTGGTTGACAAATTTTCTGATGGAACATTTTCCACTGGAAAAAAAATAGCTGATCTGATGTCGTTGAAATGTCAAAATATTTTGTTTCAACCTTACTGAAACATTTCAATAATGCTGAAATGATTTATTTTAATAAGGTTGAACTGCTTTGTTTTCTCTTTATTGTTTTGAGTTTCTATTATATATATTATAAACATCAAAATGAGTAAAATAAAACAGTTTGACGTTATCAGTAAGATCAAAACCGAATATTTTTGAAATATTTCATTTCACAGAAAATTCAGAAATCAGTGTTTTGTCCTGATGTGAGATTAAATGGAATTTCACTAGGACTACACATGTACAGAGGTTAAGCATGTACTTAAGTACTTTACTGATTGAGGCTAGGGTACTCAGCATCTTACCAGATCAAGGCCTCATTGAGAGAGAATCTGAAAACAATAGTAACTGCAAGTACCACCAGAATACATGACACTAAAGGTGGGCAAATAAAGCAGAATAGTTGCTGTAAACATTCATTTAAAGTAAAATACAAGTTCACTACAGCTATGTTCACACCATTTTCACATTCACATTCCACCAACATCCATACAATGGAGTTTTATTCACAAGCACGCTCCCTGGAAACTCATTTTAAAACAGACTTGTGTGCATATAAACAGATGGTGAATGTTATAGTGGCTTTCCAGAAGGATTTGCACCAAGAATTTGATTGTAGGAGTTGTAACGTAACACTTCCCTTTATGGGGTTGTGATGGAGAGTATCAACCCTGTACCGGTGAGGTGAGGGTTAAGGAACTACTCTAGATGTAGGAAGCCACACCCTCCTCGCCTCTGCTGGGCATGCTTCCAGTGGTGAGAGCACTCAAAAGGGAGCAGCTCACCTCAGCCTGGGCTGACCGAGGAGGAGGGCAGTTGGGTGCAGCAGCCTCCTGCCAGTAAGCTACCAAGACTCCAAGCCACCAGGACTGAGCCTCATAGCCAAGCCACTGGAAGCCCTTTGACTACGGGAGCTGAAGGTGACAACTTGCTGTTGCCAGTGGAAGAGACTCCGGAGACAGATCAGAGGGGAACATAGGACTGGAATAAGGGTAGGAAGTGACCCAGGTAGCATGCTCAGGTGTATCAGACCCTAGGTCCTGTACAAGAGCTACTATTTCAAAGGGCCCTGGGTCAAAACCAGTGGAGTAGGGTGGGCCTGGGTTCCCCTACCCTACCCCACCACCACTTCCCTGAACTGTAGATGCTAGGCAAAGCAGCCTTTGGACTCTCGCCAGTGGGTGACATTTCCCCTGAGCTATAGCTGCTAGGTAAGGTGGCCTTTGGACTGCCGCTACTAGGCGTACCATGGAGTATCACCATTAGGCAGTACTGCCAGCCTGGAGCGCATAGCCAATCCCCGACAGGGATCTGTGCTGGAAAGATCTGAAATGTAATTCAAGATGCTTGGTAGTATACCACTCCAGATCCCAGTATATGCAATAATTTGCAAGTCAAGGATCAAAAGAAGCATCATGCAACCAGCCGAAACCAAGCAACTGAACTAGAATTTTGATTCTGTCAAAGGTGAAATTGTGGCCCAATTGAAATCAATGGAAGTTTTGCCACTGATGTCACAGAGCCGAGTTTTCACGCCAAGAATCTAATAGTAAGACACAGGGAGAACAAACATAGCTAAAAGCTACTTTGAACAATTTTGAATAAGAAATTGTTATGAGAAGGTTGCAATCTATTTGTGGACATTCCACAAGCAGGAAATGAGTTGAAATTCAAATAAATTATTCATTACAAATATGATTCACATAGCTCTACTTGACACGCTCCAATCTTTATAAGTATAGAAAGAGTGGGAAAGAATTTATTCTCTCCAAGGGTTATTTACAGTAAGTAATTTAGGGATCAGTATGTGTTTTGGTATAACATACTAGTTTCAAATTTTTTATATCCACATGGCTCCTGTTCTGTTTACATACTCCAGTAATTTATGAAGAGCAAATAAATTATCATGGATATTTTTAGGTTAATTTCCCTTGAAATCTTTGTTAACTTAAAATATTCCATAAACATTATTCATGATTTTCTGTTTAGTCTATTACTGGCTATTCAAAATAAAAAAAATGCTGTGTTGCTTAGCTGTGATTAGCTACATAAGTCACTGAGTATTGTTTCTGCTCCCTGAATAGATGAGCATAACTTTCATAGTCAGGTTTCTGTTTAAAAATTTGCCTTTCCTGAGTTTCTGCAAATATCTAGAGAAGGGGAACACAAAATAGGCACAAACACAACAAAAAAGGAAATGCTTTCAGGCTAAAACACTAGTTGCCTCAAAAATTTGTGTACCCTGCTTGAAACACATAGATCCTAATTATCGGGTATACTGAATAGACTCATAGATTTTAAGGTCAGAAGGGACCATTATGATATTCTAGTCTGACCTTCTGCACAACGTAGGCCATAGAATCTCACCTACCCACTCCTGTAACAAACCCCTGACCTATGTCTGAGCTATTGAAGTCCTCAACTTGTGGTTTAAAGACTTCAAGGTGCAGAGAATCCTCCAGCAAGTGACCCGTGCCCCATGCTGCAGAGGAAGGCGGAAAAAACCCAGGGTCTTTGCCAATCTGCCCTGGAGGAAAAATGAATACCTGTAATTTACATTGGTCTTAACTAGAATTGCAGGTTACTCAGCCCCACTGACAATCTGTCCCAATTCAACATCCAAAAAAAACAGTGGCACCCAATACTCAGAGGCTGTACCAGCTCTACTACTACTAGTTTGTTACAGATTATGGGAAACTGATTGTCCATACTGCCCTGGTCTAAATTAAACTTGAAACATGTTTCCTGATTTAAGAAAACGTTCTCAGCTAGGATGACTCAGTCTTGGCCAGACTTCTTGTAAATTTCAATAATTCATCTTTAAGACAGGTTTATGGCAGCAACAACATAAGGTCTGGCAGTCTCCTTCCCTGCAATTTATACCATGATACAATCTGAGGAGGCGAAATAGCTATTAAGGTGACTGGAAAAGCTCATATTGAAGGCAGAATTTGGCTCTGACATGCATATGCAACACCCACAGAAGTCAATGGAAACTGTGAATGCTGCTGAGGGCAGAATATAGCCCTTTTTAAATATACAAGTCATTATAAAATCCTAATTCATATACAGGCGTAAGAGATTAACTGAGTGTGGAAGACAGCACAAGAAGCTTCTCCTTCCTCCTCTCCTCTAATGGGTACCAGGCATGATCCTGTTGGGGTGAGCAGGCTAGATACTAGAAAAGGAGCAGAAAGGTGTAGACTGGGGATGGGGCTATGGCCTCTCTTTGCACTATACTGTGGAGCTGATCATGCTGAGGGAAGGTTGCACTGCACCCCTGACAGGAAGCTGGGGTGTGGGACAGCTGTTGGAGGGGCTCACTCCCTGGGAGACCCAGAAGGAATTGTGGCTGATCCTTTGCAGTGCAGCCCTTGTCTACTTCTCTCCAGCGTGGGTGGTGGATTAAAAAGTAACAGTCTGGCCCAATTTAGAGACCATTACACAGTATTATGCATTAATGCTTTTTTAACAAGGTAAATAAATTCTGCCTTCTATTTGCTGCCAAGACATGAATTCAGGGCTCTGTGATTACATGACAGCACTCAACAGCAGCACTACCACCAAGCACTCACACCAAGCAATACCCTTAGCCCTGGGTTATACTGGCTTCCACAGGGCGCCGGGTTCCCAGAAAGGGAAAGTCTGTCCACCACAATAATACATAACTCTTAGCTGGCGCTTCCCCTCTATAGATCTCAAAGCACTTTAAATGGAGGCCAGTATCATTATCCCCATTTTACAGATGGGGAAACAGAGGCACAGGGAAGTGTAAGTGACTCATCCTAAGTCACTCAGCAGGCAAGTGGCAGAGACAAGAATAAAACCCAGATCTCCTAGGTTCCAGACCAGTGCTCTGGCCACTGGACCACACCACCTCCCAGAAGACAATTGAAATGGCAACAAGCTGCTTGCAGTCCCCACTCCGCTGCCCTCCCCACAAGCCCTGGAGGGAGGATGCTCGTGCAAACCTTGCCTACCCCCCGAAATGAATTACGCCCCAGGTTGCAGCTGCCCATGGGGGAGTTCAGAGCCAAACTTGGCAGCTCAAGTTCATCCATAAAGAAAGCCTTTCCTGAGAGCTTCTCATTAGCTTATGATTAACACTAGTTTCTTCCCATTTCCCCACCTCCTCAGAGCAAGCAGTCAGCAAGAATCCCTATTATTATCCACATCCCTTTCAAAATGCCTGCTGTATTTTCTTTTAGAGGCTGTTCAGTCTTTGCACGTCACTTCCACTCTCTTTGAGAGTCACTTTATATTCTACCAACCTCTAAAGAGTTTTGGGTTGCTTTGTATACAGAACAAAATGTGAAATTGCACAACATGGTACCTGAATCCAAACTGCTCCAGGTGAAGTTTCGATTTTAAAAGAATTTCTGCACAGTGTAAGAGAAGCATCGGATGGCTCAGCGGACACAAAATATAGGCACAGCTAGCAATGGCTGTTTCTCAAGGGCTAACAGGCCAGATCCTCAACTGGTGTAAATCAGTGTAGCTCAACTGACTTTAGTGGAGCTGCACTGTAGTGTGTGTGTACCATGCCTAGCATCACAGGGCCCCTTGGTGCATCTGCAATGCAAATGAATAATTTACACCAGCTGGGGATCTGGCCCAAAGTTTAGAATCAGAAGTCGATCACATATGCTGGAAGAAGAGTAACAGATCTCTCCCGAGCTTATGGTTCAAACTAGTCCTTTGACTCTAGAGGCACTGAAAAATTCACACCCCTGAGAGATGTAGTTAAGCTAGGTGGGTTTTCACTTCCCAAAGAGTGACTACAGACTCTCTGCCTGCAGCCCCCTTCCGCTACAAACTTCCTGGCTTTATAATCCAGCCAACTCCAGCCCACCTGGATTTCTTGTTCATTCCAGCCTGGCTCTCCCTCCAGGTGCATCCAAATACCCTCACTGGCCCCTCAGGCCCAAATTAACCCCTTCAGGGCCTGTGTGGGGCACACACTCCATTACATTATGACAAATGCAATCTTGCCCCACTCATAACCATCCTGAATGCTACTGGAAAGATCATTTCTTATTCCACTGTTTTGGCCACATCACCCCTCTCTTTGCATCCCTCCATTGGCTCTCCCTTCTCTATTGCATCAAACATAAGCTACTTGTCTTTTCTTTCCAGGCCCTTCCTGGACTATCCCTATCCCACCTATCATCTCTCATTCATTATTGAGATGTTGACTCCTGTCTCTGATTGGCCCATGATGCCAGCCTCCATCTCCCACTCATTAAATTTTCAAACAAACACCTCTGTGCCTTCTCTCCTGCCGACCCTCATGCTCGGGAGGAGCTCCCTGGGAGCATCCACAAAGCCACTCATTATCTTCCTTCATATCCCTTCTTAAAACTCTCCCTTGCCATGATTCCTAACCAACTTGACAACAGGCAAGCTGCTGCTGTGCAGAGACCACTGTCTATCATGATAACCAATATTGATTTATTGTTTCTTTGAACCCTCATGTGTCTGATGCCACCTCTTGTCTCATCTTATACTTACAGTGCAAGCTCTTTTAGGGCAGGACCTGTCTACTTTTCCCTGTATTGGTACAATTCCTAGTACAATGGGGTCCTGGTCAATGACTAGGGCTCCTAGGTGCTATGGTAACACAAATCATAAATACGTATAATGCCCTTCTGATTTGGTAGCATTTTACAATCACTTTACATAGCTGAAAAGGACAACAACAAATCAGGTCTTTTGTCTCCAAACAATCAATTCATGAGATTTCCCCAGACAATCAGGAATGGGAAACTAAACTGAGGTTATTGCTCCCCAGAAACTAGGTGATGCCTCTGTACTTTGTCAAAACACATTGAAGTCCTGAGATGTGGTTCTGTGCTGCAACTCTAAAAGGCTCAGCACAAAACTTGCTGTCCAGTGGGAGGATAAGCTCACATGACTTTAAACCACCATAGCACCCTGCTGATCCTGGCCAGAGAGGCCCCCAGTGTAATTTAGACAGCCTTGAGGGCATGTGTAAGTTACAGCAGCTTTTGGGGGCTGTCCAGTGGGCAGTGGGGTGCCCAGAATATCTGCAGCACTGCATGCTCTGCCCCAACATGCCCATCCCTCCCCCAGCCCACCTCCAGCATACCCCTACATTGGGGCTTGCAAAGTGGCCTTACGATGGTCTTCCAGAGTGCCTGCACCAAGGGAATCCTCCCAGAGCTGGAACTGAGGGGTTTTGGGTTGACCTGAAACAATACCCCTCCTCCCCACCGTAATTATTTATTTGACCACTGAATCAAAAAATTGGTTGTTTGCATAATTGTAGTACAAACTGTTTGCACAACTGTAGTACAAACAAGTATCAACCCTGCATTGCATAAGAGAAAATTAAGATTTCCTGGACAGACATCATGATATGCTTCTACGGGCACAACATTCTGAAAAATCAGAGCAGGCTGCGCAGCAGGGACAGAAGGATGGTGAAGAAAATTGGCAGCATGTGACCTCCAGAAGAAGAAAGAGGAGCATCCATGTACCAGCAATGCAGATACAGGTGAGCAACCATTTTCACGTTCTCTCCACAGGTACTAATGCGGAGAGTGGACTAGATGATACATCTGAGGGAACGGAGCAGAAGGAGACTCCACCAATTGGAAGGCATGAGATGCACTGTCCTAGGGATGGGGGTTCCACGACCACCGCTCCCAAGAGGAGGCGGCAGGTAGTGGTGGTCGGGGACTCCCTCCTCGGGGGGACTGAGTCATCTATCTGCCGCCTCAACCAGGAAAACCGAGAAGTGTGCTGCTTGCCAGGAGCTAGGATTCACGATGTGATGGAGAGACTGCCGAGACGCATCAAGCCCTCATATCGCTACCCCTTCCTGCTTCTCCACATGGGCACCAATGATACTGCCAATAATAACCTTGAGTGGATCACTGCAGACTACGTGGCTCTGGGAAGAAGGATAAAGGAGTTTGAGACACAAGTGGTGTTCTCGTCCATCCTCCCTGTGGAAGGAAAAGGCCCGGGTAGAGCCCGTCGAATCGTGGAAGTCAACGAATGGCTACACAGGTGGTGTCAGAGAGATGGCTTTGGATTCTTTGACCATGGGATGGTGTTCCAAGAAGGAGTGCTAGGCAGCGACGGGCTCCACTTAACGAAGAGAGGGAAGAGCATCTTCACAAGCAGGCTGGCTAATCTAGTAAGGAGGGCTTTAAACTAGGTTCACTGGGGGAAGGAGACCAAAGCCCTGAGGTAAGTGGGGAAGTGGGATACCGGGAGGAAGCACGAGCAGGAAAGCGCAAGAGGGGAGGACTCCTGCCTCATACTGAGAAAGCAGGATGATCAGCGAGTTATCTTAAGTGCCTATACACAAATGCAAGAAGCCTGGGAAACAAGCAGGGAGAACTGGAAGTCCTGGCACAGTCAAGGAATTATGATGTGATTGGAATAACAGAGACTTGGTAGTATAACTCACATGACTGGAGTACTGTCATGGATGGATATAAACTGTTCAGGAAGGACAGGCAGGGCAGAAAAGATGGGCAAGTTGCATTGTATGTAAGAGAGCAGTATGACTGCTCAGAGCTCCAGTATGAAACTGCAGAAAAACCTGAGAGTCTCTGGATTAAGTTTAGAAGTGTGAGCAACAAGGGTGATGTCGTGGTGGGAGTCTGCTATAGACCACCAGACCAGGGGGATGAGGTGGATGAGGATTTCTTCTGGCAACTAACAGAAGTTACTAGATCACAGGCCCTGGTTCTCATGGGAGACTTCAATCACCCTGATATCTGCTGGGAGAGCAATACAGTGGTGCACAGACAATCCAGGAAGTTTTTGGAAAGTGTAGGGGACAAATTCCTGGTGCAAGTGCTAGAAGAACCAACTAGGGGCAGAGCTCTTCTTGACCTGCTGCTCACAAACAGGGAAGAACTAGAAGGGGAAGCAAAAGTAGATGGGAATCTGGGAGGCAGTGACCATGAGATGGTCGAGTTCAGGATCCTGACACAAGGAAAAAAGGAGAGCAGCAGAATACAGACCCTGTACTTCAGAAAAGCAGACTTTGACTCCCTCTGGGAACTGATGGGCAGGATCCCCTGGGAGAATAACATGAGGGGGAAAAGAGTCCAGGAGAGCTGGCTGTATTTTAAAGAATCCTTATTGAGGTTGCAGGAACAAACCATCCCGATATGTAGAAAGGATAGTAAATATGGCAGGTGACCAGCTTGGCTTAACAGTGAAATCCTTGCTGATCTTAAACGCGAAAAAAAAGCTTACAAGAAGTGGAAAATTGGACAAATGACCAGGGAGGAGTATAAAAATATTGCTCAAGCATGCAGGAGTGAAATCAGGAAGGCCAAATCACACTTGGAGTTGCAGCTAGCAAGAGATGTTAAGAGTAACAAGAAGGGTTCCTTCAGGTATGTTAGCAATAAGAAGAAGGTCAAGGAAAGTGTAGGCCCCTTACTGAATGAGGGAGGCAACCTAGTGACAGAGGATGTGAAAAAAGCTAATGTACTCAATGCTTTTTTTGCCTCTGTCTTCACGAACAAGGTCAGCTCCCAGACTACTGCACTGGACAGCACAGTATGGGGAGGAGGTGACCAGCCCTCTGTGGAGAAAGAAGTGGTTCAGGACTATTTAGAAAAGCTGGATGAGCATAAGTCCATGGGGCCAGATGCGCTGCATCCGAGGGTCCTAAAGGAGTTGGCGGATGTGATTGTGGAGTCATTGGCCATTATCTTTGAAAACTCATGTCGATTGGGGGAGGTCCCAGATGACTGGAAAAAGGCTAATGTAGTGCCCATCTTTAAAAAAGGGAAGGAGGAGGCTCCAAGGAATTACAGGCCAGTCAGCCTCACCTCAGTCCCTGGAAAAATCATGGAGCAGGTCCTCAAGGAATCAATTCTGAAGCACTTAGAGGAGAGGAAAGTGATCAGGAACAGTCAGCATGGTTCACCCAGGGCAAATCATGCCTGACTAACCTAATTGCCTTCTATGATGAGATAACTGGCTCTGTGGATGAGAGGAAAGCAGTGGACGTGTTATTCCTTGACTTTAGCAAAGCTTTTGATACGGTCTCCCACAGTATTCTTGCCAGCAAGTTAAAGAAGTATGGGCTGGATGAATGGACTATAAGGTGGACAGAAAGCTGGCTAGATCGTCAGGCTCAACGGGTAGTGATCAATGGCTCCATGTCTAGTTGGCAGCCAGTATCAAGTGGAATGCCCCATGGGTCGGTCCTGGGGCTGGTTTTGTTCAATATCTTCATTAATGATCTGGAGGATGGCGAGGACTGCACCCTCAGCAAGTTTGCAGATGACACTAAACTGGGAGGAGTGGTAGATATGCTGGAGGATAGGGATAGGATACAGAGGGACCTAGACAAATTAGAGGATTGGGCCAAAAGAAATCTGATGAGGTTTAACAAGGACAAGTGCAGAGTCCTGCACTTAGGACGGAAGAATCCCATGCACTGCTACAGCCTAGGGACCGAATGGCTAGGCACCAGTTCTGCAGAAAAGGACCTAGGGGTTACAGTGGATGAGAAGCTGGATATGAGTTGACAGTGTGCCCTTGTTGCCAAGAAGGCTAACGGCGTTTTGGGCTGTATAAGTAGGGGAATTTCCAGCAGATTGAGGGATGTGATCAGTCCTCTCTAGTCGACATTGGTGAGGACTCATCTGGAGTACTGTGTCCAGTTTTGGGCCCCACTCTACAAGAAGGATTTGGAAAAATTGGAAACAGTCCAGCGGAGGGCAACAAAAATGATTAGGGGGCTGGAGCACATAACTTATGAGGAGAGGCTGAGGGAACTGGGATTGTTTAGTCTGCAAAAGAGAAGAATGAGGGGGGATTTGATAGCTGCTTTCAATTACCTGAAAGGGAGTTCCAAAGAGGATGGATCTAGACTGTTCTCAGTGGTACCAGATGACAGAACAAGGTGTAATGGTCTCAAGTTGCAGTAGGGGAGGTTTAGGTTGGATATTAGGAAAAACTTTTTCACTAGGAGGGTGGTGAAGCACTGGAATGGGTTACCTAGGGAGGTGGTGGAATCTCCTTCCTTAGAGGTTTTTAAGGTCAGGCTTGACAAAGCTCTGGCTGGGATGATTTAGTTGGGGATTAGGTCCTGCTTTGAGCAGGGGGTTGACTAGATGACCTCCTGAGGTCCCTTCCAACCCTGATATTCTATGATTCTATGATAAAAGACAATCCTTGTCCCAAAGAGTTTACAGTCTACTTAAACAAGACAAAAGAACGATTATTCCACTAGTATCTCCGGAAGATGTTAAACAGAACCTGCTAAAATTAGACATTTTTAAATGAGCAGGTAACTTACATCCAAGAGTTTTAAAAGAGCTGGGTGAGGAACTTGCTGGACCATTAATATTGACTTTCAGTGAGTCTTGGAGCACTGGGAAGGGCCAGAAGACTGGAAGAAAGCTAATGTTGTGCCAATTTCCAAAATGGGTAAAACAGGATGACCCAGGTAATTGTAAGCCTGTCAGCTTGACATTGATCCCAGGGAAATTAGTGGAGCTGCTGAGGTGGAACTTGATTAATAAAGAACTAAAGGAAGGTAATGTAATATGCAGATCAACATGGGTTTATGGGAAGCGGATTCTATCAAACTAATTCAATATCTTTTTTAGATGTGATTACATGTTTGGTTGATAAAGGCAATAGTATTGGCATAATCAACTTCTGTAAGGCGTTTGACTTGGTACCGCATGGCATTTTGATGAAAAAAACTAGAAGGATATAAAATTAACATGGCACACATTAAACTGATTAAAAAGTGGCTAACTGATAGGTCCCAAAATGTGACTATAAATGGGGAACCATCACTGAGCGCATATATTTCCAGTGGGGACACACAGGGATTGGTTCTTGGCCCTATGCTATTTAACATTTTTATCAATGACCTGGAAAAAAACAAAATCACTGTTAAAATTTGCAGATTACACATGAATTGGTGAAGTGGTAAATAATGAAGAGGACAAGTCACTGATTCACAGCAATCTGGATTGTTTAGTAAACTGGGTACAAGCAAATTGTGTGTTTTAATATGGCTAAATGTAAATATGTACATCCAGGAACAAAGAATGTAGGCCAAACTTATGCAATGGGGGACTCTATCCTGGGAAGCAGTGACTCCAAAACAGATGTGGGGGTTGTGGCAGATAATCAGCTGAACATGAGCTCCCATTGTGATGCTGTGGCTAAAAGAGCCAATGCAATCCTCAGATGCATAAACAAGGGAATCTTGAGTATCAGTACAACAGTTATTTTACCGCTATATTTGGCACTGGTGAGATAAATGCTGGAAAACTGTGTCTAGTTCTGGTGTCCACAATGCACAAAGGATGTTGACAAATTGGAGAGGGTTTAGAGGATTGGAAAACATGTGTAACCCCTTTGGGGTTTAGAGAGCATGGCCCCTTTAAATCTTTTTCCTAAGGGGGAGGGGAGAGTAAGAAAAAAGGAGGGAAACTCCAGGGGGCAGCGCTGGAGCTCCAAGGAGAGGGAGAGCAGCCTGCAGGCCCTGGAAAAGTGAAGCAGCAGAGAGAACCTGCCTGAAGCCTGAGAAGGACAGGGCCGATCGGGGACACCCCAGGACAGGAGCCTGGAGGAGCACTGTGCCAGGGAGGAATTGCCCGAGAAGGACAGGCCGGAGCTGGACCCAGTATCACTGCTGCCCAGAGCTGCATGGGGCTGTGAGTACTGGAGCTTGGGACTCTGCATTGGGAACAAGGAGGGAGGCTGTAGCTAGTTAAGTGGGGAGGTGGTCGCTCTGTGTGGCTTTGCAGAGAGCGGCAGAAGAGGGCACCGGAGGGGTTTGTTGGGGGAAAGTTCACTGGCGCCGAAGACGACCAGGAGCACCCAAGACTCACCACTGGACTGGAACTTTGCTCAGGACTCCTGAACTCTGTGTGCAGACACATTTCTCAGTGTCTGCCCTTCCAGACTGTGCTACCATTGGGCCCGTGGGGCCTTGGCTTGGATGCAGCCCTGTTTTACTGCTCCCCCTATATTTCTCCTTGTTGTTTTTCTCCTCTCATCCCTCTGTAAATAAATATTTCCCTTGTTATATCCATTGTACTTTTCCTGTGGGTGGGTGTGTTCACTCTGGGGGGTTTGGAACAGGTGCCCCTGGGGTGGAAGGGATTTCGCTTGCTGCATTCCTGCGCGCGCCATCTCTTGGCCAGACCTGCCTGCAGAGCAGACTCCATCTTGGCCACGAGGGCGCTAAAGTTACATATGCCTTATGATAAACGCAAGGAGCTCAAGGTATTTAGCTTAACAAAGATTAACAGGTGCCTTGATTACAGTCCATATAAATTGCTACTAATATTTAATAATGGGCTCTTCATTCTAGCAGAGAAAGGTATATGATCCAGTGGCTGGAGGTCGAAGCTAGACCAAATGAGACTAGAAATAAGACAAATTTTTAACGCTGAGAGTAATTAACCATTGGAACAATTTACCAAGGTTCATGGTACAGTCTTCATCACTGATAATTTTTAAATCAAGATTGGATGTTCTTTTAAAAGATCTGCTTTAGGAATTATTTTGAGGAAGTTCTATGACCGGTGTTATACAAAAAGTCAGAAGATGATCATAATCGTCCCTTTTGGTCTTGGAATCTATGAATTCCCATTTTACAGATAGGAAACTGATGCACAGTGAGATTAAGAGTAACATTTTCAAAAGTACCTTAATTAGTTAGGAGCCTAAAACCCATAGACTTTCAGTAAGTTTTAGGTTAAGTGTCCATGTCATTTTTGAAAATGGGATTTAGGCTCCTAAGTAATTTAGATGCTTCTGAAAATGTTACGCTAAGTGACTTGCACAAAGTTACGGATGAAGTATGCAGCAGAGACAAGATTTGAACCCAGACCTCCTGAATTATACTGCAGTGCTTTAACCACAAGACCTTTCTTCCTCACCACTGGGTATAGCATAAAAATACAGAGCTAGCTAGATCAAATAGATAATTTTCAAGTGTCCATTATCTATTCTCTATGAGAGACAGGTTCATACATGTTTGACTTATATGTAAGTGCTGCACACACAATTTCCCCCTAAAATGCAAAATGATCTTTTGATTAAAATACAATCCATATCAAGCTGCTCCTGACGTCCTAAATATACCTTATCATGTGCAGGATTTCTGTTCTCCAGCAGTTAAAAGAAAATCTATTTTACAGATGCAGTGTATATACAAGCAACTTTTATTTCACTTTCTTTTTTTGAAAATATCGATTAGAAGCGCAAAGAAATTGTGAGTCTCAGCTTGCATAAGAGGATTGGGGCCTTCAAGAATACAGTAATTGGAAAAAGCCTAAAATCTCATAGCTGATGTTGCAATTGCCATAATAACTGATTTTTAAAGTAAATAAATAATTAAGCTGACATTTTGGGAGACCCAGCTAATTACAGTCTT
This sequence comes from Terrapene triunguis, assembly GCF_002925995.2. Classification (NCBI taxonomy): domain Eukaryota; kingdom Metazoa; phylum Chordata; order Testudines; family Emydidae; genus Terrapene; species Terrapene triunguis. The sequence continues at coordinate 29,399,296 of NW_020664444.1, forward strand.
AGATTGTCACTATTTTTTACTTCTCTTTCTGTTTTTTTCCGGCATTAATAGGACAATACACACAATACATTTCAGCAAATATACAAACAGACCTGGCTAAGGGACAGTTGTTACCTTTGCAAAAAGGTTTCTAGACAGGAAATGACATCTTTGTAATTCTACACCTGGCTAATAGAGCTGATTGTGTGTTTGTAACATTTCTGTTTGATTTCAACTTACATGAAGCTTCCTCCTTTCTTAGTATTGTCTAAAGAGTCTATAAAATCCCACTCAAGCAACCTACCTTTTGAACAGGAAAAGGAGCCATAAGTGTTTTATGGGAAAATGGTAGAAATCTTCAAGAGGCACATCCCCCAGGTAAGTCACTTAACCTCCCTCTCCCAACTGTCTCTACACTGGGCTTGCTCTTCAGATCTCACTGAGATATATAAAACAAGTCAGATTTCCTGTAAGAAATTAAGTTTTGATTTTTTTCTAATCACTAGCAAAACTCAAAAGTGATTGAATGCCTTTTACTGAAACTTTTTAAAAAATATTCCCTTCTGTTGGGATACTACACTTGGGACATTTCAACTCCAAAAAAATGTGTGTGAGAAAGTTATGGGTAACTGAAAAACAGGGGCTGTAATGGATGTTGCATTTTAACCCTAATATAATGGTTGCTATAGGAATGACAGAAAGAGAGGGACAGAGAATGAATGCATGAGGTGGCAATGTCATCTTTCTGTTTTGACCAGCAGCAACTGAGAAAGTAATTAAGTATCATCATCATCCATTTAAGTTAAAAGGCCACCATCAAAGTTGTGTATATAACTAATATCCAGCCTCTAACAGAGTACATTGTGTCATGGGTTTATTTTGCTCAATGTTATTAGTCTTTTCCAGTGACTATTTCATTGTAAAGGGACAATATCCATGTAGAATCCATAATCTCTAGCACAACATATCATTAGGCAAAATTCCATCAGAAAGCTATTAATAGAAGATACTTTTTTCTAAATGTGTGTTCTTAGGAATCTTTTCACATTCCTGACCTCTTTCATTTTCTGCCCAAGGTGAACCTTAACATTACAATACTCTCTGAAAAGCTGAAAGCATTATTAGCAATCTAACATATTCCACCTCTTACCTTAAACTGAGCCCAAGGTAGTGAAGAAATGAGAGAAGCAAGAATTGTTGCCAAATTAGGTGTAATTCGCTGCATCCAGAGAAGCGCTTAAGATGAAAGCTTTAGCATACAAATTTCAAGTCTCTAGAGTCAAGAGGTAGGACAGAAAAGGATTAAAGTGTCCTGCTATGTTTTTAAAACTGTAATTATTTTGCATGGCATTAGTTAGGTCCTGCTTAACTCAAATTGTATTACTGGTGTCATTTCTCATACAGCTCGTTTTGAATTCTATCAGCCTGAAAATCTATTATCTGAGCTAAATCAGGTGATATTTTCTTTTCCATTGCATACATATTTGGCTTCATTCACCTTTTACTTATATTAGCATAAATCAGGCACAATTCCTTTGAAATCAATGGAGTTGCATTAGTTTTGGATTGGTGTAAGTGTGAAGAAAATTAAGCTCTCTCTATGTGTATATAAATAGTTGCTTAGTCCAGCCCGTGCTTTGCTGCACATTGGGCTACCCGTATCTTATCTGATATTGGCTGCCAATTCATAAGTGATTTCTTTGCAGTGCTATTCATGATGATTCCTACACCTCTCTCATGTTCAGTTCCACCTGAATATAACATTGGTTTTTATCCAGATGATATCTCACCTTGATCTTTCCATCTAACGTCACAAAGTCCTAGGATGTCAATTTTATATCTATCCATTTCTTTGATTACCTATGCTAATTTTCCTGCACTATTTAGAGTTTGTACATTCCAGGTAACTATGGATGTACTCTTTTTGGCCGTCAGAATTTGGACCATCAAGTAGGTGACTTCCCAATGGATTTGATCATCCACTGTCATATGCACATCTGAATGCTTTCCATCCTCCTCAGGCTGTGATTTTTGGTGTATGTGGTTTATGAGAGTAGTTTCTGTAGCTAGAACTTTTTTATACAGACACCGTACATAATCTCTCACACATACATTCCATACATAATCACTCTCTCTCTCACACACACACACAAACACACAGCTTGGAACTAAAAAAAGGTGGCTCCTATTCTAGGGATAGGCAAATACTTATTTTAAATACCACTGTATGGTGATTTTTGCCTGATAGCCACTGTGTGTTACTCACATGCACAAACAGAGGTGAGACAGAAGTAGTGAGTAGAAATCTGGCCCTATTGTTGTTCGCTCAATATTGAACCACTTTCCTAAGCCACTTGCCACTATCCCCATATCTATAACTCTCAGTCACAATATTTTGCTTTATGCACCTTTTATAAAGCCCCATGTTACCAAAACTGAAATTAAGTGCTACCCTTGCTTCAAAATTGTCATGTATAGGGTCTTGTTGAGTTACAAAAAAAACGAGGTGTGCTAGACTTTGTCCCCATTGGAAATACCCTGGTTTCACTCTGCTTCAAGGATGACAAGTGGAAGTGATAAATATCTGGTCATTCAAATCATGTCACCTCTCCAAGACTTAAAAAGAAAATAAATATCTCATGTATCAGGAGGTAGCTGTGTTAGTCTGTATCCACAAAAACAACAAGGAGTCCGGTGGCACCTTAAAGACTAACAGATTTATTTGGGCATACGCTTTCGTGGGTAAAAAACCTCACTTTATCTCATGGTAATTGAAAGTATATAATGAGACTTAACATCATGCTCTGGTCTTCTTATTTCATGGTATGAGAGAATTAATTTACTGAAAATGGAAATCACTCCCAGACTGCTGCATTTATTCCAGCATGTTCACCCCAGATCAGGTGTTTCGGGAATTAGATTCAAGATTTCTAGCATGACCTAGTTGATGGAGCAAAAGGCTGAAATTCAAGATCTCCTGAGTCCTAAACATGACTCTGCTGTGTGTAACCTTAAGTAAGTCATGAATCCCCTTCCCTTCTGTTAATTATTTTATTAATCAGGGATAATGGCCACATTCTCTCTATACTGGTGCCACTTCACACTGCTTTGCTGCTGGAAAACTGCCTCTCCAAATACGACTTTTCAGTCTTATGAAGCCTATTTTTAGTGAGTGAGTTGTGGCCCTCTACAGAGAACGAGCACAGGATGTATCCACCAATTATGTTCCATTTTCAAAATAGGTAAATCAAAGTATGACTTAATGGGACATTAGTGGTGTATAAGCTGCAGCCAAATCATTATTTTTGCTTTACATTTCCAGAATTTTGAAAGCCACTCATGCTATCTATCTCAGGTACTTATATGGCCCTCATTACTGTAAAAATGGAGCACCTCGCAATTTTTAATGTATTTATCCTCACAATGCCCCTGTGAACTAGGGAAGCGCTATTATCCCCATTTTATTGAGAGTGAACTGAGGTACACAATATTAAGGGTAAAATATTCAAAGATGTCTAAGTCCCATTTTCACAAGTGACTTAGGCAGTTATGTGTCTATGTCCCCTTGGCTTGCAATGAGACTTAGGAGCCAAAGTGCCTGATTTTTAAAGGTATTTGGATACAAAGCTACAGATAGAGTCAAGCTGGAAGGGCATATCGAGTGGAGTCATGCAGGGATCTGTCCTGGGTCCAGTTCTATTCAATATCTTTGTAAATTATTTGAAAAATGGCAAACGGAGAATCCAATTATGAAGTCTGCGGATGATGCCAAGCTTGGAGGGGTTGCAAGTGCTTTGGAGGACAGGATGAGAATTCAAAATGATCATGACAAACTGGGAAAATGTTCTGAAATAAATAGGATGAAACTCATTAAGGACAATCCAAAAGTACTACACTGAGGAAGGAATACATCAATTGCACACATACAACATGGGAAATGACTGCCCCTGAAGGAGGGATTTCGGGGTTCTAGTGGATCAGAAATGAAACATGAGTTGACAATGTAACACTACTGCAAAAAAAGTGAACATCTTTCTGGGATGTATTAGTATAAGTGTTGTAAGCAAGACACAAGAAGTAATTCTTTCATTCTACTCAGCACTGATAAGGCCTCAACTGGAGTACTGTGTCCAGTTCTGGGCACCACACTTCAGGAAAAATGGGGACAAACTGGAGAAAGTCCAGCAGAGAGCAACAATTTTTTTAAAAAAAATATCTAGAAAACATGACCTAGGAGGAAAGATTGAAAAAATTGGGTATGTTTAGTCTGGAGAAGAGAAGACTGAGAGGGGACATGAGAACAGACTGCAAGTCTGTAAAAGGTTGTTATAAAGAGAAGGGTGATAAATTGTTCCTCTTAGCCACTGAGATCAGGACAAGAAATAATGGGCTTAAATTGCAGCAAGGGAGACATTAGAAAAAACTTGCTAACTGTGAGGGTAGTTAAGCACGGGAACAAATTATCTAGGGAGGGTGTGGAATCGTTGTCATTAGAAGGTTTTAAGAACAGATTAGACAAATGCCTATCAGGGATGGTCTAGATAATACTTAGTCCTGCCTCAGTGCAGGGGACTGGACTAGAAGACCTCTTGAGGTCCCTTCCAGTTCTATGGTTCTAGTGGGATTTTCAAAAGCACCTAGGTGCCTATCTGCATCTTTAGGTGCCTAAACACCTTTACAAATTTGGCCCTGAGTCACTTTTGAAAATGTTACCCTAAGTGATATGCCCACGTCACACCGGAAGTTTGAGACACAGCAGGGAATTGAGCCCAGGGCGCCTAAGTCCCAGGCTGGTGCCTTAATTACTGGACCGTCCTTTAAATCTTTACTTCTGCTCAAGAGCATTTGTTCTGTCAGGATTTTTCATTCCACCTTTTTCCTGCAATGCTGAGGTTACTCACTAATCAAAAAACATATATACTTTGTGAGTGCAATGAGGGGAAGAATGTTTGACATCCCAGAAGAGAGCAGATAATTTTGGCAATTATTAAACTAGTTCTGATGGTGATTTATCTGATTCTTTATTACTGAATATTTGAAATATCTGACTGAGCTTTGTTTTGGTTTCTTATGCCATAAAAAATAATGTTTAATATGTAGAATCATAGGGTTAAAAGGGGACCACCAGGGTCATCTAGCCCCTTGCCAAGATTCAGAATTTGTTGTGTCTAAACCATCCAAGACAAATGGTTATCCAGCCTCCTTTTGAAAACCTGCAGCGAAGGAGCTTCCACCACCTCCCTCTGTTCTCTAATCTCATTTTAAGATGCTTGTACAAATGTTTTTGAGGTCTTTTGTTTTGTTTACAGTGTAATCAATGGGAAGTGATTATGCTGATGTATAATTGTTTTATCATTTTGTAGGGGGGTGGTTTGGTCAGTCAGCAGATATAGTGGTCTGGGCCTCCAACCTCAGTCTCTCTCGCAGTTCTATAGGTCCCAAGCCCGGAGGATGAGATCCACACTGGAGTGGCTGCTGTGCTGGTAACTTCTTGCCCTGCCTTTACTGAGGCCAAGAGTAATATACTTTCAATTACCATGAGATAAAGTGAGGTTTTTTACCCACGAAAGCGTATGCCCAAATAAATCTGTTAGTCTTTAAGGTGCCACCGGACTCCTTGTTGTTTTTGTGGATACAGACTAACACGAGGGAAACGGTGGGGGCGAAAGACCTCTCTGGTTTCAAGATTAGGCTAGATAAGTTTATGGAGGGAATGGTTTGAGGGGATAACTTGATTTTAATCAATTAAGGCAATAACGGCCATCGCTGGTATAATGAGGGTCTGGCTAGAGAATCTTGCCTGTATGCTCGGGGTTCTGCTGATCGCCATATTTGGGGTCGGGAAGGAATTTTCCTCCAGAGTAGATTGGCAGTGGCCCTGGAGGTTTTTCGCCTTCCTCCGCAGCATAGGGCAGGGGTCTCAAGCTGGAAGATTCTCTGCAACTTGAAGTCTTTAGATCACGATCTGGAGACTTCAACAGCAGAGTTAAGGGAAAGTGGGGGGGGTCAGCTTTTGTGGCCTGCATCATGCGGGAGGTCAGACTAGATGACCATATTGGTCCCTTCTGACCTTAAAGTCTATGAGTCTATGAGGCATGGGGTGGGAGGACCCAGGCCCTCCTGTTCCACCGGGTCCTAGCACAGGGCCCTGCAAATGTAGCAGCATGGAATGGCATGGGTTTGGCCTGCCTCAGCTCACGTTCCCTTGAGTAACTTCCTACCACTCCTTGTATTTCAATTTGGGGTGTGGCCACACTTGAGATAAAGTCCTTGCCTCGAACCCCCACCACACAGTCTAGGGCCGATACCTCTGGTGCCCTTGCCACTTGTTCTACCTCCCTCTTGGGTAATGTCAAGAGGGAGGTAGGGGAAGACTCAACCCCTCAGTAGCAGTTTCTTTTCTTGCTGCTGCAGAACAGTGCTCCTCCAGGAAACTGCTTTTCTTTTTTCTTCCCTTCCCTGGGTGAGTGGAGCTCTCTTTACACTGGTATTTTCCCCAGGCACAGGCTTGGCAGTGTCTAAGTGGTGGAGCTTTCCTGGCCCAGTACTGCTCCAGCCCCTTCCCTGTCTCAGCCTTACTATGGGGGCTAGAATCTCCATCACACTTTGTAAAACATAGATAATGTATTATTCCAAAAATAATGTAATAAAAAGCCCCCATATCCTGGTCCAAAATTCTTATGTAGGGGACCAATCCTGCACACACTTACCCATGTAACTAGCTTTATGCCTGGGAGTGGTCCCATTCAAATGACTCAGATAAATATAGTTACAAACATGCCTAAATCTCTGTTGGAGCTGAACTTACATTTTTAGCTGCATAAATTCCCCCTACAATTTCACTCACTGTCCTACACACTTCTTGGGAACTGCATCTCTATGGAATTCCTGAGCGGCAGACCCTGCAATGACAGAATGGATTTTTGTGTGCTGCCTTTGGGTCCTGATCCCACTATCCCTCGCTCACTTGAGTAAGTGAGGGCCAATGGGATATCTTATGGGACACATGCATAAAGACAGGATCGGGGCACCTATTTTGCTCATCGGTGGGATCTTTGGGTGGAGAGATAGTATTAATGTAAGATTTATTCACTTTTAATTAGATTCTGGTCAAACTCAGCCCTTTTGTCAGTGGAGTTGTACACACTTACCAATAGGATGAATTTGGGTCACACTTTATATACACCACAGGTATGAAGTACAAGTGATATTTGAACATATAGTGTGGTAAAGACACAGCATGGTCTTATGGTGGGGATACTAGGCTGGAATGCAAGACCTATGGGTTCAAACCCTGGCTCTGTCAGACAGTGTGTAGCCTTTGGCAAGACATCTAATATCTTGAGGCCAGATTTTCAAAGGTGTTTAGGCCTCTAAAGATGCAGATAGGTACCTACTGGGATTTACAAAAGTTCCCTACCTGTTGACTTTCAATGGGAGTTAGGTGCCCAATGGAATTTACAGTAGCATTTATCTGCATGTTTATAGGCTAAATACCTTTGAAAATAGGGCCTTCTATTCTTCACTTCTCTGTCTGTAAAATGGGGACAAAAGAACTTCCTTTCTCTCACCTTCAGTCTATTCAAATGTTAAGCTCTTCTGGGGAGGATCTGTCTCTTTTTCTGTGTTTCTACAGTGCTTGGTACATTGATGTTCTGACCTAAGTTGCAGTACCGAGGGCCAACTGAAATACAAATTAACAGCAGCAAGGCAGGAAAATACAAACCATTCATGAAACAATGAATCTGGTAGGTTTTTATTTTGCTTTAAAGAGGAGAATAATCATAATATTCATTATCCCCTGTGAATCTTCCTTTTATTTTGGTGGTGTGTCCACCAAACTTTGCAACAATGCCAGTAAAAAGCTCCTTCCCTGACATAAGATGACATAGACTATTAAATTCACTCAGAGTGAGGATCTCATGTCCCAAGGTATTTACCTTGTAGGATTTTTAATCTAATTTGTTAATGGCTATTCTGTTGCAGGGGCCAGGCTGACAACAATGATTGAGAAGGGTACTGCCTGGGCCATCAAAAATTTGAGAGCTGGATAAAAATAGTGTCATTTCACTTGGCTTTGCAATTTTGGGGGCTTCTTGTTCACCAATTTAAAAAAAACCCCAACACTAACAGCTGCCAGGCTGCCTTTATTCTCCTGGTGCTGAACCAGGGCCAGCTCCAGGCACCAGCCAAGCAAGCTTGTGCTTGGGGCGGCAGATTCTACGGGGCGGCATTCCGTCCAATCCTAGGGCGGCACGGCTGCTTTTTTTTTCTTTTTGTTTTTGTTTTGTTCGCCGATCCGGCCACCCTGTAGAGGGCGGCAACGCGGAGGAGGGGAGCGCCCTGCTGGGAGCGGGCTGCGCGCTCCGTCTGCCCCAGCTGGTGCCAGGTCTGTAGTAAGCCCGGCAGAGCAGCCTGGGTCCTTCCCTCCCCACCAACCAGAGCAGCGCAGAGCCCTCCCGGCAGGCGGCGCGGCGGTCAGGGCCGCGTGGTGCACGCCCCGCTGAAGCCCTGGCCGCCCCCCGTTTCTCTCTCCCCCCGCTCCCTCCCCCTCCCCCCCGCTAGCTGGGGCACGTCTGCAGTGCAGGGAGTCCCCCTGCACCCTGGCTCCAACTGCCCCACAGGTTTCTTCCCCCCCCCCCGCTTGGGGCGGCAAAAAAGCCAGAGCCGGCCCTGTGCTGAACTAGCACTTCTGAGATGCTCTCACTCTGTGTGATTGGTGACTTACAACACTGACAAGGAACCTTTGGTCTCTGGAAGTGCTAGTACAACACTAAGGGCTTGTCTACACTTACCGGAGGGTCCGGCGGCAGGCAATCGGTTTTCTGGGATCGACTTATCGCGTCTAGTGAAGACGCGATAAAATCGATCCCTGATCGCTCTGCCGTCGACTCCGGAAATCCACCGCGGCAAGAGGCGGCAGCGGAGTCGACGGCAGCGCGGCAGCGGTCGACTTTCCCCCGTCCTCACAGCCAGGTAAGTCGACCTAAAATACGCAACTTCAGCTACGGTATTCACGTAGCTGAAGTTGCGTATCTTAGGTCGGACCCCCGCTGTAGTGTAGACCTAGCCTAAGATAGGAAGGTTCATCCAAAAGCAGTATTAACACTTAAGGGACAGGATGGGCAAGAAGTTGAGGAAAGGAATAAAGAACATACAGTAAGCAAGCTATTTCTCCTACTGGCTGGGAAGGAAGAGAGACTAACTTATTTCTGATTACTTGGGAGCTGTTCAGATACTACTCCATGGGTGGATGGAGACCGATTAAATAGATAGAAAAATAGGATGGGAATGATAGGGAAATATAGGGGAGTGGACAGAGAAGTAGAAACAAAGAAAATGAAGTGAGGACAGTGAAAGGGCATAAAGAAAAAGTATGTTTTGTACCAAAAGAGAAACAGAGAAAATACTCCAGGGACAGCTCAGCTATCTAGGGCCAGCTTTTCTAAAGCACTTTGCACCAACACAGCTTCCATTTAGGCATCTACATAAGTGTTTGTATTTTCAAATCATGCAACAGGCTTGCTGATTCTTGTGGGAACTCAAAAGCACAAATGGCAGGCCAAACATTCTAGCACTTTTAGAGAAAGGTCTGATTCTAAAAATGGAGGAATATTTGTGAATGTTTTCTTTCTAAGGCACTTATCAGGCTCCCAGTACCTTAATATCTGAACATCTCACAGTCTAACATATTGACCCTCAACACCCCTGGGAGACAGGAATGTATCATTATCCTCATTATACAGATGGAGTACAGAGAGACTAAGTGACTTGCCCATGGTCACTTGGTGTCTCTGGCAGAGCAGGGAATTGAACCCAGCTCTCCTATGATCCAGGCTTGTACCTTAGTCATTGAAGCCTCCTCTCTATAAAAATTTTCCCCCTCTGAAACTAAATATACCCATCCCTAATTGTACATTGGGCCTGTTATTCTGGTTTCATACAAACCTCCAGTCATTGTAATCTGGACAGAAACATAAAGAAAAGAAACTTCAATCCCCACCTGTGCCTTACTATGTTCATATCTTTTTCTTCCCACTTCCTCTTTGATCAAAGCAATCTGAATTCAATTAAGGCTAAAACCCAAAACCTTGCCACTGAATTTTCTGCCCCATGTTGCTCCGTGTTCCTGTGGCCTGATGAATAGTAACTGCATCTTGAAAGCCTGCCCTTTTATTTTTAGAGAGCTCAATAAAATGCCTACAACTTTGTACTTCCACCCCCTCCCCCGCCCTTTATTCTTTGTTGAAGAAAGTACTATATAGAAAAGAAATAAGGTACAAGCCCCATGCCAAAGAGGGGAAATAGAAAAAATTGTTCCCAATACAATGAACACAATTGTTCACATTTTGTATACAAATTGATTCCCTAATGCTGCTAAATTCTGTGTTCTCAACCATATGAGCACAGCTCATGCACATTAAAGCTGCTCCAAGGTGTTTCTAACCTTTGAATCAGCGCGCTCACTCATTTGTGCTGGGTTTCTCCTATCTATTTTTCCTTTCCTTTCTGATCCAGGACCTCTACCTTACCCTGAAAGAATGTCTCCTTGTGTGGTAACAAGCACTGATCAGGGGAAATTATTTTTGCACCAAAATGAGAGGAAGAGAGATGTTTAAAGAGTTTCACACTGAAGATGCATGACAATTAGACCTTGCTAAATGTAATTCCTGTAGGAATCAGATCTCTAAAAACTTTGCCCTTTGGAGTTTTGGTTTTAAAGCACTCAGGATTGCAAACACCTGCATTTCTACTAAGAAATTAGGATTAATATAGCACTGTACATACTAGCTGTTTTTTAAAAAATCCCAACTGGTGCCTAAATATCTTTACAAATCTGGCCCTAGACCCTAATCCACTTAGCCACTTTTGAAAATTTTGTTTTCAGGCTATTATTTTTAAAACTGCCTAATGGATTTGGATCCACAGTTTCCATTCAAATGTATAGGAATTGCTTGTTCAGATCCCCTAGGCAGCTTTAAAATCTCAGCCCGGATTTCTAGAATTCTATGCATGATTTACAATATTTTAAGGCAGTTTCAACAGTTTGCCTGTGACAGTCTTTCATGGTGCATGCAAAAGCATAGCTGGGCCCAAAAGAAATGGACACTGGAAAAATACAAAAAGAGTTACTATTTAGAGAGCTTTGAATTTAACATTCGAGTCATAATAGCTGACTCTCATTAACACACAGGCAGGAATACCAGGGAGTCTGCTACATGAAACCAAGACAAACCACCATGAATTATTAAGTTCTCTGTAGCTAAAAGCAGTTTACTCAGGGGAAACCGCTTTTTGCTAACTGAAAATGGACCTTTCAGCTCAACACAGAAACAAACAAACAAAGACTCAGAGAAACAAATCCTTCAGAAAAATGAATAAAAAGTTAATAGCCGCTAAGAACATAAGAATGGCCGTACTGGGTCAGACCAAAGGTCCATCCAGCCCAGTATCCTGTCTACTGACAGTGTCTAATGCCAGGTGCCCCAGCAGGAGTGAACCTAACAGGTAATGATCAAGTGATCTCTCTCCTGCCATCCATCTCCATCCTCTGACAAACAGAGGCTAGGGACGCCATTCCTTTCCCATCCTGGCTAACAGCCATTAATGGACTTAACTTCCATTAATTTATCCAGTTCTATTTTAAACCCTGTTATAGTCCTAGCCTTCACAACCTCCTCAGGCAAGGAGTTCCACAAGTTGACTGTGCGGTGTGTGAAGAAGAACTTCCTTTTATTTGTTTTAAACCTGCTGCCCATTAATTTCATTTGGTGGCCCCTAGTTCTTAATTATGGGAACAAGTAAATAACTTTTCCTTATTCACTTTCTCCACATCACTCATGATTTTATATACCTCTATCAGATCCCCCCTTAGTCTCCTCTTTTCCAAGCTGAAAAGTCCTAGCCTCTTTAATCTCTCCTCATATGGGACCCGTTCCAAACCCCTAATCATTTTAGTTGCCCTTCTCTGAACCTTTTCTAATGCCAGTATATCTTTTTTGAGATGAGGAGACCACATCTGTACGCAGTATTCAAGATGTGGGCGTACCATGGATTTATATAATGGCAATAAAATATTCTCTGTCTTATTCTCTATCCCCTTTTTAATGATTCCTAATATCCTGTTTGCTTTTTTGACTGCCGCTGCACACTGTGTGGACGTCTTCAGAGAACTATCCACAATGACTCCAAGATCTTTTTCGTGATTAGTTGTAGCTAAATTAGCCCCCATCATATTATATGTATAGTTGGGGTTATTTTTCCCAATGTGCATTACTTTACATTTATCCACATTAAATTTCATTTGACATTTTGTTGCCCAATCACTTAGTTTTGTGAGATCTTTTTGAAGTTCTTCACAGTCTGCTTTGGTCTTAACTATCTTGAGCAGTTTAATATCATCTGAAAACTTTGCCACCTCACTTTTTACCCCTTTCTCCAGATCATTTATGGATAAGTTGAATAGGATTGGTCCTAGGACTGACCGTTGGGGAACACCACTAGATACCCCTCTCCATTCTGAAAATTTACCATTTATTCCTACCCTTTGTTCCCTGTCTTTTAACCAGTTCTTAATCCATGAAAGGATCTTCCCTCTTATCCCATGACAATTTAATTTACATAAGAGGCTTTGGTGAGGGACCTTATCAAAGGCTTTCTGGAAATCTAAGCATGCTTCATCTCTTTGAGAGGTGGGAGTTGGGACGCACTGACATGAGGGCTTTGGTTTAAGGTCTACTGCCTAGGCTATTGGGCTGGGACTTTGGCGACCTGGGCTCTAGATTGGTCCTGCTGTGTGACTGAGCGAACCACTTCCCCTCTCTGGGCCTATCTGCACATTCTTGTCTGTAAGGCTCTTCGAGGTAGGGGCTGTCACTTACTATGGGTATGTACAGTGCCTAACACAACCGGGCCCTGATTGCAATTGTGTAACTAACGAGACAAATAAATAATATTAATGAATTAATTCTACAGCACCTGTGGCAACAGGGAATCTCCCACCACTCTACTCCATCCCAGGACAACCTTCACTTGGGAGAGCAACACAGAATTGAGAAATCAGAGATTTTACAGGGAGTAAGCTGGCTACTGCCCAAGTGTCTCAAACCCGCTAGTGAAGTTTATTAAATACCATGGACATTAACATCATTCAGTCAATCTTAGAATGGATACGGCAATCCCATGCTAGAAGCTAGAAGCATAATACAAATTCCAGATTTGGAAGAGTAAAAACTAATTAATTAGTTCATCTCAGGTAAATCTAGTTCTCACCTCTGTAACCAAAACAGCTTCCATGATGCTGTGTTTTAAACATATAGGCACACCAGCTTTCTCCAACAACTGCTATTGCTTATTGAAACCCAGCCAAATAATCTTCAAAGCACATGGCACCCAACAGGTACACGAGATCTAAATTAATGTACTGAAGACGATGGAAATCTGCACATCCGTTAGCACAGATTCAGAATGTGTCATTAAAGATGAGCACTAGTTACTTCTATTCAGATTACAGGTGACAGAGTTTCATTTTTCCACTTTTGTTATTCTGCACAAATCCTTATTTTGGAAGTTCACAGAATAAGTCCAAACTTGTCACTTGAAACATATCATTGGTCTCATCTGCAAATCTCACTGGTTACTAGGCTTCTGGGGAAATCGTTACAGAATTTGCACTTAGCCAAGAATTTCCAGAGTTTAATTTTACACAAAAACCACACTGATAAAATTATTTTGTAGCACTGATAGGTATATAAATCCAATAATGCAGATATTACATACACTTACAACATTGCAGAACTGTTGTGGATCAGTACGATCATCAGCTGCCAATTATATATATTGAAATAAATGGCCAGTGATGCACAGTATCATTAAGTAAATGTTTATTTCAACATTTTGCCATGAATAGTTATTTTATGATTTAGGATGAGTCAGGTGTGTGTGTGGAAGGATTGTATGTTTTTTTTGCTAAAAAAAAGTCTTTACCAAACAATAACTTTCCTCTCTCATTTACATACTGATTTAGGCCACTGAACCAAAAAAAGTCTATTATTATTTGCTCATCTCTAGTGATAAGAGTTGGTCAACATTTTTGTTATTTTCCTACCTCTCATTTTCCAACCAACTATACAGTTTGTTGAAGAGTTTCAAATTTCAACTAAGTTTTAAAATATTGACCAAAACATAGTGGATTTTGTTTGCCCCCACTTTATCACCAGTTCACATGTAAGTCGCAGTGAAACAGAGTCCCTGGTTCAGATAAGCAGCAAATCTTTTGAAAGTATGGTTAAGATACTACACACTTCCATTGGATTGGGGATTATAAGTAATAAAAGAGGAGGTTGAACATTCAAAGCCAAGCAATCTAAGACCATCTTCTCATTCATGTAGGTGAATAGATTAAATGAACTCAAATAGTCTCGGCCCTAATGGAACTAAACACTCCTCGCCTTGCAATTTATCAGAGGTCTACCACAAAATTAAGAACCGTTTTCCTGAGACGCTAATGGCAAACAACAAAATCCCACCATTAGTTTACAGGCAACACTATTTCTGCACGAGTTGTAAATACATCAGATGACTGGAGCAGCCGCAGATCACAGAACAGCTGCAAGGAGCAAAAGAATGCTGGGAGTACTGGAAATTTAGCAGAAGGAAACGGAGTGACAAAGAAAGCCCAAGTGCGTGCAGAGGCCATCACAGGAACAGCAAGAGGAACTAACCAGGGTAGATGCTGAGGTGCAGATCATCCTCACAGAACCATGGAAATAGCTGAATGAAGCTGACCACAAAGGAGGCTAAAAATTGCAAGAGGCAGCAAGAAAAGTGCTGGTTTTATTTGATTAGTTTTAAAGAGTTTGGAGAGTTTAAAAAAAAAACTTGAGGACAATGCTTGCTAGAAAGAAAGTCAGCATGACTGAAAGCAGAGGAGATATAGGATCTGAACAGGGGTATTCCATATTTAGTAAGTGCATCCTAAACGTGTACAATACAATTTCTTCCCCAAATTCCCATCACATTATCAATATGGAATGACCTGTAGTAATACCATATATAAACAATCGTTTATCAACTATGGTAGTTTAATACATTTCCTGGGCTACAAACTCCCTCCCCACTAACTGGGAATTTTTTTCAGATGAATAATTTGTTTATTTGAAAAATTCTGGGCCATAAATATACAACATTAACAAGCATTAACTCCAAATAACTGATGCCTCTTTCCTCTGAGCCAGTCAGCAAATATTCCTTTCTTCCCTTGGCACTTGTCAGAGGAGAGACCATTTTAAAAGGGTTGCTTGCGGTGGTCTGATTGTGTCTGTCCCTTCCAACTTGTTCCTCTGTCCCCCTATGACAAATATAAATAGTTTAACATGAGTATTGCCTAACTCCTTCCCTCAACATGAGCTTGCCATGCAGCAGCTCCACTGGATCCCGGTCTGGAGCTGAGAGAGAATATTTCTATACATTCAGAGGCTGAAATTTCAATGCACTGAAAGGCTCATTTAGGGCCTGACCCAACACTCACTCACTGAAATGTCCCATTTCCTTACAAGCTATTGGCTTCATTCAAGCTCACAAGGGAGCAAAGCAGACCAGGAAAGAGGCAGACAGATCATCAATCCCAACAGCTTAACCATGGTTGTGGGGAGCTGTCCAACTATAAGTCTAGCACTGAGCCATTTTGGTTATTAAATAAATCTCCTCCTACCCTTTTGGCCTAATTTTAAATGGCAAGCAAGGGTCTGTCATTCCTACTGGCCACAAGGGTTGGAGAAAAGGAAAGTGAGTAGCTTTTAATAAATGGACACCTCTGATGAAGTACTGAATTCCACCAGCCTCCTATTGGAAATAGCTTAGCCCCACCAAGAGCTTTATTTTAGATTCACAGGCAGAAGGCACATTCCATGGGAATTTGTAGCTAATTATAGCTCACATCCAAGTATTATTGTTTAGTCTGTGACTGGTTAAAAAGGATAGATCAACACTATGGAGCAAGATGTTTTGGAAACCTCTCCAGCTATATACTGGGTTCACGATACATACACACACTCCCCACTTTTTGTTTTTTTGTACTGTCATTTAAACTCAGGGTTTTCCCCTCCAAAGTTGGTTTAATTGAAAGGAAAAGTCTTGCAAAAAGGAGCGCTGTATTAGGGTTAGCAGTAAGCACACCGTCCCCAAAAGCAGTGCTGGCACAAGTGGGGGTTCGGTACATAACCCTCTCCATTTGAGTGCATGTCACCAAGTCCCAATTTTTTGCTACAAGACAGACTATATGTGACCCAACTTGTGTATAAATTAAATGCATTATTGGGCGAAGTACATACACATTAATATAGCCCCAAGCTGCTCTCAGCTGAATGCTGTCTCCAGCTAAGTGCATATGAACAAGACAGACCATCAGTGGAAAATTACAGACATCAGTACAGCAATGACAAGGATTTGCAAACTACTAAATATAGCAGAGAGATATTATCATTGTTGTTTAAAAAGACAGAAACCATATTATGGTACATTATCAACACAGAACTCCTGCACTTTGACTAGGGTGACCAGACGTCCCGATTTAATCGGGACTGTCCCGATATTTGCTTGTTTGTCCCGCGTCCCGACCGATGTTCGGTCGGGACACGGGACAAACAAGCAATTTTGCCCTCTGCTCTGGCGCACAGGCGGAGCCCGGAGGGACTCTCGCCCCCGCCCCGCCCTGACTCCACCCCTTCCTTCCCCCATTGGATCCCTCCCCAAATCCCTGCCCTGGGCCCGCCCCCCACCTCCTCACTGCCCCATTGGATCCCTCCCCAAATCCCCGCCCTGGCCCCGCCTCTTCCCCAAGCACGCGGCATTCCTCCTCCCTCCCAGGTTTGCACACGGGCCATGGCTGTGGCCGGGAGCGCAGCGCGGAGGCTACTCCAGCCCTGCAGCCCCCGGGGCAGCGCGGTGGGTCTGGGGGCAGCGCGGAGCGGGCAGGGCCCGGGTGGGCAGAGACATGTGTGGGGTGGACATGCTCCTGCTGGGAGGGGCCGGGCCCGGCTGCCTGGTTCACTCCCTGCCCGGGTGGGTCACCGAGCTCCCCGTGGCCGGAGAGGGGCTGCCCGGGGCTGCAGGGGCGAGTGTCCCAGGCGGGGCAGAGCGGAGCAACCTCTGCTGCGGGGTCGTGGCAACGGAGCCCGGGAGCGGCTGGGCCGGGAGCTGCAGGAGGGGCCCGGAGCGCGGCTCGGCTGCACAGCTCGGAGCCCAGGCTGGGCCCCGGAGCGAGGGGATGGGGAACTGGGGTGGTATCGGGGGTCAGAGCCGAGAGTTGGGTGGAGACGGGGCTGTGCCACTGCCGCCTGGCGGGGGGGGCACTCCGTTTTTTTTTTTTTTTTTTCCCCCCCCACATCCCCTTACTTCATCTTTGTCATCTGGTCATCCTAACTTTGACATACGGCACTCAAGCACACGTGTATTGGATGTTTTTTAATAAAACTGAAAAATTCATTCTAACCTCCTTTGGAATCACATACGTGCAAGACTGCCTTACATTGGATTAGGGCATGCTCCTTTTAAAGGATTACTTTCATGAGGATTCTGGAACAATGCAGGTAAGTGGAGTAGAGAAAAGGTGACCGATTAATTCCCAGTTCTGCCACATACTTCCTGTGTGACCTCGGACAAGTTATTTAATCTCTGTTCCCCATCTCTTACCTTTTGTCCATCTTGCCTATTTAGATTGTAAATTCTTTGGAACAGGGACTGTCTCATACTATGTGTATGGACAGCATCTGTCAGGCTTTGGGTTCTAGGTGGTCAGGCCTGGTGTTTAGAGCAGTGGTCAAGAACAGACACCAAGAGTCAAAGCTGGCTGTAGAGTCAGGACCGGACCAAGGCCAGTGCTGAAACTGGGATCCAGAGACAGAACCAGGGTCAAAGTCTGTAGACAAGCCAAATCAGGATCACAGTCAGAGTTCAGAAGCAGGCCAAAGGTCAAAGCCAGGTTGGAGTCAGTCCAAGGGGCTGGGGGTCAGGAGGCAGGTCCAGGGCAGGAGTGTGTCAGAAACAGGGCAGGGGCAGGATTGGAATATGACATGGACAAGGTTGAAGCAGGCTTGGACAAGGCTGGGACAGGAACAGGGTCAAGGGCAGGCTGGAAGTCTAGGGAGTCTTAAAACACCGCCAGGCAGCAGGAGGGTTCTCAGCTGAGTGGTGCTGTTGCACAGACTACCTTGGAGTGAAATACCTGTGCCTGGGGTTCATCTGACCCGGGCCCTGCCCAGGGATAGGCTGCTGCATTCCCGAGGGAGAAGTTCCTGCTGGCTCAGAAGGGGTGAGTTATTGTTGCTGAGTGAGCAGCCCTGATCCTGCTGTGGGTTTACCTCACAGCATCTAGCACAATGGGCCCCCAATCTCAGCTGGGGCTTCTAGACCCTACCAACATTCAAATAATAAATCAAGAACTGTTAGTGGAGTTCACTGTATAAACTGTATTTATCATTTCATTACAATAGTTCCCTTTCCCCCCTCTTATCATTTCTCACAGACTCTCCCAATGGAACATAAAACCAATGTTGTTTGAATTCAGCTTTCAAACCCACAGCATTCAGGTACATTCAACTGTAAGCTAGATGAGTTTGCCTGTTTGCATACACTGAAGTTGTTAAGTGAATTCAGCTAAACCAAATGAAGGCCATTCTGAATAATAGTGTCCACACAGGAGATTTAATATGGTTTAACTAATCCACTTCAAATTAACATCTTTAGTTCATTTGGATTAACATTCCTGGATGTCTCTGCATAGACAATCCCTTAGTTACACCCGTTATAGCCGGAAGCTCAGCCGGGGAGCTAACTCAGCTATGGTGGTTGTGGGGGAGAGCTTGTGATTAGAGCCAGATGGAATTTTTTGGCAAATAATAAATTTCCCAAGAGTACATTTTTCATGGACCAAAACTATTCATGAACTTGTGTCAAATTTTGATTTTTTTGAAGTCAAAATGTTTCATTTCAACATGTTTCATTTTGTCTGTTTATCTCTAAAGAGCATTTTGTTTTGAAATTTAGTTTAAAAAAGGAAAAAAAAATCATCCCAAAACAACCGAAAACAAAAAACAAAAGGAAAAATGTGTCTTAGGTCAAATAAAACATTTTGTTCATTTTGGTCCCTGAACAAAAAATACATAAAAAATAAATAAATTATTTGTTCAGCTTTAATTGTGATGATTCTAATACCAGTGGCAACACCCCAGGCAAACTTCTTCCCATCCAACGCCTCAATCTGGCCTAAGTCACTGCTCCTCTCCGCGATCAGGGCACCTGCTGCTGCACAGCTTTGTAACCATTTATTATTTCTATTGTGGTAGCCCAAGCGTGGAGCCCCATTGTTCTAGGTGCTGTCCAAACAAATGACACAAAGACAATCCTGCCCCAAAGGATTCACAATCTAGAATTCAGATTAGAGACAACAGATGAATAAACAGACAACTTGGAGACAAGAGGGGATGGGAAAGCAAAGTTTTAATATAGACAGGTGTGTCTGAATAAAGTAGTTGTAACTGTGGTCTCTGTAGTCACAGATGGGCACCAGTCTAGCCAATAAGATATTAGATTTGAAATGTAGGGTGAGCTACATAGGTCTGAGACACTGGCTCTGGTGAATGATAAATAGTAATAATAATCATCATCATAATTAATAATACCTAGCTTGTATATAGAGATGTGCTTTTCATCCATAGATCTCCAAGAGCTTTAAAAAGAAGATTAGTATCAGCCCTAGCTATTGTCTTATATTTTGAAGGTTGTGTCTACCAGAGTGTGATTAAAAACTTTGTTTTATATTAACTTTAAATGAAGATGAGATTAGCAGAGATACTTACAGAATCCCGAGAAATGAGGACATCTGTGCACGTAAAAGTATAGCCCTGTTACTTAACTGGTTGCAAGAAATAGAGTGGGATGAGACATTTCCATTAATGAATGGTGTGACAGTGTACCCCATAAGGCTTTATGGGTGGGTGCTTATAAATGTATGTATGATATAACTGGAATATGTTTTGTGCTGCCTGTGCCATGTAACATATCTCTGTAAAGGTTATGGTCTACTATATCTATTCATCCTATTTGTACATATATATCATTTTCTACTTGAGGTTAAGAATATGGGCTGTATGCTTGCTTAGTTTCTAAGTAAGCTTTGTGAGGCATTTGGTCAGCTTCTTTAGGAAGGAATTCGCCAGGTTAAGTACCTGATCAGGAAACACTTGGGGAACAACGCATCTTGGAATGCTCCAATCCACATAAGAAGTCTTCCTGGAGACATGCAAGATACCATGTGGACAATGGCTTCGGCCTGTAAAGACTGAGTCATGCAGGGACATGTGACTTGCCCAGGTGACTCCAGAACTCCATCTTGGAGCTGGACTTTGCATAGGAGGGAGGAGGGGGGTCTCCACCCACAAGAGAGAGTCTATTTAAACCCATGGGAGACCCCTCCATTTTTTCTTCAGCTGGCTAAAGAAGGAGCCTCTCCACCCCCCCAGGATACTTGAAGGAAACTGGAACAAAGGACAGTAACTACAGGGGGTGTGAGTGATTGCTGGACCCAGGCTAAAAGGAGATTAGCCTGTAAAAGGGAGCATTCTGGAACTGTTGAGGATCTTATCTGTATTTAGTTTGATTAGACATAGATTTGCGCATTTTATTTTATTTTGCTTGGTGACTTACTTTGTTCTGTGTGTTACCACTTGGAACCACTTAAATCCTATTCTCTGCATTTAATAAAATTACTTTTTCCTTATTAATTAACTCAGAATATGTGGGGGAGCAAACAGCTGTGCATATCTCTCTATCACTGTTATAGAGGGCGAACAATTTATGAGTTTGCCCTGCATAAGCTTTATGCAGGGTAAAAAGGATTTATTTGGGTTTAGACCCCATTGGGAGTTGGGCATCTGAGTGCTAAAGACAAGCACACTTCTGTGAGCTGTTTTCAGGTAAACTTGCAGCTTTGGGGCAAGTGATTCAGACCCTGGGTCTGTGTTGGAGCAGACGGGAGTGTCTGGCTCAGCAAGACAGGTTGCTGGAGTCCTGAGCTGGCAGGGAAAACAGGAGCAGGGGTAGTCTTGGTACATCAGGTGGCAGCTCCCAAGGGGGTTTCTGTGATCCAACCCATCACAAATGGCTGCTAGGTTCTGGAACTGATCAGGTTTAATGTCAGGAGCTTATAATTCTCAGATGGATTCTTAGTCCCTGTTCTGTCTCTTTCTGAGTTTGCAGCTATCTTATTTTGAAAATAAACAGACGTATATGCAGAGGAAATAAAGGTCTCAAAGGGCTGAATCAGACCCTGGTCTCTAAAACAAATAATTATATGGAGATCAATGTGATTTATTTGAACCCAGTCGATCAGACTGTGCCATAAATAAGGCAAATTTTCTTTAATGAAACTTTGCTTCATAATCTCAGGCTGACGAACCATAAGGAAGGAGGCAAGATAAGAATGTCAATTAGATGGGAGAAGTTCTTAAACACTATGTTCAATTCTGTATAGAAGACTGTGGATTTCCAGCATAATTTCAAGTTTTAATGAAGATGATATATTCCAGAGAGCAAAGAAAACAGGATGGAAAGTCAGAAAGGAAGCACAGCAGAACCTTGAAATGACCAAAAAACCTAAGGACGCTTGCTGTAGCACCAAATATAATATATATGGCTCAAAACTTTTTGCATTTAGAGAAACAGTTCAACCATATGAGGATGTGCTATCTACACAAGCAGCCACATTACAACAAAGGTAGCCATTTGATTAAGTTCGCCTTAGAATGCTGGAATTTTCTTGAATTCTGCTATATTACTACTTAAGTCAACATATACAATCTACTCAAATAGTTAAAAGAACACAAACAAGCTAATGAGTTCATATGCCACAGGATGGGTGGTCTTAGAGAAATGTAGAGTGATAAATTCAGACCTCCCAAATGTGGTATATATGAGTGCTAGGGTATGAGTGATGGATATAATCTAGCCCCAACTGTATCTCAGAAAATGTCAGTTAAATAGCCTAGGGTACAGAGACTTACAAGTAGAACTGGTTGAAAAAATTCTGACAAAATTGTATTTCATCAGAATTTGCTGATTCAACAAAATAGGTTGTTTCACAGAGATGGCCCAATTTAGCTGAGGTTCCTAGCAATCCCAGACAAATCTCTGATGGAACCCTGCCTGCCAGACAGATTTGGAAATGATGCTTGCTGTTTAGGTACTTTTTAAAATTTTATTCCAGGTCTGTATTGCACCATGACGCTGACAGGCCAGCAGGTCAGAGCCATAGGCCAATTCACTTTGTGAATATCAAATAAATGTTAAGTGTACTAGTATGCATAGATTAATTCACTGATGTAATAAATGGTATTGTCTTCACTTATCTATAACCTGTTGATTGCTATCGCCTTACATTATGTATATTCCTGTAATTAGATAACCCTAGATTAAAGTGTGTGTTAGTGTTAAGATGAGATGTGTAATGTGTAAACTTTATGAAAACTAATGAAAGATTGTTGTTTGTTGCTACATTACATTTATTCCTCAAAGAAACCTTGTGAAGTGTAAGTGAAGGACTTAATGGCTGTAACAGGCAATGCAAACTTCAAAGCAAGGGCTATTGTGTTTGACACGGAAACTCAGACTCACTCTGCATTTCCTTCTCATCAAAACCCATGAGGCTGAAGAAACTGTTCAGATTGTTTTCTGGAGAAGCTATAAAATGGATTTCAAGGAATGATCCTGTATCTCTGACTGTTTGGATTCCAACAGGGTGGAATTATTGAGTGAGTTGACAGAGATCCCCAGAGCTATTCTGGGTAACCCTGAGAGGCTTTTGGAGTCTGACAGATTACTACAACTCTGCTATCAGTTTGGACTTACAAACTTTGACTCACCTGTTAATGTATTTACCTGCTTTAAATTTTCAATATCTCACCTCTTTTTCTTAGCTAATAAATCTTTAGTTAGTTTACTAGAGAATTGGCTGTCAGCGTTGTCTTTGGTAAGATCCAGAGTACCAACTGACTTAGGGGTAAGTGACTGACCCTTTGGGGTTGAAAGTAACCTGAAGTGGTGTAATTTTTGGTTTCTGTGACCATTATCATTAAGTCCAGTTTGTCTGGGTGGCAAGAAAGGCTGGAGAGCCTAAGGGGACCGTCTGTGACTCCATGATAAGACTGGTACAGTAATCCAGGAGTTCACATTTGTTACTGGCTTGGTGAAATCTAATTATAGAACACACCACCGGTTTGGGATGTCTGCCCTGTTTACCTATGATTGGCATTCACAGTTGTGAGCCATTCCAGACAATGTGGCAATTGGCATAGTTGGCAGGATTCACATGCCACGGGTCAGCTGGGCTTACAGTTCAGAACCCAACATCGTTAAAAGTTTAAATTTGATATTGAGAGTTTTAAGGGTTAAAGATTAGTCATAATGGGGGAATCACAATCATATTTGACTCAAAAGAACTTAAAAATTATGTAAAGATACGGGGATATCCTTTAAGAAGGAAGCCTCAGATCAGGAACCGAGAGCTATGCTCATGAACCATGACCAAAAAGCAGGGTCTGGGCACTCCCAGAAATGGTCTGGCTAAGATACCTGGAAGCAGAGAAACAATGTGAGCCATTCCAGACAGCGTGACATGCACCAATATCTACAGAGTATTGATCAAAACTCACAAAGTCTAGTTCCAGCATGCTCTGTTTAAACCTAATGTGTCCTCTAAAGGCAGTCACAACTTCCATTGATCCAAATTCATGGTGAGGAATCCGGAATGGATGTCCCAAGGATATGACATTTGGAGCAAAATGACTACATATGTCAAAAGGTACAGACAACACACCCATTGTGTTGTAGGATATAGGTAGAATACTAAAAATCTATATCTATAAATTTCCATGCCGATATTCTTCTCATTTAGGTTTTGCCTTAATGAGCTCAGTATATTATACTGCTACGTTTATTCTGTTTGATTCTCACTCCTTAAAGGGCTGTATTAGAATAAATTCATTTAAATTAAAAAAATACAACACCTTCAAAAATCCTTGAAAAGGTAATTGCCAAAGGCAAGAAAGTTCAGGTCATATACTAAATCATGAGCTCGCAAAGGCTCAGAGATCTGCACTGATCAAGAGATGAGCTTCCTTCACTCCATATTTATTGTTTCACCAGTCTTGAAGAAGGAATGTTTGTTTCTTTGATAAATGGATTGAAAGGATGGCTGGACTTTACTGTACCATCTGTAACACTCTCTCTCAGTATCCTCCACAAAACCATGTTTCAGCAACTTCTCACAGGAATGCTCAGTGAATCACAAAACAGATGCCTCCTAAAGCTACTGAACCCTGGGGATCTATTTCTTTTTTTTCCCCTACTAGCACTGGAAGAATGCCACAGTAACAAAGTGAGCTAAACAATCAGGGCACACCAACACCAATAGATCCTGCATTTAAAGTACAGACCTGAAAATGATGCATTTGAGGTAACTCAGCACAACATTCTGCCTTTTCCCTGCAGTATATCTTTCTCACAACATCCCTATTACACTTGATCTACGAACTGAAGGACTGTGTTTCTTAAAACAACTATCATATCATACCTAAGCTTGGAAGGATTAGATTTTTGTTGGTAAATGTTGATTTCACCATCCACACACAAACTGACAAAAAATATTTTCATCAATAATCTAAATTTACAAATAAGCAAAGAAAGAAAAATGCTGCTTGAGAACTTAAGAGTTTGATTTAAGGATATTTACTATGTAAGTTTTCACAGGTGATGTTGACAAGTTTTGTTTTAATGGCTATAAAGATTTAACGTTTTGAATCTTAGTGTCTACTGTCATTGAATAATCATTGTGTGACATACACCCCCAGGATTTCCTGCAACTCGGAATTAAAAAGTGATTTTTAAAAAATTGAAAACAAATGCTTAAAACTCATTATTTTGGACTATTAAGAAAATTTAAAATCAATAAAAAAATTTAAAATGCTTAAAAATAAGATGGCATTATTTGTCAAAATCATACAAAAATAAATTCTGCCAAGCCTATTTATACTGTAACAAATCCATGCTATTGATGAAGCTTATGTTTACCACTCCAATGCACAATCAAGAACTTCCTAGGCCCCTCCCACTTGAGACAGGAGCATTGTGGCTCAGAAGACCTGGTTCTATTTCTTGTTCTGCCACTGACCAGCTGGGAGACCCTAGGCAAGTCACTTCACCAGTACGTGCCTCAGTTTCCCCTTTTGAAAAATGGGGCTAAAGCTAATGACTTCCTTTGTGAAGCACTTTGAGATCTCCTGATAACAAGTGCTTTATAAGACCTGCTAGCAGCATAAGTGCTATGACACACAGGTGAATAATACCTAGAGTAATAATACCTAGCTGTTATATAGGGCTTTTTATCAGTAGATCTCAAAGGACTTCACAATCTTTAATGTATTTATCCTCACAAACACACACACCCCGGTGAAGCACTATAGTCCCCCCCCCCCCGTTTTTTTTGTACAGATGGGGAACTAAGGCGCAGAGAGACTAAGTGACTTGCCCAATGTCACACAGGAAGTCTATTGCTGCGCAGAGAATTGAACATGAGTCTCCCAAGACCTAGGACTAGTGGCCTAACTACTGGACATGGCTAGTATGGGCACTACTGTACCCATACTAGCCATGTCATTACATTATTATGATATTTAAAAAAAATCAAAATCAACTCTTTCTTCCAAATGAGAGTGGTCAAAAATTTTCCATCAATGAGGATTTCTTTTTAATGGAAAATTATATTGGTGGGAGGACTTTATGATTAAATGGAAATGTTTGTGGAAAAATTCTGTTTTCATCACAAGGTTTCTGGCTTTTATTGAAAAATGCTGTACCTCAAAAATGAAAATTGTTTGAATTTTACTTGCTGAAAAAAAACATGATATTCTTTGTTGATTTTTTTTCACCGGGAAAAAGAAAAGTCATTTCCTGGCCTGCTCTAGATTTTAAACTTTTTAGGTATTTAAACATAATAAACTTCAAGTATGGCTGTAATTAAAAGATTTTTCACTATACTATAAACAAAGGACACATTTTACAGTAGCAAATTAAAAATTTCACATAAAAATTAAGAAAGCCAGTCTGTTATACAAGGTTAAACTTGAATCTGGATTTTCTCTTTTCTTAATATTGCTCTATAATAAATTGGTGGGAGGGGAGGGGCGGAGAGAGAAAACACTTATGATTTAATACACAGAGAAGATAAACCTGGCAAATATTTTCTTTGTAGAGAGGAAGTGTGGTTCAGCCAGCCGGGGTTCTATTCCTGGTCTTGCCACTGGCAACTGTGTCACTTACTCTGTGTGCTTCAATTTCCCTCCCACTCTTAGTCTGTGTTGTATGTTTAGATTGTAGGATATCTGGGGTTGGATCATCTCTTCCTAGTTGTACATACAGCACCTAGCACAACGGGGCCTCATCTCAAATGGGGCCTCTAGGTAATATTGCCATACAAATTATTAATAATAAATCCCAAAATTACATGCTTTGTCACTAGTGAAAATGTTTGGTTTTCTCAATATAAAATTTCTTTTGTTGTTGTTAGGGTATACATTATATTAATATACAGAAAAAAAAAGGTTGGGTAAAGACATGAGCAATAAACAAATTTCACCCTCACATCTTTGCTTCTCCTCCTGTTTGATCCTGCAGCTGAGTGAATGAAGTCATTATCCTGTGCTTAAGATATCATAGACTGTTGCTATGGAAATAACTGCTATCTCAAAACCTGCATTATGACAACTTCAGTTTAGTAGCATATAGAGGAAGAAAGTTGCAAGGGTGGTTCTAACAGGAATAGCTTTGGCAATTAATGAGCACTGAGAAAAATACTTGGAAGGTGAATGGATGTGTGTGGGGTATCTGAAAGTTTCTCTCTGTGAAAGTCTTTCTTCGATAGAACAGATCACGCACATTTTCAAACTAGCTCAACTTCAGCTTTAATCAAATTTAGGCCACTTTCTTAATCTCCTAGTCTACTGTGTGACCTCATTCCTAGCAATATACTTTGCCTTATCTCCCCTACCCACCTTTCCCTTTTGATGCATTGGTAACTGAGACACAATACTTAGCTTTGAGGTAAAAGCAGTAATTTCCTACTGATTCCTTTAAAGAACTCAACCGGAGGAAAAAATATACTGGTATCTCACATCACAAAGTAACCCATGCTGGGTAACAGAAGCTTCAAAAGGCAAACAATTCTTCTGCAGTTTGCAGATAAATAAGATTTCATGGCTAGTGGGGAGTAGGCAGGGCCGGCTCCAGGCACCAGGCAACCAAGCACGTGCTTGGGGCGGCTCCTGGTAAGGGGCGGCCAATCTTGGGGTGGCGGGGGGCAGCGCGGCGCGGCGCTCGG
Organism: Terrapene triunguis; assembly: GCF_002925995.2. NCBI lineage: Eukaryota > Metazoa > Chordata > Testudines > Emydidae > Terrapene > Terrapene triunguis. The sequence continues at coordinate 29,426,702 of NW_020664444.1, forward strand.
CGGGGGGGAGGGGGTTCCGGCGGCGCAGCGCTCGGCGGAGGGTGTTCGGCGGCGCAGCGCTCCGCAGGGGGTGTTTGGCGGCGCGGCGCTCCGCAGGGGGCGGAGGTGTTCGGCGGTGCTCGGTGGGGAGCGGGGGGGGGGGGGGGGGGGGGTTACAGCGGGGCGGCGCTTTTTTTTGCTGCTTGGGGCGGCAAAATTTAGAGCCGGCCCTGGGAGTAGGAAAAGAAGATAATGTACTCTGGTATTTTAGAGCCATAGAAATCAATTCAACATGTCTGGTAATCAATTATCTAAAATATTTAACATCCCAGAACCTGGTGTCACTGCTTTGGTACAGGCAAAAGAAGCTTACACATAATATACAAACATGCCCTTTGACTTTACTAACCATACTTTGCCTTTACCAAAGCCTACAAATTCTCAACGTGTGAAAGTAGGTTTCAATATTTTGCTTTCCTTATAGAAATATTGGACCTGAGAGTACATTTGGATGCACAACATTTCACACAAATGGTTTAAGGAGATGTGTTTCATAGGTACAAACAGGAGTTAGGCACCTAAGTCAATTGGAGTCAGGCATCTTTCTGTCATTTGTGCTTTGAAGAATCACCCACTAACTCTTTATCCTTTTGCTTCTATTGACAAATTAGAATGTATTTTAATAATTTCAGAATTCTTTTGATTAATGTCAGAGTATAAAAATAAATGTAGCAAACAGCACACGGATGAATATTCAAGATCCAGCCAATACATTATAATGACCAACAGACTTCTCTGAAATTATTATTAGCTGCTAAATTATTTTTTGCATGTTGATACAGAGAGATCTCACAGCTAGCGAAGCTAGTTAATGAGCTACAGGAGTTGTGGTCATTTAGCCATCCTGTGTGGGTCGTAAGGTTTGATTTAATTGTATGTGCTGTATTCATTGTTCTCATAGGGGCCTTTTGCACCAGCTAAGTTGGCAAAAAGCGCCCCAGGGCAGGTGCAAGCCCTGGTGCAGCGGGCCTTTGCAACTAGATTTCAGCCTGCCATTCAGGCTGTGTGGGCGGAGCAGGAGCAGGGCAGAGGAACAAGAGAAGAGATCCGAGGCAGAATTGCACCCTAGCTGTTCTGGACTTCCCCAAAGCCCCACATCAGCCACTGAAGCAGGGGTGTAGGGCAGCATTAAGGCTTCCCTACCCTGTTCTAGGAGCTCCTCAAGTCCCCCATAACTCCTGAAAAGTATGGATGTAAACTGCCACCCTTCTTTGCTGTCACTGCCACAGACAGGATGAATCTGGCTGTATGTTTTAAATAGAACAGGAAATACTGGGGAAATAAATATTACACTTTTGATTGGACCACATTGGAACACTATAATATTTGTAAAGCCTCGAGTCAGCTGAAGAAACATATTCTATGTAAACAGAACGCGTATTCCACCCACTACTGAAGGTTGAAGACAAGCATAAAAGGCTTGAATGGTTTTCACCCCCAACCCCCAATTTCTGCCCAGGATTCACACCAGAACGTGGCCAGCAGCACCCTTTTGGCACTGTGCAGGAGGGAAGGGATGGGAGCTGCTTCCAGCCACAGTGGGGAGGGACGACCCAGCCTGTGTCTTCGCAGAGCTCATCCCTTCCTGCCTGCACCGTGTCGAAAGGCAACTAACACCTCCAGCTGCTGCTGGCCACCGACATAACCCAGTTGCCTCCTGTCCCCTGGCTACAGAGCAGGCAGGAAGGGGTTAAGCCCTAAGGACACATTGTGCACCAGGGCCCAGGGAACCTGACTGCAGGGGCTTCAGTGGCCACGGAGCCTGGCCAGAGAGGTGGCTCAGTGGGAGAGGGTGCCTAGGGGATGGAGCAGCTCTGCGTTCCCTGGGGGAAGGACCCAGGGCAGTGGGAGAGGGGGTGGGTGAAGAGGGTGCTAAGCCCCTGTCCGGGGAGCCTCTGTGGAGCCTGCAGCTTCAGGGTGGGAACAGCTGGGAATCGCTTTCCCCCGCCTTCGTCTCCAGAGCTAGCACGCAGCAGGGGCTGTGCTGATGGACTGACGTGGGGAGTGGCTGGCCCCGCTCACTGCAGCTTCACCCCGCCACCAGCCTTGCACACCCACTCCCACCGTCGACCACAGGACCCCCCACTCACCACTGGTGGGCGGGCGGCTGGTGAGCAGGGATCTGGCCAGCAGCAGGACCCACTGGTACTGATTGACGGGGGGAGGCAGAAAATACAGGACAATTTGCCCATTTTTAAGAAAGTCAGGACACCTGCAGGAGGCCTTAAATACAGGACTGTCCTGTTAAAAACGGGACAGCTGGTCATCCTAATTATTTGTATGATAGTAGAAATACAAATACTAGAATTCCCAGTTCCGGGCCAGGACCCCATTGCGTTAGGAGCTGTACACACACACTTTCTCAGTTGGCTCCTCTGTAAAATGAGGATAAGACTTGCCTGCCTCACAAAGCGTTATGAAGGCAGGGTAATTTCTGTTTGCAAAATATTGCAAGATCCTGGCATGAAAGATATTATAGATGGTCACAATATTATTACAGTTTTCACTCTTGTGCATCTGAAAGGCACTATATAGACAGATTCCCCTGCCTCCTCTCTGGCATTTACATCAGATAAGTGCAGGTATATATCACTCCAAACACAATCTCTGAATAAGATAAAGGAGTTTTATGATTTTTCATTGGCTATTTACAGCTTAAAATATGCTTTTCAACATAATATAGGACGGGTTTAACCCATCTGGCCTTTTAGGTCTCTCTCTCTCTCTCTCTGTTTCCATCCTATAATGATACTCCTATTGTGGACAATGTCAGTGTCAGGGTTACAGTTTCCAGAGGGCCCCCTCCTGGTCACTGGCCCCATTCTTCCCAAGCAAGGTATGATCCAGGCCCCTCTCTTCCAGACTTTGTCCTTTTATTTTCTCCACCAGAGTTATTGGGAACAGAACATTCTCCACCTCAGCTGAGCTTTGTACAGCTTTATACCATGTCCTTGCAATAAACAAAGTCTTTCACTTAATTTGGGCTTCCTAGCATGTTATCCGCTGCTCTCATTCTGTCCTTCACCCTTGTTCTTCCTCCTCTTTGAGCAATTTCTACAGGAGCCTCCACTGTCCCTGCAGTTCCTTCCCCCAACCCACCCTGGACCTCTGTCAGATTTTGCCTCACTTCCTCTCTACTGAACTTCCTCACTGACCTTTATAGGGGGCCAGCTATCCCTCCTTAAGCCTGATGGGGCAATGGCTAATTAGCCTCAGGTGGGCTGAACCATTGTCCCCTTAAAGGAGCCGAACCGTTGTCCCCTTAAAGAGGTTAAGACCACCTTCAATAGCCATCTGGGGGGGGGGGCAGGGGAGAGTTGTTTTTACTTATTAATTAATGTTTCTGAAAGCCTCTTGCAAAGTTAACCACCCTGTAACACAAGGCCTACATTGTCAATAACTAACACACACACCACACTTCCAATTCTGTGTAATATCGACCTATGTCATTCAGATAAAGGACTATGGAAAAAAATTCTCATGAGATTTCTACCATTTCTGTCTTACCCTGCTACCTGCAGCAACTTCTCCCTTCTCTGGGATCACCAGACCTTTGCCATCTTCTGGGAGTGAGGCCTACAAACCTTTAATCCCGCCTGTATTGTTCAGAAGGGCTGAGGCTGGCCACTCTTTTTTACCTCACCTTCCACTGATGGATCAGTCTCCACTAATCCACTAGGACTGAGTCAGGCTAAGCTACGCTCCAAGAAAACCCTTTTTAGATTAGGCATGTAAATGGATTAAACTTGCAATCCCCAAAGGGGCACTGTGCCTGTTGTCCCTACCACTAGGAGCCATGGTGGTGAGGAGACACCCCCACCTGGAAGATGGTGGTGAGTTAGGGGAGATAGATTGCCATGGAGGCAGAAATAGTGGAAATTCTGCACGAACATTCTCATGATATTTCCACCAAATTGGTTTCCACACCAAATCTGCATCTAGGTCTGGGCTGTCTAGCAGGATCTGGACAAGAATCTGAACTATAAATTTAAATTTGGGTTGTACAGAAATACACCACTCAGCCCAGCCATCTCTAATATACATTTCACATTGTTGGAAATCTAGCAAAACTGAGCCTCAGACTAGTACTGTGAGAATACACTGTTATGTGTATTATAGTAGTCCATAGAGGCTTCAGCTAATAACAGGATATGTTCTTGTGTTAAACACTGTACATATGCAAGGTAGGAGAGAGGCCATCCCCTGAAGAACTTATACTCTGAATAAGGGCAAAAGGAAGTATCATTATCCCAATTTTACAGGGGAAGAGATTAAGTGACTTCCCCAGGGCCACACATGAAGTCTGTGGCAGAGATAGGAATTGAACCTAAATTCATAGATTCATAGATTCTAGGACTGGAAAGGACCTCGAGAGGTCATTGAGTCCAGTCCCCTGCCCTGATGGCAGGACCAAATACTGTCTAGACCATCCCGGATAGACATTTATCTAACCTACTCTTAAATATCTCCAGAGATGGAGATTCCACAACCTCCCTAGGCAGTTTATTCCAGTGTTTAACCACCCTGACAGTTAGGAACTTTTTCCTAATGTCCAACCTAAACCTACCTTGCTGCAGTTTAAGCCCATTGCTTCTTGTTCTATCCTTAGAGGCTAGGGTGAACAAGTTTTCTCCCTCCTCCTTATGACACCCTTTTAGATACCTGAAAACTGCTATCAAGTCCCC
>NW_020664444.1:29431825-29473699 GCF_002925995.2 Terrapene triunguis
TCTGTAGTTTCCTGGGTTGTTTTTATTTCCCTTTTTTATAGATGAGCACTATATTTGCCCTTTTCCAGTCTTCTGGAATCTCTCCTGTCTCCCATGATTTTCCAAAGATAATAGCTAGAGGCTCAGATACCGCCTCTATTAGCTCCTTGAGTATTCTAGGATGCAGTTCATCAGGCCCTGCATCCTAGTCCAATCTCCTGCATCCTAGTCCAATACCCAAAGCAGAAGACCATCCTTCCAAAATGTTTATTGGTTCTGTAAGTCTGTAGCAGAAAGCCAAGCAGGACAGGGATGGGGAAGAATCCTGGCAGAATCTCTACTATCAAAGAATACCCACCTCAGAGGTTTTCCTTATTCTACTAAAGCTCCTTATTCAGAAACAGAATAAGCAACACTTTCTGTGATTCTTCACCATTATGACATTTGAAGATCAAGCTTTTGTATTTTTTTTCCAGTGGGCATTAACCTCAGTTTCTGAGAAAGAACAATGTAATGTGTCTTATTGATTAAACTACTGAGAATCAGGGCAGAAGCATTTAAGCAATACGAGCAATTATGTAGCTGGAAATAAGCAAACACATTTTCATCTGTCCACACATTTCCTTAGCTGGATTTTCTGTATTGATGGTTTAAAGAAGGGATTCCCAAACCCATTCATAGTGTGGACCACATCTTAATGCAAAGATCGTCTCATGGCTGCCTCTTCTCCAGGTATCATGCATGCACCACCTTCTGCCCCATTCCCAAACTGTCAGCTGCATCATCGTTTAACATCTCTATGGCAATTACAGAAATTATTTATATGGGAAAGTAATATTATCAAAGTATTTTAGATACTAACTTTTAATTAGAGCTAGGCATGAAATGATTTTCCCATCCAGCTAAGATTTGAGAGGCCAAGAATTTGTATCACCCCAAATTGGAATGAAAAGACAAAATCTTGAACATTTTCAGAAACCAAAAAGCCAAAACATTTTTTTAATTCACATCAATCAAAACATTGTTTTGATCATTTTGGAATGTTTTGCTTCAATTTCAATCTACTTAGCTAAAATTTCAAAATGAAAAGTTTTGAACCAGAAAACCAAAATTTTTCATTTTTAAAACATGGAACATTTTGACAAGTTTCAAAACTTTTTTCCAATTTTTTTTTTAAAATTAGGAGATTTGTCACAACCAAACAGTGGACAGTTTTGCTTTAAATTAAGTTTGTTAAAAAATTCTGACCAGCTCTACTTTTAATGAAATGTAGCAAGCAGAAAGGAGCAGCCCACCAGTTCTCCAAAAGCCACCTACTAGTTCACCATGAAACACAGCTAGAGAGCCCATTGATTGTAAGTTATGATATTTTCTCCCTTTCTATTCATGCTTTGCAGAACTGCAACTGGAAAACCATTTATCAGTCACACTATGCTGTTGCCAAAACAATTTTTACCAACTCAAATGTAGCACAGTTTAGAAGACAGAATAGATTTCAGCTATAAAACACTGAGATGTTTCAAAGTGGTTACCCTGTAAGAACAAGTGTAGCTAACTTATTATGTAATCTCCTCAAGTCTCATGTTTCTGCACTGATTCAGGATAATCATATTAGCAGCTTCAAACATTACGCAATGACATCATTCAAATATATTGCTCCCAAAGGTTTGATATTAGATCAGGGAATTACCATTCATCATACATTTATGACAAATCTAATAGTATGAACTGATTTGTTACAAGATGTGGCTCATGTTATTTTCATCCCTAACGACAACTGTCTTGCCTTAGCTCAGTCATTTAATGCTTCCTTGAGCTAAGAAGATGTACACTAACTCTTCATTTCTTATTTGAATTAAAAGGCGGCTTTACTCAAGGTCAAGTGCTGGATATTCCAATCATCTCTCAGGAGATGAGTTATGGGGTAAAATTTGTAAACATGTCTAAGAGGCTTAGGAACTTACAACCCATTGAAAGTCAATGGGAGTTAGGCTCCTAAGTGCCTAAATCATTTTAAAAGTGTTATTAGACCCCTAAATGATTCAGGCACTTTTGGAAATGTCGTCTGTGGCCAACAGACTTTTTAAGAACTACTTTCCAAATCAACAAGTTAGAAACCAATGGGGTGCATTGTTAGGCAACTCATGTTGCAGCTGTACAGGTGTGACAGTCTGTATCCCAAAACAACACCCTGGCACCCCTATATTTACCTCTGCTATATGATTAGGATATATTTTGTACAAACTATGCCTTGTAAAGTATTATTTTAAAAGCCTTAATCTGTTGAACATTAATATCCTGTTAAATTGTATGTGCTATCAATGTATGTGGAGTTATGAAGTTTTGCTATGTGTATGCTACTGAAATATGTTCCACCCACAACCAGCTTTTCAGGTACAACAATGGAGAAGCCAGACACTGATGATGGCCCATTACGGGAAATGCACACCCACAAGGACTACTCCAGGAATTGTATGCAATGGAGACCTATCAGGGAAAGCATGAAACAATACAGACTGTTTGACTTATGTCATAGCAAAGGATCTTTCCAGCAAGCTGGAAGAAGCTATAAAAGGGCCAATGACATCATCACTTGGCCTCACTCCCCCCACAACTCAACACCTGGAAGCACATCTGGAGAACAAAGACTGACCTGGGGAGGTGGTCCCAGCCTGGAAAGGAGAATCTCAGCCTTTGTGTGAAGGATCTATATCATCAGGGTGAGACACTGCTTGATTCAAATCCTGTCTAATTTATAGAATTCAGATTGTGTTTTTACTTTTATTTCTTAGGTAATCAACTTTGAGTGTACGTTCACTACTTATAATCACTTAAAATCTATCTTTCTGTAGTTAATAAATCTGTTTTATATTTTTTTACCTAAAACAGTGTGCTGCTTGAAGTGCAAGGGAAATCTGCTCAGTAACAAGGGCCAGTGTATGTCTTCTCCACATTGAGAAAAGAGCGGACTGGGCAATAAATTTACACTGGTCAGGCTTCTGACCAGGTCAGGCCAGTACAGCTCTGGGGTCCTAGGCTGGGGAGCTGTGGGGAACTGGCTAGAGCCTCTCTATTGCTGGTTCATGAGTGGCTGGCAAAAGCATTTATGTAACTCAAATGGGTGTGTCCCTGTCTGTGGATGGCCATGTGAGTGCAGGACCTGAAGGGGTTTGCAGCTTGTCACAGCATCACAGTGTGAGAGGGAGCCCAGGTTGGTAAGACAGAAGGCTCAGAAGTATCCCAGTTCCAAGTTGTGACAGGTTCCCCGGGGTGCAACAGGTATTGCCCTACATGGATGGAACATTAGAACTCCAACTGTCCCACAAAGGATTCCTCTCTGCAAGGTCAATTCCACTGACAAGCACGGAGTTCCTCTCTCTGTAGTAGGCATAGAGATGCTACTTTCTGTAGGCCTGGTGAAATGGTAAGACTCAAGTAAACAGACCCAAGAATACTAGATGCCCATGAGCAAACATTCCTTAACTTTGAAGTCAGAATAAAATTCCCTCTTCCCCCACTCCCTCCCCCAGTGGTATACTGGTATATATGCAAATATTTTAGAGGCTGTGCAGCAGGGAGGTAGGAGACCCTTATTCCTATGGAATGCTGAGCAAGGGTGTCCTGTTGGCATCAGGCGGTTGTGTCCCACATACTGTTTTACCAGCTTGTCTACATGGGAAATTACTGTGTGACAAGCCAAGGTGTGAATCTACAGTGCACTAGTTTGCTGCGCAGTAACACCCCATGTGGTCACTGGTACAGTGCACTTAGCAGTTTAGCAGATTACTATTGGTAAAGGGTAGTAAGCCAAATGGCCGTCTGGGACTTTTAGTGTGCTGTAGCGATGCCCACATAGGACATCACTGCATGGCTAACTAGTGCACAGTAGATTCACACCCTGACCTGCTGTACAGTAGTGTCCCTTATAGAGAAACCCTACAATAAGTCAGTGACTGGAGAACTTTATTATTTACCTTCTATTTCTATGCTGACCTGCTTTACAATGTGCACCCATCCCTCCTTTCTTCTCTTCCTCATTCATCTCTGGACCTTCTTCTACATGGCCCCAGTGTCTGGGCACCCACTGATTGACCTGGCTTGCTACACCACTATCCTTTCCTCCTTCACATCGATCATTAGAAGTCACTGTGACACTCTGTACCTCAAAGTAGCACCCTGGACCCCATATTCACCACTGTGATATGATTATGATATGTTTTGTAAAGTCTGCCTTGAGAGGATTCATTTAAAGTCTTGATCAGCTGAACATTAATATCTTGTTCAATTTTATGTTATGTGAAGCTATGAAGTATTACTTTGTGTGTGTGTTACTGAAATATATTGTGAGGTTGGGAAATGCCCACAGCCAGCCTTCCAGTGGCAACAAAGGAGCGCCTAGTAAGACAGATTTACATCAGGACCAGCCAGACATGTGTTGATGGGCCATTATGGGGAAATCACTCCGAGGGCACATACGCAATGAGGGCTACCTAAACCCCACATCACAGAAAGGATCTTTTAGCAGCTGGAAGAAAGTATAAAAGAGGGATAGTGACATCACTGGGCCTCTCTCCTCCCCCATTTCAACACCTGGAATAACACCTGGAGGACAAAGACTTTGAATTGAGGAAGGATGATCCCAGGCTGAGAAGGGAATCCAGCCTGCATATTGAGAACTGTGAGCTGCCTGTAAGATTTATTAGGATGAGAAAGTGCTTGATTCAAGTCCTACTTAGTTTATAGAGTTTAGACTGCGCATTTATTTGTATTTCTTATGTAACCAGCTTTGATCTCTATGCCTGCTACTTATAATCACTTAAAATCTATCTTTCTGTAGTTAATAAATCTGTTGTATATTTTATCTAAAACAGTGTGTTTTTGGTTGACGTGCTTGGGAAATCTCAGCTCAGGTTAACAAGGACTGTTGCATGTCCACTACCCTTTATTGGAGTGGTGAACTAATTAATGAGCTTGCACTGGGGATGCAAGGCTGGGGTGATTGGCTGGTGCCTCTCTCTGTATAATTCATCCGTGGCTTAGTGAGCCTTCATGCAGTTTAGCTCAGTGTGGGGCTCCCCATGCTGATGGCTGAGTGAGAACTCCTGGAAGGATTTGCTGTTTGTCCCTGGGATAACATTGAGAGAGACAGCCCAGGCTGGAGAGTTAAGGAGGCACTGCCGTCCCACAGTTCCAGGTTGTACCCCGGTGCTATGCAAGTAATATGCAATAAAGGCCCAGGGATCTCTGAATTACATTACTCTATGAAGGTTGAAATAAAAAGACAATTCTTTCCCCAAGGCCCCCAGATGCATCTTTCATAATCACACATTGCGGTGTAATATATTGCCCCAGCATCGTGTCTCTCCATTGATATAGTGTTACTAATGGGCAGGCTGTACTTTCTCAAGACTTAGGGTGACCAGATGTCCCGATTTTATAGGGACAGTCCCGATTTTTGGGTCTTTTTCTTATATAGGCTCCTATTACCCCCCACCCCGGTCCCGATTTTTCACACTTGCTGTCTGGTTACCCTATCAAGACTGCCACTTCCCTGGTGATGCAAGGAACACAGAGCAGTTTAATATTGAATCATTAGAGAAATGTCTACCCGATGGCCACACTGAATCCCGGGAGGAATTGACGTGGTGATCATGATGGAGGGGTGGAGAACCTATTGTGACTGTAGGAACAATGCATTGGGATGAAACATTTAAGGTAGCAATGTGAAATGCTTTGGGAGGGTTTCTTTAAAAAAAAAAAAAAAAAAACACAGGACTACAGATTTTAGGGACTGATTTTTCAAGTGCCAGCCCCAATCAGACCTCCATGTTCACAGCCACCACTTTTCTTGGGCAAGTACAGTTTTGCACCCACATTTGTCTGCTGGTATTTAATGCCATTTTAACAGCCACTTTAACAGCTATCTATCTGTGGGCTCAGTGAGATAGATAGAGATAGATACTTTAATGGGCACAAAAAGTGGTAAAAATCTGACTTGTCATTTCTTTTGCTTCCTAAAGTTTCCTGAACTTCCACAATAATACCTTCTATATAATGTTTTTCATCAGCAGAACTCAAAAAACATTTTGTAAAGGAAGGCAAGCATCATTAGCCCTATTTAACACATGGGGAAAACTGAGGCAAAGAGCAGTGACGAGGTCACACCATAAGCCAATGCCAGAGGTGGAAATAGAATCCAGGTCTCTTAACCCCCAGTCCAGTGTCTTATTCTCTGGATCACACTACCTTTTCATTAAAAATAGACTCAAAATCAATAGCTAAAGACATTTTTAAAATGGATTTAGGGTGGAATTTTCAAAAATGCCCATTACTTAGAAGCACAGGGCTATGATTTTCAAAAATGTCTAAGTGGCTTAGGAGCCTAAGACCAATTTTCAAAGGACACCTAAGCTCCTAAGTCATGTAGGCACTTTACTAATTTTTTACACCAAGTCTTATTGAAAAAAACAATGGAGTTGAGTTCCTTAATCATTTAGGAGCTTTTGAAATTCCCACTTCTAGTCCTCATGCTGGGTGCTAAATTAAGGTAGCAATGGAAACAAATACACTGTCCACCAAACAAGCTCAGCAGAAGCAGTGTGCAATCTCTGACAGCACTGCTACCTCCTTCCAAAGAGCCCACCTCTAAGCAAAGACCGTGAAATAAACCAGGCTTAATGGGGAATGTCACTAGTAAAAAAAATATTTTTAAGTTAAGTACAAACAACAAAAAGTTGCAATACAACACTCAATCTGACCATCCGTGGCTGTGTCATTGGTAGAAGAGGATACAGCAAATCTACTGGGTGAAAGAGTTAATCCGCGTTCTCAAACGTCCCTGATCTGTTCGGAAACATACTTCATGATTGAAAACCCATGCAAAGAAAACCACCTCCTAGATATCTGTAGTTCATGTATGTAAGCAGAGACTCTCCGGTCAGACAGAACACTCCTTTGATTAATACTAGGTGATCATTTCTCTTTTGTAGTGGTGTGTTTGGGCCCTTCTCTGTCATTGTCTTTGTAAAATGCTGCTGAATGTTTAATTCGGGGAGGATTATTTGAAAAATGGTGTTCATGTATTAGAAGCTTTAGTTCTCTCACATCCAAACTCTGCCCTCCCTACCCCGCTCCCTCTCCTTCATTCTTACTAGGCAGCCACTTGCTTTGCAGGAAACCACTCATTTGCACTCTGGGTTAGGGTGACCAGATGTCCCGATTTTATAGGGACAGTCCTGATTTTTGGGTCTTTTTCTTATATAGGCTCCTATTACCCCCCACCCCTTGTCCTGATTTTTCACATTTGCTGTCTGGTCACCCTACTCTGGGTGGAGGGGTAGAGTGTTGACCTCACCTAGCTACAACAAGATAAAAACTATCTCTGCCTTGTCTGCACTAGGATTTTACAGTTAGTTATCTGGCTGTGAACACACACCTCTTTTTGGCAGTAAAGACACAGCCAAAGATACCAAGCAGTAACTGCATCCTGAGCGTCATTGCAGGTATTGTGTGTGCTCCAGCATTCTCTGATGTCTGGCACTTGATGTTGTGAGGCTCCTTTGCATTACAGAGGAAGAGCATAAAAGGAGCCCAGACTCACCATTCTAGGATATTTTGTCACTTGTTATTAGCCTTGGACTAGAGCAGGAGGAGATGATTGCTTGTGAAGCAGTGAGGCCCTGTAAAGAGAGACTGGCACAGGAGAACTGCTTCAGGGGACAGTGCAGAGGCACCTTACCTGCAAGAGGGAGTTGCCCGGGTGCCATTTGTCACCTCCTGTTTGAGGAAACAGGACTTGTGTACATTTTGTAAATGAACAAGTTACCCTAAGACAGCACCTGACTTCCACAGCACTGATAGTTGCTGCAAACTGGAAACTGACAGGCAAAGCTTTGAATCCTGCTGCTGCTCAGCAAAGGGATAAGATCATTGAAGCTGGGGGTTCCTTCAAACTCAAAACAAAATTTAGGAGCTGAATAAACAATAACCAAAATAAATGTATAAATAAAAAGGTTTCCACATAACTCCTGGGATGCAAACCTGCCTTTTTTCCCCTGGCTCAACCCGAGAGCCAAGGTTTTAGACTGAGCCATTTTTCCATTTGATAAAAGCCTGTATAAGTGACTCCATTTGCTTGCTTTCTCTGTTTGTATCCTTGAACTTCCCCCCTACCTGGCATCCAGCTCACTTTGATAACTGTATAAAGTTAGACAGATGTTTACTGTTAAGAAGGCAATTATCCAGTGAGCTTCCCTGCCTTAATGACCTCTAATGCAAGCCAACAATCCATCCCCATGTCCTGACTCAATTGTGCAAAATCATTTTTCTTCTCGATACTCTCACCGCCATCCTCCCCCAGCCTTTGGGACACGTGCCCTAGCGATTGTCATGATTACCTCAGAGGAACATCAACATCCCAGTGAATTGTCACTGCTAAACTAATAATGCAGCTACACTTGACTTGCCCATTAACAGCATGAATCAACAAAGTCTTGCAAATACAGAAAGTTCTGTGCAACTCTCTCAACAGCATGGGGGAAGGCGAGGGGGGAGAAGCACTATGGGAAAATTGATGCAAAGCCCCACTCAGTGGGAGTGCTAAGTCAGGCTTTTTCACGTTAACTGCTAAGTAACCCTGATCACCTCACTGATTCAAAAACCACTCATACCTTTAGTCTCCAGTATCATTACAGTGAAGGAGAGCGCTACATGAGTGCTGAAGGATTTTCTGCTTAAAAATTTGCTTCATCCTGGATATTGTGCTGCTTTCAGATTAGCAGTGGAGTAGATTGTCCTGGAAACATGGAAGCAAACATGGAGAAAAATCACTTGGGTCCACCAAGGTCAGGCTTACAGGCAGTGCTGTATATCAGAGCTGGCGGGTGGGAAGGCTGTTCAAATGCTCTTTGGAAATGTCCTTGGTCAATTTCTGCTACCAGTCAGCAAGGATACAGTGCGGGAAGAGGGTAGGACCAGGCCAGTCAGCAGAAGCACAGGAGGCTCCGCCGTGATTAACTACTCCAGCCATTAGAATTTTGCATGCATAAAATAGTTATTCTGCAAGGAGAATTTGTTCCATTTTACTAACCATTTATCTTCATTTCTGAAATATTTCTGTAACAAACATTAAGTAGAAATCCTGGTAGCGGGGGCTCTTTTTCTTCATTTATTGTAAATTTTAGCAGGAGGGGAAAAAATAAGTGGCCTTGCAATTAAACATAATGTATATACAGAAGTGATACAAACTGAGCTAAATTGTAATACTCAGGAAATGCCAGCAATCATTAAGTGAAAAAAGGGGGTAGCTCTTACAAAAAAACCAAACACTATGGATCAGATCGTCAGCTGGTGTGCATTGGCAGAGTTCTGCTGAAGTCAGTGGTATCTGGCTGATTTAAACCCACTGAGGATCTGGCCCCATATATTCAGTGTTTGAAAAACAAACAGCAGAACAAAGGTGAAATCTTCCAGAAATCCAGATAGACTCAGGGTGAGCAGTAACAGACAGCAAGAGCATGGGAGATGAAACCTGTTGCTATCCCAAATCATTACCCCTCAAAAGCCAGCAGATGGCTCCCTCCTGAGAGAGTCTACACAACAGAGAGGCAAGGTGAGGGAATGTCTTTTACTGGACCAACTTAAAAGATGTTACCTCACACAGGAGCGGCGCCAGGGTTTTTGCAGCCCTAGGCGGCAGCACTCCTCCTCTGAGCATTCGGTGGCGGGGGTCCTTCCGCTCCGCATCTTCGGGGCACTTCGGCGGCGGGTCCCGGAGCGGAAGGAGCCCCCGCCGCCGAATTTCTGCCGAAGACCCGGAGCAAAAGGACCCCCCGCCGCCAAATTTCCACCGAGGATGGCAAAATGCCACCCCCCAAATCCTGCCGCCCTAGGCGACCGCCTAGGGTCGCCTAGTGAAAGCGCCGGCCCTGACCTCACCCACCTTGTCTCTCAAATAACCTGGGACCACGATGCCTAAAACAATTCCGCGTAACTTGTCCTTCTTGCTGACTCTGGCAACTGCTTTCATGCCTTTTGCACTAAGCATCTCCATCCAAATTGCTTACAAAGGCTAGACTGTTAGGGCCAAACAACAAGGACTTAAACTCAATCAATTCCCATTGAAGTCAATGGGAGTTTTGCTTACACAAAAACTGAGTAGGAACCATAATATTTGCCCATTTTAGCATGCCATGGACACAAATCTATTGTAGGTAATTATATGGCATCTGTTACCATAGTATATGAGCATCTCACAGTCTTGTTAATGTATGTATCTTCACAATACCCTTGTGAGGCAGGAAAGTATTATTAACCCATTTTTCAGATAATGAGCTGAGACATCGAGGGCCCAAGGTACATCTGTGGCAAGGCAGGGACTTGACCATACCTTTCCCATATCCTAGACTAGACTATAACCATTGGTCCATCTTTCCTCTCTGTTAGCCTTCACTATACAAAAGTCAATTAACAAGAATAATCACAAACCCAATGCAAATTTTAAAAAGTCAATATTGGGGAAAGCCTCCAAATGGCTTGCCTGTACCAGTCACCTACATTCCAAGAGAAAAGTCTCTGTTTTTTAAGCTTCAGTGAAGTTTGAAAATATGGATCATTTAAGAGACAATAGCTTAAAAAATACTGTACAGTAGTTAATAAAATAGTCATTAGAATGTAAGGAGATTCCAAATAAAAGTTATCTGGTGTGTAAGAGGTACATTTTGCTAAGGATCATAGAATCATAGAAGATTAGGGTTGGAAGAGACCTCAGGAGGTCATCTAGTCCAACCCCCTGCTCAAAGCAGGACCAACACTAACTAAATCATCCCAGCCAGGGCTTTGTCAAGCCGGGCCTTAAAAACCTCTAAGGATGGAGATTCCACACCTCCCTAGGTAACTCGTTCCAGTGCTTCACCACCCTCCTAGTGAAATAGCGTTTCCTAATATCCAACCTAGAGCTTCTCCACTGCATTTTGAGACCATTGCTCCTTGTTCTGTCATCTGCCACCACTGAGAACAGCCAAGCTCCATCCTCTTTGGAACCCTCCTTCAGGTAGTTGAAGGCTGCTATCAAATCTCCCCTCTTCTGCAGACTAAACAAGCTAAACAAGCCCAGTGCCCTCAGCCTCTCCTCCTAAGTCATGTGTTCCAGCCCCCTGATCATTTTCATTGCCTTCCACTGGACTCTCTCCAATTTGTTCACATCCTTTCTGTTTGGGGGGGTCCCAAAACTGGATGCAATACTCCAGATGTGGCCTCACCAGTGCTGAATAGAGGGGAATAATCACTTCCCGCGATCTGCTGGGCAATGCTCCTACTAATGCATCCCAATATGCCATTAGCCTTCTTGGCAACAAGGGCACACTGCTGACTCATATCCAGCTTCTCATCCACTGTAATCCCCAGGTCCTTTTCTGCAGAACTGCTGCATAGCCAGTCGGTCCCCAGCCTGTAGCAGTGCATGGGATTCTTCCATCCTAAGTGCAGGACTCTGCACTTGTCCTTGTTGAACCTCATCAGATTTCTTTTGGCCCAATCCTCCAATTTGTCTAGGTCACTCTGGACCCTATCCCTACCCTCCAGCATATCTACCTCTCCCCCCAGCTTAGTGTCATCCACGAACTTGCTGAGGGTGCAATTTATCCCATCATCTAGATCATTAATAAATATAATCTATGTGTTGAACAAAACCGGCCCCAGGGCTGACCCCTGGGGCACACTGCTTGATACCGGCTGCCAACTAGACATTGAGCCGTTGATCACTACCCGTTGAGCCCAACAATCTAGCCAGATTTCTATCCACCATATAGTCCATTCATCCAATCCATACTTCTTTAACTTGCTGGCAAGAATACTGTGGGAGACTGTATAAAAAGCTTTGCTAAAGTCAGGATATAGATCACGTCCATTGCTTTCCCCATATCCACAGAGCCAGTTATCTCATCGTAGAAAGCAATCAGGTTGGTCAGGCATGACTTGCCCTTGTTGACTGTTCCTGATCACCTTCCTCTCCTCCAAGTACTTCAAAATGGTTTCCTTGAGGACCTGCTCCATGATTTTTCCAGGGACTGAGGTGAGGCTGACCAGTCTGTAGTTCCCCGGTTTCTCCTTCTTCCCTTTTTTAGAGCTGGGCACTATATTTGCCTTTTTCCAATTGTCTGGGACCTCCCCCGATCACCATGAGTTTTCAAAGACAATGGCCAATGGCTCTGCAATCACATCAGCCAATTCCCTCAGCACCCTCAGATGCATTAGATCTGGACCCATGGACTTGTGCATGTCCAGCTTTTCTAAATAGTCCTTAACCTGTTCTTTCACCACTGAGGGCTGCTCACCTCCTCCCCATACTGTGTTGCCTAGGACAGCAGTGTGGGAGCTGACCTTGTCTGTGAAGACCAAGGCAAAACAAGCATTGATACTTCAGCTTTTTCCACCTCATCTGTCTCTAGGTTGCCTCCCCCATTCATTAAGGGTCCCACACTTTCCCTGACCTTTTTCTTTTTGCTAACATACTTGTAGAAACTCTTCTTGTTACCCTTCACATCCCTTGCTAGCTGCAGCTCCAGTTGTGTTTTGGCCTTCCTGATTAGACCCCTTAATGCTCAAGCAATATTTTTATACTCCTCCCTAGTCATTCGACCAAGTTTCCACTTCTTGTAAGCTTCCTTTTTGTGTTTAAGCTCACTGAAGATTTCACTGTTAAGCCAAGCTGGTCACCTGCCATATTTGCTATTCTTTCTGGATGTTAAATCTTGGATAAGTGCAATCTGGGATGTTCAGTGCATAAGCTGGAAACATTTTGAAAATATCTGTTTGTCAATTATGTTATTAAATTATTTTTAATTGCAAAGAGTCAATGTTTCAAACCAACCAGAGAGAGAAAATTCCTATGAAAAGTGCCGCCTTCCATCTTTTGCAATGGTCATTCAAAAGCCAATACCATCTTGATCCTAAGAGCTTAAGGCACTGGTCAATTTTCCATTTGGCAGCATGGACATAAATACACAATAGACCATTAAGAGATCTGGTACACTATATCAAGTGATGTCTAGAAGACAAGGGCAGAACAAGACCAAATGGTTGAAAGATGAAGCTAGAAACATTCAGATTGGAAATAAGGTTCAGACTGTCAACAGTGAAAGAAATTAACAATTGACAGAGAATCTACCACATTCCTTTAAGTCCTTACATCTTTTTATACTGTAGCGGGCCTATTGAGCTAGTGCGCTCAACAGCACTCACTTTCATAGCAGGGAATAATAATTCCCTCCATGGCAGGAATCACTGGATGAAATTACCTCACTTATGTTATCCAGGTGGTCAGACTAGATGGTCTGAGTGATCCCTTCCATCCGTAAAAGTCTATGGATATTTAAGTGATGGTGTTGAAGGAATCATTCTCAGATGCTGAAACCACCACGTGTTTTGATCTTACAGTTCTCTCAGTCATTGAAATCCAAGCTGGGGTAATTGTGGAATAATATTTGGGCCTCATGAAGGAAAGTTTAGATCAATTCCTCATCTGAAAGAGGATGACTGTACTGTTTATCCCCACTGATCTTTCTTCATGGGAGGTGCACACAGAATATTCTGGAGTTAACAATTCCATGAGACACAAGGTGGGTGAGGTAATATCTTTTATCGGACCAACAATTTCATAGCATTTCACCAGAGCAGGCAAACATTCTGTATACTTCCAAACATAACTAACATGTAGGGAGTATTTTGTTATGCTTTGCTTTCCTAACTCATGGACAGGAAGCAACAATTGTTGACTGGAATTGTTATTCAGCTGGGAGTGTTAATGTACCTCCATACAGTCAGGATCTGATTTACCACTCCAACCTTTAGCAGTACATTAGCAATAAGATAAAATATCTGGCGCTACTAGGTTTTAGATACCATTCTACTGACAATATTTTTCAAGCCTCGTTTGCCACAAAAGTTACGAGATTTTAGTCAAATTCAAAGAGTAAATCTCCATTTTTCACAACAAAAAGCCAAAAATATTCTTTCTATTAGTTGGCTGCTGTTTTTCACTTCAGCTCCAACAGTAAAATGAGTAAATTAAAGAAGTGCTGGGAACAAAAATCCATCTGAACAACAGTTTTACCTGAGAGTTCAAAGGGATCACAGTTCTACAGAGAGCTTCTCATTCAATTTCTTTTTAAGATAACTATTAAAGCAAACATGCACCACAGGAACCATGTTGACACAGATAGATCAGTGTAGTTTAAATGAGTCTAGGAATTTTTGGAGCAGATAAAAAGCATTACAGTGGGGACTAATCTACAAGTTTTGCTCTGCATGGTGCAGAGCAGGGTTTGCAGTTTGTCACACTAGAAGAGATAGAGCATTGCTGAGTGGTTTGAAAAATCCCACACGATGTCTTTCTATAAGCATCATAGGTTACTGAAATGATGGCATTCCATTGCAAGAACAGATCGAGAAAGGGATTTAGTTTACAAAAGGTATGCATGCATAGATCTTGAAACAACATTGTATATCCAAATGTGATGAGGATCCAAAATAAAAGTGTACTCTGGTAACCTCTGGGGCATGCACTGTGTCTATATTGTGTTTGTACAGTGCCGAAACATTGTGGGTGATAATAGAAATGAATAAGTAACAATAAGTTATCTTACACATTTTTAAAAACATTCTGAGAATCTTAGTGATTGAGTTTCATAGTCAGAGCCCAGAAGCTGCTCAGATATGCTTCTATGGGCAGATGTTACTCTACCAAAGGTAATTTATGCTCGAACGAAGGGATTATAAGAAAAATAATTCCAGCATCTAAATACATGCCTTTTCCTGTGGGCTAGTGTAGATCATACCAATTGTAGCTCATATAAAAATGGGGCTGTAATTCCCCTTCCTGTGCCTGAAATGAGTTATCCAGTTGGTTTCCTTAATTATGGTGTTGACTTGATGGAAAGTTGAGCATCCACAAGATACACCAAAGTCAAGGGGAGCTACAAATTATTCAGCACTTTTGAAAATAAAAACATACTAAGGCACTAAACCTGGGTCTATTTTAGTGTTGATATGATTTTGAGCAAATGTCAAGACTTCCCCAAAATACCTATTTCCTAAGATGGAGTTTGCAGCTTCTTCAGGACGCCAAAAAGAAATGTGTCCTCCCCTGGCTGGCTGGCTAGCTAGCACATGCCAACATATCAGATATATAGTGTTGTTGTGGCCATGCTGGTCCCCGGATATTAGAGATACAAGGTGGGTGAGGTAATATCTTTTATTGCACAAACTTCTGTTGGTGAGAGAAACAAGCTTTCAAGTTTATATGGAACTCTTCAGGTCCGGAGGAGCAGCTCTGTGTAAGCTCACAGAGGGGGAGGGATAGCTCAGTGGTTTGAGCATTAGTCTGCTAAACCCAGGGTTGTGAGCTCAATCCTTGAGGGGGTCATTTAGGGATCTGGGGCAAAAATCTGTCTGGGGATTGGTCTTGTTTTGAGCAGGGGGTTGGACTAGATGACCTCCTAAGGTTCTTTCCAACCCTGATATTCTATGAAAAGCTTGTCTCTCACCCACAGAAGTTGGTCCAATAAAAGATATTATCTCACTCACCTTTTGTCTCTAACATCCCAGAGAAACAGATGTGCACATCTGGAGATATAGATGCTATGCTTATGAATGGTGAGTATTGAGAATGAGAGTCTCCACAGCATAGCTAAGCAGCTGTTTTCTCCCTTCATGCTTCCTTTATCCCTTCTCCCCATTTTTAATAGTAATCTGTTCTTCCTCCTCCTCCTCCATGAGACAATCCTTGATATAACTTTTTCAGTAATAAATGTGATTGCACTTTAGTGCTGTGAGGTGGATGCTTACTCACGGGCAATATAGCTATTTGCTGGTGCCCATAAGTAGTAACTAGTAAGGTTATTTCAATACTCCTCCATCCTCAACTAGCTGGCAAATTAGTTCATCAGGGACCACCTTTCTTATCCTCTTGTTCTTACTCACTTCAGTTCTCAAATGTCTATATAAATCAATTTAAGATCCCTTGTTACTGATACTGTATTTTCATTCCTCTTTCTTAGACCTCCCTTAGGAAATCTCCTATCTCTGAACTTGCAGATGGCTCATGGTACCTACATTATACTAGTTGTGTTGTTAATATTATAATGAATCTTTTGTAGATCAGATATATTAGCGTTGTATAAGCAGGTACAGTATCTCACAAAGCTGATCTGCTTCAACCTTATAAGGGTCCTTCGTTGAAATCTCTTCTGGTTTAAAATCTTTCTAGTTTCCCATTACTCTCTTTATAGAGCAATAATGTTTAGTCACTTTCTAGACAAGGTCTGCTAAGCAGTTAATACAGAGCCCCTTCACATTTCCAACCCTAGCCAAGTGACATTTTGTTTCTGTTTTGTACCCATGAATCCCCGTGGAATTTGAAGGCAGTTGAAGTGTAGAGGACAAAAGTTGGAGGACCTTCAAATCTAGTAGTTTGATATCTGAAAAGACAAACAAGTCTTAAAAAATTATGAGCTTCAATTAAAATACAGCTGAGGGCAATAAGGCTAAAACATGCTTGTAAGACTAACAGAGCTGAACACTGACTGAGAAACAGGGGCTGAAGTGTTGGAATTCAGAGCAACTCTTGTGACTAATAAACCCAATCAAAGGGTTATTTCCATCATTCTAGTTCATTAACTTAAGTTCAGCTAGCTCTCACTATCTGTCTTCTAATGAAACCAGCAAATCCTTCTTCACTGTTAATAGGCCATTTCTATGTTAAGGAATTTAACAGTATCTGATAAAGAACATTTCTTCCCAGGCAGGTCAATTCATATAAAATGTGCAATGTACACAGCATGGGCATGCAAGGTAATATTAAGAGAATCAATAGACATGGGAGGCAGTGATTGGATCAGAGAGCTGGCGATCAAGAATCCTCAGTTCTATTCCCATTTCTGTTGCACACTCATTGTGTGACCCTGAGCAAATCAGTTGGCTTCTTTGTGCCTTGTTTTATACATCTGAAAAGTGTTGAGACTAGCACAGAGTTCAACAGGGTGGGGGTGGGTTTGGGGGGAGAATTAATGTTTGTGAAGCAGTAAAATGCTCAACTGGCAGGTGCCTTCTAGTATAAAAATATATGAACACAACCATTTTAATATGCACAATATCACTGGACCAGACATAGAAGTTTAGAATGGAAAAAATTTTTCATACAGGTTGAAGGTATGACCCCCTGTTGAATATAAGGTAACATTTTCAAAAGAGCCTAAATGACTTAGGTTCCTAAGTATCATTGAAAAATCAATACCTAGAGTTTCAAAGAGGAACTAAAATAAAATAAAAATAAAGATAGCAAAATTATGCAGTGCTCCTCTACAAATCAAAGTATCAGTGTTTGATAACATGAAACACAGCTGCCTACATAAAAACCAATAGAGTGCTGGTTTGTTTAACAGCCATACTTTGTACTTATATAGGGCCTTCCATCTACAATGTAAGTCTGTTTGAACCTCATGACACCTTAGTTAACTACCATGATTATTATTATTTAGACTAAAAAGCAACAGAGAGTCCTGTGGCACCTTTAAGACTAACAGGTGAATACCCACTTCGTCAGACGCATGCCCACGAAAGCTTATGCTCCAATACATCTGTTAGTCTTAAAGGTGCCACAGGACTCTCTGTTGCTTTTTACAGATCCAGACTAACACGGCTATCCCTCTGATTATTTAGACTGTAATCTCTCTGGCGCAGGATCGGTCTCTTGCTACACGCTTAGTGCAATGGGGCCCAGATCACGATTGGAGTTTATAAGTCATAATGACAATTATTATTCCACATTTCATGATGCAGTTACAGGGGCACAGAAAGTTTAAGTGACTTGCCAAGGTGTATCAGTCTGCAATGCACCAGGGAACAAAACCTCTGTCCCAGTCATAGCCTTAAGCACAACATCATGCCTTCTGTTATCCCAGCACTGTCCCTTGCCCATTTTGCTCATTTAATATCAAAGACAAACACACCATGGACCAATTTCTAATACCCTTGGTTGTAACTGAGTAGTACCTTACTCTGTAAATAGTCCCATAACTTTCAACGGGAACTACTCAGTGTGAGAAAATGTGTCAAAATCAGCTCCAGTGGGAATAGACATTGTGTCCATTTTCTTGAGGAAGAGCCAACAACCCATTTTCATTGAACAATACCAAATTCATGGGAAGAAACAAGCCTGGAACTTGGGAAAATGTGGCTGCGGTTTGACATTCAATAACATTTCCAGTGCCCTTACCCTCTCCACATGCAATTATGAAATAAGGCCAGTGGAACAGAATATAGTCACAGGATAACGGTCTCCTGCTGCTAAAAACTAAGGCTAAGCTAGGTTGTTTACTCTCAAAACAGGGGACATTAATATGGGAACAGTCTCTTATTTAAAATGATTATTTCGGTTGTGCCAAATGACTGATGCTGATTTTATCTGATGAATGTAAGTGCAGAAGAGAAACAGTTACTGTAACAATGACTCACTCTCCTTTGACTAACCTGCTGTCTTTTGACTGAATTAAATTACGAACATTATGCATTTCCACTTTAGGGGGTGTATATGGGTAACTGGTGTCAGAAATGCCTAAAGTCTCCTAGATGACTAAATGAATCATTTCGTTGCTCAGTTTGCAAAGAGGGCCAGATCCCAACCCCTCTCAATACCAGGACTGTACTGCTCTATTAATGCAAAAAGGGGCTGGGAAGCCCACTTAACTGGCTACCTGGGAATCACCCCTATATAGGAGACTCCTTTGGTGCGCCCTACGCCAGCCCAGTGTTGCTAAACCCGAGCATTCAAAGCCAGAGCTGAATGTTTTCAATTTCCTGGCAATTCCAAAAAATTAGTTTTGGCCCACACCAAAAATGAAAATTCTTCTAAACTGTCAGCAAATCAATGTAAAAAAAAAAATCAGGTTGAAAGAAACATTTTGTTTGATCCAAAATGAAACTTTTTGATTGGGCATTTTTTAAAAGTTTAATTTTTTAAAATAAAATTAAAGGAAATTTTAAAACAAAAAAAGCTGTTTCAAAATTTTTAAAAACCCTATTTCTCCCCCCTCCCCTCCCAATTGAACAAAAATCAACAAAAATTTGCAAAACATTTCAGTGTGGCTAAATCTGCATTTCACTGCAGCCAGAAAAGGCTCCAGCAGGGGGAAGCAGCAGGGAAAGTCTCTGGTAGTGGGGAGTTCCTGTAGCCTTTTCCTGCTGCCTCACCCTGCAGGAGCCTTTCCCTACTACCCAAGTCTTTCTCTGCTGCAGGGAAAGGCTCGGGCAGTGGGGAAGCAGTGAGACACTA
Organism: Terrapene triunguis; assembly: GCF_002925995.2. Lineage (NCBI taxonomy): Eukaryota > Metazoa > Chordata > Testudines > Emydidae > Terrapene > Terrapene triunguis. The sequence goes on from NW_020664444.1 coordinate 29,451,132, forward strand.
CACTGCTAAAAATAGCAGCATAGACAAGGGAGGCATAGCGTGGGGCATTTTGAGAGCTGCGTAAGGCACATAACCTTAAGGTTCTGGCATGTCATTACTTTGCTCACCTAAGCAGTGCCTCACCATCTACATTCCTATTTATACCCTTGCTAGGGGGTGTGAAGTGTATGTACTTTATACACCGCCATAAGGAGTATGCAGCTGCTCTAAGGTGTCATGGGGACTGAACCAGTCCCTGGCCCAGGGAAGAGGGAACGTAAAAAGTAGCATAAAGTCACCTTCCCCCTTCTGCACTGGGTGCAACTTGACTAAACAAGACCGTCAGATAGGAATCTTTAGAAAACTCAAGTTAACAGCTGCATTACTAAGGCTTTGTGTGATTGTGGCTTTTTAGTGCCACCCCAAGTTTTGAGAGTCTTAAATAACTCTCTCTGTTCCCTCTTTCCTTCTGGCTCTCAGTATGGATCCATTGCTAGAGGATGTCACTAAAACTCTTTACAGTGAAAACAGCCCTCTTCTACAACAGTTTGAAGTGCAGGTCTATTCTAGAGAGCTACTCTGTAATAATGGCATTGTAGGGTCCCCTACTTGATGTCTCTCAAGGAGACTTTCAGATCAAGTTTGTTCTGGTTATACAAGTGCTATTTCTAACTGCCAGCCTTGGAAAAGCCAGCAGGGATCTGAGATTCAAGCTGCGTTCTTTATAGTTCATGCATCAACTATAACATTATTATTATAATGTATTATTTGTATTGTGGTAGCATCTAGGAATGCCAGTCATGGACCAGGATCCCATTGTGCTAGGTGCTGTGTAAACACAGAACAAGAAGATGGTCCCTGCCCCAAAGAGCTTATTTCAGACTCAACAAAATCCAGTTGACAATCCATTAGTCAGGTGAAAAATCCAGCTCAGCCATCCCAAACCTCTACTGTGCCAGGCCAGCAGGAATGAAAAGGGCTAAAAACTTCAGGGGGGCGGGTTTCAGTAAAGCAAACAGTGACAACTCAGAACACACAAGGGAGCTGATCTTTTGAGTTAGACTGTGGCATTTTTACTTAACCACTTGCCTGACCATAAGTGGCACTTGAAGATGCAACATACTTCACAATTATATATTCTAAAAATGAGCCAAGATTCTAAGGCATTTTGTTTAGGTACTTGTGAATCATAGCTCTTCTAGTACTAGTGCACATCCTTAATACACACTATAAACTCTGATATTACAGCAATAAAATTACTATAGACACAAACTTTAACTATGCTCTTTAGGAAAGAGTAAGCTAGCATCAGTATTTCCCACTCCACCAACAATATCTCAAAGGGTGATGCTCTTGAGAAGTTGTCAGACTCGACACAGGAAATACTCGGCAAAATACTAGGGCCTGTGTTATGCAGGTGGTCAGGGTAGATGATCAGGATGGTATCTTCTTTTCTTACAAAAAAAAAAAAAATCTATGAATGGCAATCATTCAAGATTTCTCTTTCATATTATTAATAATGGTAATACTGGGATAACAGCAGAGTTTGGATCAACATATCCATGGAACAACCCTTCTTGATTTATAAAATAATTCTGACAAACTACAGCCCCCTACGCATGAATGTGAAATGCCAGAGGTTTATGTGAATATATATATTTATGATTCCAAGTTTGTTATATGCTCTGCTTTATATACAGTAGGTTATAGTCTGCAGCACTGTAAACTTGATAGAAATAGTCTTGCTGAACCTCCCCTCCTTCCTGAAATGCATTTATAGCTAGGTTTTATAGCAGGTTGAAGGGTTTTTCTGTATGCATCCAATATATTTCAGAGATTTTATTTCTGCCTAAAGCATTACTCTTTTTGTCTTGTTCGTCAGTACTGACGGACAACCCATACCAATTCCTGTCATATAAAAAGTCAATGAGCTGCATTTATGCAGTATTTCCCTTGTGGATATGAGAGCTACTTGGCTGGGGTACAAACTATAGAACCCTTCCCTCACACATTTACAGTTCATCTAAACAAAACTAAAGAAAGCTAATGCTAAGAAATGCCAAAGATACAGATGGTTGGGCCATGGCGACAAACTACAGGATGGTGGCTTAGCCTTCGAGCTGGACAAATATCACACAACAGTTTTCTGTAAGCATTTGTTTGAATCTTTAAAGGAAGTTGCTTCAGCTGTGCTGTCGCTCCTTCTGCAAGGGTTTTCTGCCAATGCCAGAAGTTTCACAGTATCTACATTTTCCCAACGTGTGAGGTTCACCTCTGTGCAGAGGGACAGCATGAGGCCTACCCACCACTTCAGTCCCACTTATACGTGACACCTGTGCTTTGCACACACACACAATGACAGAATTACATAACCAAATCTTGTATAAAGTCAAGCCACCAAGTGGACTTCTACCAGCAGGTTCACACAGAGGGAATCATAGCCACAACTCCTACCGGCCCTGACAAGGTCTGTTGGACTAGCAAATAGGCCACATTTTCCAAGGCAGGCAATAGAGGTTCCTACCTATTTCATTCTCATCAGTTTATTTTCCTTCTAACTTCCTATAACATTACCCGTTTCGACCCAAATTCAGGGTCCAGTAGGTTGTTCTAGCTGGGAGGAGAAATTGGTGATAGTTAGGTATTTCTTTGATGTGGTTTTATTTATTTACAAAGAATGTACAAAGTCCTGGATCTCTGAACATAGAAGGAATCAAATATCAAGGAACAGCTTCTTTTGCTCACAGCACCAACAACACTCTTTGTAGCCTGCACCCCGGTGCTTCATTTATAATGAAAGAGGGGCCGGGTCTCAAGCAATTTTTTTTTTTTACTTTCATAACTAATGCAGCAAGCTCAGCAATACCAGGGCTATGAACTGCCAAGCCTAGAGGTGCCGGGGCTCAGTCCTAGCAAGCCCTAGCACAAATTAAGCACTGTGCACCCCTGACTCAAAGACCTCTCTCCAGGTTTCTTCCAGGGTCACACACCATGCTTTCATCTGCTCCTTCCTGCTGTCAGTGTAGCTCTGACTTTCTGTGTTCTGCCCTTCCTTATTCACGCCCCCCCCCACCACACACACACACACACACACACAAACAATACTGAGCAAAATTCCACCCACTCATTCCAAAACTCCTTGGTTGCATCAGACCCCTTTTGTCTCATGCTCGGGAGTTTGTGATTAATTTATCCTGGCACGTATGTTAATTGAGATGGGTGTGAATGCACCATTCAGAGAGGTTTGTAATCCAGGCAGTTACCAATACCTCTCCTCATAACACTATTTTATAATTCATTTGTGAATAAAAATCCTCTCGCTGCTGAACATTGCAAAGTCATAGTTTGCAGATCAATTATACCATAACTTATACAAACTGTTATTATTAGAATTAGAATTTTATTAGTACAATGTGGAGAAATTAGATTTATTGGGTTATTTTTATCTATCAGAATATTAAAAAGTGGTAAAACCATTCATAAAAATCTCAAAGATATGCCAGTATTTTAATGCATGACAGTATATACTGAGGCCAAAAATAAAACTGGGAGCTCCTCTAACATTTCCCTGGTTGATTGGTTGGCTTGTTTTTTGTTATACAGAGGGAACTACACTAAGGGTAAAAAGGGCTGTGGTGTTTTTTTAAGAAAAATTTAAATCAGCTCTACTGCTTAATTGGACAACAAGTTGCGACAATGTTTTTTTCACATTAATTAAAAAGCCAAGTTTCTTTTTCTTGCTCTCCAAATCCAACAGTACATTTTTCATCAATTCTATGCAGTAGGTTAGCACTCCTCCATACTTTCCCCTCATTATTATGGGCAAGGCTGGTAGCATTCTGTATTATTGAGATTGTCTGATACTTCCCATTGTAAGGTCCTGTAGTCAGTTTCTTACAGTTTTGCCAAACTAACTGTTTCGGCTGGAAATTTGCAAGTCAGGTATCTATCAGGCTGATCATCTTTGAAGAATTTCAGCCAAAATGGTTCAACTGTTTCTGAGAACAAGACTAGGGAAAAATACATTGTTTTGACCATGCAAAAAAGTTCTGGCAACCTTTTCTTTTAAAATCTCTAGTGCTGCCATGCTTTGGAGCAGTGGCTTGAAATTTGGCAGGGGCTGACTTTTGTATCAGTGTGGTGTCTTTCACCATCTCCTGGAATATCCATGCAAATTTGGCCAAGTTATAAGCCTTTGAAAAAAACTGTAGTTTGCACATGCTCAGTACAGACTTACTAGAGTTTTGCAACTAAGTTTCCTAAAGATTCCATTTCCACTAGCATGCTCCAGCCAGGGACTGAGCAGCACTGTCACTGTAATTGGAGCTGCTGTGGGCCAGCCCAGGGAACTGAGCAGAGACACTCTCCTGTGCTGTGAATGGTCATGCTTGGTCAAGGCAGCATGGAGGAGGAAGCTGCCTGATATGAATGCAGAGGATCAGAGCTGGACCAAGGTGTGGAGGAATAGATTGGAACAAGGACCATGAGGGAGAGGTGGAACAGAGACTGGAGGCCAATTGGTGTGGGAGACGGAGAGACTAGGACTAGCTGAGCAAAGAGACTGGGAGCAGGGTGGAGTGATGGGAGAGGAGAGAGACCTGATGAGGAGCCAATGCGCAGGGAGAGGACTGGGACTTGTTGGGCAAGCAGATTGGGAGAAGGAGCCAGGGAAGGGGTGGAGTCTGAGATCGGATGAGGAATATGGGGAGGGAGACTTGGAGCCAGTGGGGATGGAGAATGTGGGTGGTGAGCAGCTGGGAGGGGGGAACTGAGATTTGAGCAAAACCACTGGGATTCAGAGGAGACTGTCATGGAGATTCTGTAGGAGGTTACTATGACTGACTGGGCCAGGAGACCCTCAACCTGGATGAGAAGCCTAAGGAATGGAGACAGATGAGTAACCCAGGGGTGGGGAAAAGACAGGATTGGGACAGGGGCAAGTTGGAAGAGATGGGGCAGAAGGTTGGCTGGGGATGCACAGGCAGAAGGGTCTGTGACCAGTAGACAACACACCTCCAGAACCTGCAATGGAACCCAAGATTCCGGAGTCTCTCCATGCCTCTGCTATCAGCAAATATCTGCGAAACTCATTAGCAAGGTGTGTCTCTCATCCCCCACTAGTGTTGGCCTACATATCAATAATAGGTTGTCATCCTCCAGGCTATCAGTTACTCCATTAGCTCAAGTGGCAGAGGTCTGTGTGGGAATCTAAAGGTGCCAACCCCGATGACCCATGTGGGTGTTTATATAATGCCACATGATGGAATTTCTGTAGGATTTTTTCCTTTCCCCCTTTAGGGTACTTTTAAAAAAAAATCTAGGATTTCACACACAAAAAACTACATTAAAGGATTATTAAGGTTGCAAGGTCAAGCATTGAAAAGTTAGGAAATGCCATAATTAAGGTTGCCAGCCCCTTTGTAGGTATGCATTATGAAACAGCTTGCTTACATTATCACAATATTTTTTCCACAGGACCCCATAACACACACAATAAATACCTTAATCCCTCCAAAACTCACATAAGGGTCACATTCTGCTACTTTATTCATATTACATAGTAGCAGATTTCACATAATCCCACTGAAGTCAATCAGAAAACTTTTGAAGTAAGATGCTTCCCAGAGAGAGTGAGGGTAACAGAATCTGGCCTAAAGTTGGCTGTTGTATGTATATAATGAACTGAAACATTCAGTTTAAATAAGAAAACTAAGCCTTCAAGATCATGTGAAAAATAAATTGTATAAATATCTTCTCATTAAAATGTAAAATTACACAGTCTTTTTAAAAGATATCATTACATTGTTATTGGGTTAAAACCAGCGAGGAAATTCAAATAGCTCACCTCTGAACTCATTCACCCTCGGGCTTCCTTGGCCATTCCATTCTCTCTTATAACTAAGCTGTAATAACCACCCTATATTTTCTACATGGAGTGTTGTAGAAATGCAATGATGGCTTGCAAGTTTATCTGATTCATAAGTAGGTATAAAGCAACAGCTAAGAGTATATCAAATTATTAACATTTATATTACATGTTTACTGATATATTGGTACACTGAATTATTTAATGCAGAAATAAAAGTGCTTAGACAAAATTTTACTAAAGAATCTTGTCCCTTTTATTGTGTTTGTGAAATGGGCTCATTTATCTGTGAGCCTGAGGAAATCCAGCACTTTTTATTCAGCAATCATTCAAAACCAGTGGAGGTCTAAATTGAACTTTAAAATGTCAGGGCTAGCAGTATTATTGGCAACTAAATTAAATTATTAGGAACAATGTATTCATTACTAGGTTATGTACTAATTATTAGAGCATCGTGAAACTGCTTTGAGATGAATGGGCATACCTAAATGTATAGCAACACGAGCAAATATACAACAAACTGACTAGCCATTGTTTCAGCATGTTACTATTTGGTACTAGCTTCCTTCTTGAGACTCTCCAACACAGGGTCCAGTCAATATATGCCACTATAAAAAACACTTCATACACCCCTATCCTACAAGTTATTAGTAGGGATTAAAATTGGATTCTTCAATTCTAATAAAAGCTTGAGCGTCTATTGTTGAGCTAATATACCTTTAGCTAGTAACAATAGTAGGCTTGTATTCTCTTATGTGGACTAAGCCACTAGAGGGAGATATGTAACATCAGTAGTTTACACTGAAAACACACACACAGATGGGTGTGATAAATATACTTGTATCTCACCCATATCTTATTTCTAGTAGGGCAGTCCTTAGAAACCATGCTGGAAGATCAGAATGACTGTCTAAGAGGTAGTGTACAAATAAATCACAGAAAAAGCAGTCCCAGAGCGCTTATTCTGCTTTGTGATAAGGTTTTGGCTTTTATGACAGAATATTGCATGGGGGATGTTTTCATTTGTAACAAGTCCCCTTTCCTCCAGTAAAAAAACAGCATTACTCTGTTTGTGAGCCTTATTCTTGAGGGCAGGAAACAAAATCATATACTTAGCAGTGTAGATCTTGGGAAGGTTTTACCTATTCAGAGAGACTTGGTTGATCAGGAATCAAACATGAAGGAAAACAAGATTAATCAAATGCCTCATGCACATCTTAATGGAACCATAGAAAAGTTTTCCCAACACTGTTAAAAATTATTAGGATAGGCATATGCTGATTTTTAATTGGAGGGAAAAGGTTCGTCCTTTCTAATATAAGCTTGAGTCACTACCCCTCACAAAACTTGGTTCATGGACTCTCCAGTTCTGCCATGATTTATCACAAAAATTAGATTTTGAGTAGATTCCAAGCTAGCTCATTAGAAGATTGAATAATGGAAAAGAGACAGTGGTGAATTGATTTTTCTGGCACAATGACACTGACAAGAAATTAAACATATCTAACTTTATTATAAAGCGCTGGATCAATATTTCCAAACTACATGTCCCATCTTCCTAATTATAGCATGCATGAATATACTGATTGGTGAGAAGGAACATAGAGCCTGGAGTGAGATAAGAGAACAAAAGGAAATGCTGGTTAAATGACATAGTAGATTGCACTAGTAGTTATCTGGCGAGGCCTTCCTGCCTCGCTACATCCCTCTAAGGACTATTACTCTCTTAGAAGATGTTGACACCATCTCAGAGCAGATTCTCCACATTTACAGGCATAATAGGTTAAAGTGGTCACCATGGAAGAGTCAACATTTGTGAATGTTCTTACTCAACGATTTAAGAGATGCCACCATTTCACCCATATGTAGATTAGAAAGCCCCTGTGGTATTTCATACTCTATGTGAGGTAACTATTGGCAAGTGCTAACTATTATGAGACCCACAATGAGAGATGACCTTGGACTCAATGTAGCAATGTTTATCAGAGGAACCTCAAACCCCTTTTTAAACAGTTTAACCTCATAATCCATCAATCTCAAATATTTATCTGATCCCCATTATTGTAACATCTGAGCGCCTCACAATCTTGAATGCATTTACACTCACACCACACCTAAGAGACAGAGCACTGCTTTTATCCCCATTTTAGAGATGGAAAACCGAGGCACAGAGCAACTAAGCAATTCATCCAAAATCAGACAAGAAGTCTGCGGCAGAGCAGGGAATTGAACCTGGATTTGTCAGGTCCCAGGGTTCCACCCCAGCTCCTGGACGATTCCTTCCTATCTACAGGCACACACTGTCTCTGTGAGGTAAGCAGGTATCATTGGACCCAAATAACAAATGGGTAAATTGAGGCACACTGAGGTTAAGTGACTTACCCAGAAAACCAGGAGTGCCAACACTCCATGCCATTCTAACCATTAGGCAACACTGCCTCCCATTGTGGCTGTAGTATGCATACCTCCTGAGCGGCAGTGTCAATGTAGTTACCATGGCTGCCTCTTGATGAAGAGAAGGTGGAATGGGAACAGTAGAGAAGTGATTGGGAATGAATGAGATGGTGAAAAGCCTCCAGAGTCTCACTCACACTGGTTTCGTTATCTTGGCAAATGGAAGGTGTAACTGATGTAAAAGCCTTTGCCTGTGTTGAAATAATGTGCAGTAGAGGTTTGGAGTTCCCCTGCTGCACCAGAAACAGAGAAATTTTAAAAAAGGGCCCAACTATGGCATCTAGTTCCTGGCTGCAATAGGAGAAGGTGCAAAGTTACATCCGTCTGTAGGGAGTTTGGGATGGGATTGTGCAATCCTTTACCCATCTGGCTGCACAGTAGAGAACTGCTCAGGCTGCACCAATATTTAGGATGATGCAGCCCACTCCCCACGGTGCAGCTGGTCAGCTCCTCGCAAACATGCTGCTTCCTGTAAACATAAATAGCACCAGCATCCAGCTAACCCAGGGCTGGCCCAAAGAGCAAAATACACATGTACCCTTAGGTACCTGCCACTCTTCATGGTCACTCTTCTTACTACATCACATCGGGGTCACCAGTGTGATCAGATGTTTGGCTGCGTGTGTGTTCTTTCAGTGTGCTGTCCCGGCTCTGCAGAGATAGCAGACCTCAGTTAAACTGCCCAATAAAGCCACAGACTCAGTTCGTAGCGAGGGAACTTGGTCACGTTTATTGTCAATGAAGCATGGTGCTAAAGCCCTGGCTCAATGTTTACAGGTACACTAACACATGTATGCCTGTTGCAATGGACTAACTCAGTTAAAGGCAGAATTTTCCATTATCCCCTAGGCCTGTCAAAGTCACTCCCTCTGAGATACATCTTTATGCACAAATACGTAATTTGTTTGTATTACCCCTGATATATCTAGGTGCCACCCTCTGATGTATTTGTTTGCCACTCATTACCTCGTACATGTTGGTTTGATCAAAATATGTCTATCCATCATGCTGTAATCCTGACCTTATCTTTAGAATGGATCAGTGTGTTTCTGTTATCTTTGGGGAACGTGCTGGTATCAAGGTGTTGTGGTACCACCTTTCTGGAATGTGTTTGCGTATATATTCTTATGCCTAGCACTACTTAGGAATGTGTGCCAGATTCTGTGAGCAGGGCCTGCCTCTTGCTCACAACTTAACTTTGCTTTATATTAGCAAGTTGTGACCATTACTTTAGCCCAGGCCTCAGGGCTCATACCAGGCCTCTAATACAAGGCCTTTTGTTTCAGGCCCTCTTCTTACTACATTAACTATTTCATTAGAAGACCCATACTGCTAAATTAAATATAGATTTAAATGTATGTCCCTTCTTTCAAGGGGACATGAAGGCTGGCCTTTTGGTTAAAGCTGTAAACTGGGAATTTGGGAGATGCGGGTTAAATTCCTGGCTGTGCAACAGGTTTTCTGAAGTGACTTTGGGCAAGTCACTTCATCTCTCTGTCCCTCAGTTTCCCCCTGTAAAACGGGGATAATAAACCTTCCTCTCTCCCACCCTTTATCTGACTTGTCTATTTCGATTGTGAACTTTTGAGGGTAGCAATTTTTTCTTACTATGTGTATGTAACTCTTTAGTCTTTGGACACTTGGGTAATGGTCCAGAGAAGAGGCATCTCTCTGACTGAACACTTTCATGTTCCATTTAATTCTGTATAATGTAACGGGCACTGTGTAAGCACTTGCCTTCACTGTGCACTAGAGCATGACATTCAAGCCTTACCTATTGCTTAAAGACTAGGTAACTTTCATGTAAGCAGTGGAAGGGATCACCTTGATTGCTTCTCTGCCTTAGTCCCATGACAGACACATGGGGCTTAATGCTTTTTTGTGATGCAAACTGGTGAATCCCAGATGGATAAGGAATTCAGAGCATCTTGGATAAGAGACTCACAAACAAGAGTTCACATGAGATGTTTGCAACTGGACTTTGTTTCTTAGTAGGGTATAGAAATACTATCAGGAATATAGAGAGGGAGTCAACCAGGGTGGATTTGATTTAAATCACTAGTCAGGAAGACTCGATTTAATCATGGATTTCTACATAAAAGTGCATTTCTTGTTGGTTGTTATAACCTTAATACATATTCTTCACAACTCAGAGAGAGATGTAGGTTTCATTTTTAGAAGGTACACACTGTACATTTTTAAGTGGTTTATTTTGAAAATTTTTCAGATTAGTTTTACAGCTATATCAGAAAATGAATGATTATTTGATTATTTCATTTACCAAAGGTAATTGAAGCAGATATTTATGAAGTCACTGGGCGGTGAACTATCTCCAATTCAACAGGTTAATCATTAATATTTGGAGGATTTTCTTGCCATGCTGTATTAGGAGAAGATCATCACCAGACAGACATTTAAATTGTTTTATTTAACTAAAACAAAAACATTATGTATTCTGGATTTTTTTCTTCAACAGCAAACATATCATATTTTAACAAAGCAAGCATATGAATTTTTGAATTTAGTTAAACATTCAAGTTTTTTAAAATCAGGTTTGTTTTTGTTAAAATTGTTTTTAACTAAAATAGTTAAATGAAATTTAAAAACAAAAAACAAAAATTAAATCGACTAGGTCAGCCAGGTCAACATGAGAAACTTAAAATATTGGCTTCTGCAGCTAACTCAGTCATCTTCACCTTCATTTTCCTGTTTGTTCATAATCTGGAAAAGAAAAACAAGCCTTCCTGCTTTTTCAGGTCCCAAACGATTTCTCAATTTGTAATGAATTAGTCCAAAGGAAGAAAATATTCTTTCCACACCAGCAGAATAAGCTACTGCTGTTAAAAGTGAGATTATCACTTCAACAGTCACTGAATCCAAGTGCTTAAGTGACTTCCACCAGTTCACTGGTGTGACTCTCTTTAAAACATCATCAGCAAACATATATTTCTTGAATGGTTCACCTTTAGCTATGAAGTTTATTATAGTTGGCATTATGGAGCGATGATTGGTGGATGTCCATGTCATAGCCAACTCCTCTTCTTCAGCAGCTACGGTTTGACCCTGGTACTGAGTATTGAGAATATTTGCGAGAAAATGATCTGGAGACAGTGCTTGTCCCATTCGTTTTTTTAATGCTCGTAATTTAACTCTATCATTGCATATTTCTCTTTTTAAGATCTCACTCACTTCCTTCCAAATTTCAACAGCGTCAGCAATAAGCCAGCTATTTCCCTGCATTTTGTTCAAGGCTACAGAAATAGGCTTCAGGGTACTCAGCATCTGTTCAACATTTCTCTTAAGCCCAATTTTGAGAACTTTGGCTGTGACAGTGCCATCTATTTTTTCAAAATTTTGTTCACAAACTGTCATCAGATTAGGCCAGTTCTTGATATAGTGCTCAAAACAGTCTACTACTGAGTTCCATCGCACGTCTTGTGGGAAAGTTAGCTTGGTTCCTCCCACTTTTTTCAGAGCAGCTGCTGCAAAGTGGTTGTTACGGAAGTATTTTGCAATTTCAACAACATTAGCCTTTATTCCTGGAACACTGAAGTCTTTGGCTAGGAGGTGCATCAAATGAGCACTGCACCCGTATGTTATTAGCTTGGGACTCTCTTCACTCTCTTCTAAATAATTTCTTCTCATCTTGGATACATTTGCAGCATTGTCTGTGATCAAGGTGCGTACTAGACATTTGAATTTTTTTTCACAGTTTGTTATAGCTTTTACTGCTATTTCTTGTAAGTATTCTGCTGTGTGTGCATTTCCTGATGTATCAATTGTTTCTGTAAGCACATACAACAGGATCATTGTGGACGTTGCTCCACCCATCAAGACTCAGGTTAACAATTTCATCCTCTAGATCTTTTGCACACTGCTCAATTTCTCTTTCATACACTTTATCCAGCAAATTGCCTGCGACATTTGGGTGGACTGTATCCTGGTCTTAATGACTGAACCATATTAATGAAGTGTGGGTTCTCAATCATATGGAAAGGAGAGTTTGTTGCATAAGCAAACCAGGCAATTTTTTCATCAATTACCTCTTTTTGTAATCTGCTGGTTCTTATCACAAACTTATCTATGGTTGTTTTTGGACGATGGAGTTTTTTTTGTTTGTTTTTGCTACAGGTGATATACTGTGGCTATGTGACATGCATGATGTGACTGAAACACTATCATTAGCAGATAACTCTGAAACTATAGAAAATGATGGTGATTTTGAAGGTGGATAGTCTTCAGAATCCTGTATGTTGAAGATGGAGTCTCCTAAACAAAATAAGTCGGTGCAGTTATTTAATTATTATTACCATACTGCTCATTTAGTATTTCTCATGGCATTCACTGACAGTACTACTTTAAAGGTGAAATTATAAAAGGAAGATCTGCCTATTTCAGCTATTTATTTTTTATCACAACTGCATCTAAAATGATAGTACCATAGAGTAACAACTATATTTTTTGCTCAAACATGAGAATTCAAGAATAGTCCAGAAGGAAGACAGGCAGTCCTTAAGAAAGAAGTATGAAATAAAAAAGTTTACCAACCTGAAGATCCTGCATGTTCAGACATGTTCCTTTCATCATCTTCAAAGCAGCTTCCTCCTGAGAAGGAACACTTTTCATGATGTTGTTTCATTCAGGCAACCAGGCCTTGCATTTCTTTGTTGCACTGTTTGCAGTTTGCACGCATACCTGTCTTACCCACAGGTAGAGGAACTTCTAGTTTTTTTCCTTCGAGTGAGAGAATGGTATGATAGATCTCAAATCAATGGAGGCTACCCTCAGAAAGACCTCAAGACTTCTGGAATATGCTGCTCAAACAGTTTCACTTTTGTTTCTACTGCCTGTCCCTCCCTTCTCACATTTATCTCCAGACTTCTTCTCCTGGTCCAGATCTATTCCGCCCCCCCCTCCCCCCCCCAATCTTCTATTCATTGAACTTTTTGAAACTTTGCACTTTTAGAGAGAGGTAAGGGATTGACTCTGTGTAAACAAATTTGCAGAGGGACAATAGGGTTGAGGTCTGTTATTTCTCACCTCTATATATTATTTATTTATTTATTTATTTATTTTAAAACATTTTTGCTGTTAACAAGCATGTTATCTCTGGAGAGAGAAATCCACAGTTTGAGAACTGCAAAACTAAGCATCTCTGATGGTATCTTCTAGACTGAGCACTGAGTCCCATTGGGTAGATAGAAAGATTAACCTAAATAATCTATACAGAAGCCCCTGGAACCTCATAAGATTGGGTCCCTAATCCATGAACTATTGGAACTCATTTACAAAACTTTTCTTAAACATTACATGAATATATTGTCTCATACTTTAGAATTAGAATTTATAATCCCTATTCCATGAGATATCTTTGAGCAATAATGTATCTTAATTAAAACTATATTTAGATAAAATGCTTTTGGAGGAAAAAAACTATCAAAAAATTCCGATTTAAATAAAAAAAATCCGATTTTTTATTATTAAAAAAAAACATTGATTTTCATCCACCCTGGAGTCAATTTATTTATTTAATTTTTGATTATAAAACTTTAGAGAAGGTTTATTTGAAATTTTGGATAAAGAGTTGGATGGCTCATTTTATTCCAACTGGGTCACTCCTCTTTGAATACACCTATAAAAATTTTTTTTTTTTTTTTTTTTTTTTACAAAAATAATTTAAGAAAAATCTTCAGATTAGTGGAAATTTACTTTACTTCACATTAGGCCTTTTCCAAACTAGGATGAATATTTTGCGTATGTTCTCGTGTTTTTGTTCCTGTGCTGGACAATATTGCAGGAGACTATTTTCCCGTTATTTCTTTTCAATTTAAAATTCTCTTGCAAGTGGCTCCTCTTCTTGTTCCGTTTTTCTTTTTGAATGTGTTAGAGTGATTGGCTATATTCCAGATAGAATTGCTTGGGGGAAGATGACAACTTGATCAAGAAGATTGGAAAATAAACACTTACGCATAAGTTTAGAAAATAAAAGCCAAAGCTTGGGGGGGGGAGGGGGGGAAAGGCCACCTTACCCGGGCAGGGGGGGGAAAATCAATTGATAGTAGTCATATGAAATGTAACACTGGAGGAAGAAGAGAGAAAACCTAAATGCCATCTAGAATATATGAACTCAATGATACAGATCTAAGGATAGGAAGGATAGGAGTTAGGGAGATTGAAGGTGTTCAGAATAAGAAATACAATATCATGATTTTAAGTATGAATAAATGCAAAGCACCAAGCCACTCCCTCCAAACCCACAAGTCTACAGAATGAAGAACTGAGTTTATAAAAGATAGAAAGAGTAAAGAACCATGGCTTGTATCATACTTTAGGTAGGATACCAAAAAATGGGGAGGTGGGAGAAGTTGATAAAGAAAAGTAGAAATGACAAAGATGCTGATGATGCATTTGAGATGAGCAGGAGGTGGGAATGTTTCTCATTAGGGAGAGGATGTTTCCTTATAGGTCAGGAATCCAGGCTATGGGAAATAGTTTCATAACTGCTAATCCAGACCGGATTCTTGCAAGAGGCTAAACATCTGGTGGGAGAGTCTGAGAGCACCTTCAACTCTCATTGATTTTACTAGGTCCTAGAGCATTTAGCATTTAATTACGACAAGTCAACTTGTACATAGTGTCTGTAGCACACTGTACCAATGATGCGGGTATTCTCTATTGGCTAGAATATAATAGAAGGGTGATAACCCAGTTCACGGAAACTAGGCCATGTTCTCTGCTCTCTCAAGTTTATATGTTTGAATGAGAGAAATGGGAGTATGGTGGTTCATCAGAGCTAGTTACAAGCTCCCCAGTTCTCTGCCTGATTCCAGTTTCAGCAGCCAGCAAAGGTCCCCAAAGCACCATGTGCCAGCTCAGGATAGGAGAGTTCAGTATGACCTGTCCACTCCTCCCCCTTTGTCATTTCATCAGGGCCTACAAGGAGAGTAGCAAAGGAGTTGGCTATGCAGGCTCTGTGGGAATCATAAGCTAGGGGGGATGCGTCCCAGTTTCCATTCACTTCATGTTGTCTGAGCTATGCCAACAGAGTGGAGGGGACAGAGAATCTTCCCCCCTACATTTGTCCTTTAAGCTGTACCCCAAGACAGAGAGAGACAGAGATACACACAGCCTAGACCCATGTACAGCAGTTCTAAAAGTGTAGATTATAAAGTTCTTTGGAGCAGAGATCTGTAATGTTACTTTTCCATAGAACTGTACACCACTTCTATGATGCTATTAAGAAATCAACAACAAATCTAATACACTACCAATTATGTGCTGAGCTTGGTTAGTCACCGAGCCAGTGAATTAATTAATATATCTTTTTTAAAAACATGCACGAAAAACACATTTCACTCAGTAGAACAATGTACCGTAAGCAATCTGGAGACAAAAGATTACACAATTACCTTATTACGTCTAACACAAAAGCACATATTTTCACTCATTGTTGATGAATTAAAAAACCTTTTGTTTTGAATCTGTAACCTGGAAATACAAGTTACCGTGAAAGCTTTTGTCAACCCTTTTTGTGAGGTTTTGAAACCCTCTATATGTCTAATCACGTTTTCAAACTACCTTCTAGTTATTCTTTGTGGAGGGCACCTCTGAAATACATGGAATGTGAATGAAGAGAAGTAAGATCTATTCTCTCACCTTCCAATCGATGTGGCGCTCATGTTCATGATGGGAAGGGCCCTTCGTGGGCCGGCACCCCAACCACGGGGGCGTCCAGTGTTCAGGAGGATTGAGACCCTCTTCCTTTTCGCGCACCTGGATCCAGGGACCAATCGGGACTTCCCTCCTCGGGGCGGCCCAGGTGCGTGCCTGGCCCTCTGTGCGTGGGGCCGTCCGGCTGAGATCTCCGCTATGTGAGGTCGAGCAGCTCCAGCAGACCACCCAGGGGTCCAAAAACCTAGGGCACTGCGAGGCTCAGCAGGGCCAAACACAGTCGTGAGAGCGAGCAGGAGCGCTCTGCGGTCCCGCACCGCACCTGACGGGCCCACTCCACGCACACACCCCGGCGCAGGTCACGGAAGGTGGGGTGGCCGTCAGCGTCGGTGGGACCCTCATATTGCCCTCTCACTAGAGCCCCAGTAACCCCTGCTGCTTTCCCTGTCTGGTCGCTGACTTCTTCTCTAGCGCGTTGCCTGGAAGGCGGACACGGCCTCCGCACCACGTCACCACATAAAGGGCCACCGGGAAAAGCGGGGTGAAGGGGGGCTCGAGGGGGCCCGGCTCCATCTGTCTCCCACCATCCTTCTTTGGTGTGACCCGGGGCACTGGGGGGAAAAAAAAGCAGTGAGAGGGCCCCTGCCCTCTCTGCTGCCAGACTCCCCTGGCTGTCACCCGGAGCACCGGGGAATGCGGGGAGAGAAGTTAAAGGGAGGTGCCGGGGGGTCTTTACGGCCCCTTGCCCTGTCTCTCTCTCTCTCTCTCTCTCTCTCCCCCCCCCACTGGCTTTAACCCTAGGTGTAACCCGGACCACCTGGGAAAGCGGGGAGAAGGGGGGCTCTCTTTGGAGGCTCACCCTCTCTCTTCCGCTGTCCTTCCTTGGTGGCTCCCGGGGCACTCTGCGGGGGAAAGCCCAGGGAACCAGCAGGTTGTCGGGGGAGAGGAAGATACCTTTAAAAAACAAACCCACAAACCTCTTACAAGCCAGCAGACTGACCCAACTCCTTTTGAAGCCAATGGGAATCTTGCCATTGGCATCAACAGATCTGGATGAGGAGCTAGATCAGGGGTCGGCAACCTTTTAGAAGTGGTGTGCCGAGTCTTCATTTATTCACTCTAATTTAAGGTTTCGCGTGCCAGTAATACATTTTAACGTTTTTAGAAGGTCTCTTTCTATAAGTCTATAATACTATTGTTGTATGTAAAGTAAATAAGGTTTTTAAAATGCTTAAGAAGCTTAATTTAAAATTAAATTAAAATGCAGAGCCCCCCCGGATCAGTGGCCCGGACCAGTGGCCAGGACCTGGGCAGTGAGAGTGCTACTGAAAATCAGCGTGCGTGCCGCCTTCGGCACACGTGCCATAGGTTGCCTACCCCTGTGCTAGATGAATATTAGACTGAAGAAAGTGGTGAGCAAATAAGCAATCATTACTAAGCTACAGTAAATTCAATTAGTAAACAAACACACCCACTGCCAGCAGGCTGTTCTTTCAATGGCTGATGAAACTGTGTTTCCTTGAGTGATCTTGTTGTGCATATTATCCCTGTTACCAGCTTTTTGATATTCTGGTCATTTAATTAAGTTGAGAAAGTAATCCAGTAAATACGTGGCTGCTGTTCGCGAACTCAGATACAACAGCTTGATCCAGAGTCACGTGTCTTTCACCCAACACTATCAAAACATAAAAAAGGAATTGCACTGAAGTCATAAAGCCCAAGAATTAGCCATGGTGGCACCAGAAGCAAACTGAAAGCATTAAGTTTGGTGCTGTCAAGGTCAGGGATCTGTTCTGATTGCCTCCAGTTTGGCACATCAAGTCATTTGTAAGAATAAATAGATATTTTGCTTCTAACCTGTTCCTTTAACATGATAGAGACTGCACAATTAAACTATTAACTGCCCAAAAACTTTGTTAGTGAAGAGTTAAGATTATCTAGGGTGCCCTGTGCCCATCTAAACTGTTGAGTTCAGCTACACTCGCACCTCTGAAAACCTGGAGATGAAGAGTTTACACACACATGCCACCTCTCCAATGCAGCCTCAGCTCTGTCCCCCTGGAGCTACCAATAGCCACTGGCAATTGTTCAGTGAGGGTGGTGCCACATGAAGGACTAAGAGAACGTGCCATTGTTTGTGTTGTATTCCACAGATTTGAATTCCAGGATTTATCTGCACACATTCCAGTTGTATTCACTGGGTTGGGTGTGGCTGTACTGTATGGAGGGATGAGTTGGAGCAGGTTGAAAGGTTGTCACTATAAGAAGAGATGCACATGTACCTTGAGGGATCAAACATGCCTCATTTCAGCACTGAATTTTGTAGGTTCTGTCAGCACAAGTGAACTGGGCTCTTCTTGTCATGAGAATAGTCAGCAGTCCAACGGCGAACATAACAGCTGTCTCTTAGGCTTAGTGATGGGTAAGAGAAGGAAGCATTTCTAAAGGAATCCTCAGAGAAAAAATGAAGGTGTGATAACATTTTGCAAGCCTGGAGTAGTTTGTGCAGAGTAGGCTCAGCATTTGAGTGTAGGCCAGCATGAGAGTGTATGCTCCTGTTTGCTAGGCCTCACCTAAACACCAGTTTTGCCTTAGCCAAAAAAAGGTGTTAGGTGGTGTTCTACAGTGCTCATGGGCTCCGTTCCCATGTGTTCTATAGTGTCTGTAAGGGCAGAATGCTTGTGTGTGTGTTTATTGGTGGGTTGGGACACTACTCAAAAGAGCAGACCTAAGTGCAGTGTGGGGGTGGAGTGTGGCTTAACTCAGTCTTTCCTGGTTTTTAGAGGTTTAAGTGAGGCTAGGCACACTATTGGACAATCCTAACTCTGTGTTAAAGTTTTGGGGCAGTTAAAATTTCCTCTCTTTTTAAAACAAAACAAACAACACAGCTTACAATCCCCTGCCCCACAGCCCCGCTCACCCCCTCTGGCTCCATGGCAATGATTATACTGGTCACAGAAGACACTGGATGATGTTCATCCCTTCACTGCCACTGCATCGTATCCTAGTCTCCCATCTCACTGTCTAGTCACTCCCTCCACCAGCCTAGTTCCCTCCCCACTGCCAGCCCTCATCCTCATGAAGAGGCAGGCATCAACCAAGCCCCTGTAGGTTGAGGAGCTGGTCAGAAGATGCAGGAACCATGAAGAGTTTGACATGGAGTCAGTGGGGCCATGTTCTGAAGGGGATGACAGAAAAGGGGATGTGTGAGAGGAGTTTGGGGGAAGCACAGCTGTAGCTATATCCCACACTACACAGCTCTGAACCGCTTATTTCCTCTCCACACATTCCTTTACTGCACTTTCCCCCCAGAGCAGCAGCAGCGTTAATAGGAAGAATGAGTCTGGTGTTCCTTCCCCACTACTGGGGCAGTGTGTGTGTGGGGGGGGGAGTTTTGAGTTCCCTTCCCTGATCAGGGAGCTGTGGAAGGATGGGGAGTCCTTGAGCTCCTTCCCTTGGCCCGGTGGAACAGCCATAGGGAGGAACTACTGAGGGGTATTTTCAGGGAAGTGGGGAGGAAGGGGAGAAGGAGCAGATTGTTCCATTTCCATTCCCCTCCACATATATGTCATGGTGCCCAACTGTACCTCCTTTTGGCTCTGCTCTGTCCACACCTCCAAGCTGGATGCCTTACTCATGAAGAGATCATAGAAACACTACATTTTGGGAAACCCAGTTCTTCATCCAATCTCTAGTGATCGAATTAGGCTCTCAGATCCAACATTTGGATGCTCCCTTACATTAGTAAGGGTCATTGTCCAGGGATGCTCTAGCCCCTCGGTAGCTGTGCCAGAGCCCTAAGGTCGGCAAAGGGGCAGAGCTCCACCCTGCACCCTCCCAGCCCTACAACTTTCTGCACTGCTGTAACAACCCCCCACATTCCGCCTCACTGCTCCGATTCCTCATATTCCCTAGCTCTGGGCCAAAAAAGCCCTAAGAACCTGAAAAAGTTAAGTGTATGAACAGCTCATGTAGGGTGCTGGGGATCAGGAACTCCCTGACCAAATGGCCTACTGACCTGCTTTCTTTTGATCACATTCAGTCCTATTACTCAGGACACGGGCGAAGAGCATGAGTCATGATTACAGTACCCGAACTGCTTATCTAATCTTTCATCTTCCCTTTGTTTAGTTAATGCAATTTCCCTTGACAAGACTCGTAATGTAAAAATCAGAGTTTGCATGGGGACTTTTAAAATATCGCTCTTAAAGCCGAAATTGCAGTCTCAGGACAAAACTTTCAAATGAGTCCCTGGAGACTGGAAGCAAAGAAGGCACACAACATACGTTCTATGGAAGCTGCCCACTAGTGCGCTCAAATGCACAGTGCATGGATGTTGCTCAGCTTCAGTGGCCAAATCACATCACCTTTCGCTGCACAGCGACCATGACAGCAAACCCTCTGACTTGCCACGGAACTCTACTGTTGTACATCACTCTCTTGAGGTCGACCCATGCTGGAGTAGTAAACTTCCCCAAAAGGAGCAGCACGTGCCATGCACGAGCTGAAATAAATCCCAAAGGGTGACATCAGTTTGGGGATGATTAGAGTGGCAGCTTGGGCTTGAGCTGGGACCCAAACAACGTTATGAGCAAAAGGTGATTTTGTAAACATGATTTGTTGGTAGGGCTGAATCTTGTGAACCCCTTGCTCAAGTGACCCTTAATTTGGATCACTAACACCACCCAGCAAGCCTATGGCACACAGCAAATTTGAAGACAATCTGAGGCAGCATGTGAATTTTAGAGCATGTAGAATAGCCATCTTTTAAACTGTAAGCAACTCTCAACCTTAACCACAGCATACCTGCTTCCTCGCTATAATTTAGTAGATGTGTGTGGGAGGTGGACTGGTTTGTTTTGACCGAGAGGGAGAGAGAAAGGGATTGAATTTAACAGCTTTATTTTTAAAAAAGTATACAAAGTCAGTAATGAAACATTTTGGATTGTATTCTCTATGGACTTTGATCCCATGCTTATTGAAATCAGTGGCAAAGTTCTCATAGACTTCAGTGGTGTAGGTTCCACCACTATTACTACATTAGGGGTTATAGATGCAGTCTTCTTGTAGTGACCAGGAACTCTAATCATGGCCTGAGATCCTGTTGTGCGAGATGCTGTACAAACACACACACACACTCTCCTGCCCATTTAGCGCTTATAATCTCATAGACTTTAAGGTCAGAAGGGACCATCATGATCATCTAGTCTGACCTCCTGCACAACACAGGCCACAGAATTTCACCCACCCACTCCTGTAACAAACCCCCAACCTATGTCTGAGTTATTGAAGTCCTCAAATCATGGTTTAAAAACCTCAAGGTGAAAAGAATCCTCCAGCAAGTGACCCGTGCCCCACGCTGCAGAGGAAGGCGAAAAACCTCCAGGAACTCTGACAATTTGCCCTGGAGGAAAATTCCTTCCCGACTCCAAATATGGCAATCAGCTAAACCCTGAGCATGTGGGCAAGACTCACCAGCCAGACACCCAGGAAAGAATTCTCTGTAGTAACTCAGATCCCACCCCATCTGACATCCCATCACAGGCCATTGGGCATATTTACCTGCTAATAATCAAAGATCAATTAATTGCCAAAATTAGGCTATCCCATCATACCATCCCCTTCATAAACTTATCAAGCTTAGTCTTGAAGCCAGATATGTCTTTTGCCCCCACTACTCCCCTTGGAAGGCTGTTCCAGAACTTCACTCCTCTAATGGTTAGAAACCTTCGTCTAATTTCAAGTCTAAACTTCCTAATGTCCAGTTTATATCCATTTGTTCTTGTGTCCACATTGGTACTAAGCTTAAATAATTCCTCTCCCTCCCTGATATTTATCCCTCTGATATATTTGTAGAGAGCAATCATATCTCCCCTCAGCCTTCTTTTGATTAGGCTAAACAAGCCAAGCTCTTTGAGTCTCCTTTCATAAGACAGGTTTTCCATTCCTTGGATCATCCTAGTAGCCCTTCTCTTAGGGTTACCATCCGTCTGGGTTTCCCCGGACATGTCCGGGTTTTTCAGTGTTAAATGGCCGTCCGGGGGGAGATTTCTAATCAAGAAGAAATGTCCGGGATTTCCCCCTTTCCCTCCTGCGGAGTGCGGCGCGGCTGATTGGACGCCTGGCCTGATTGAAAGCCGCTCGCAGCCACTAGGGCCTCTAGCAGCCAGAGTCCCTCACCCTCCCGCTTCTCCCCCACAGAGCAGCCGGCAGTGTTTGAGTCCACGTGGAGCCCGCAGCTCTCCCTCTGCCGGGTGAGCGGGGGGAGGAGGGCAGGCGGCGGGGTGTGTGTGTAGAGGCTGCAGGGGCAGGGCAGGCAGGGGGCGCAGAGGCTGCAGGGGCGGGGGTGCGCAGAGGCTGCAGGGGCAGGGCAGGCAGGGGGTGCAGAGGCTGCAGGGCGAGTGGGGAGCAGGGGGCGCACAGGCTGCAGGGGCGGGGAGGTGCAGAGGCTGCAGGGCGAGGAGGAGCAGGGCAGGCAGGGAGTGCAGAGGCTGCAGGGCGAGTGGGGAGCAGGGGGCACAGAGGCTGCAAGGAGAGTGGGGAACAGGGGACGCAGAGGCTGCAGGGGCGGGGGGGCGCAGAGGCTGCAGGGGCAGGG
>NW_020664444.1:29473799-29520064 GCF_002925995.2 Terrapene triunguis
GAGGCTGCAGGGGCGGGGGGGTGCAGAGGCTGCAGGGGCAGGGGAGCAGGGGGTGCAGAGGCTGCAGGAGCAGGGCAGGCAGGGGGTGCAGAGGCTGCAGGGCGAGTGGGGAGCAGGGGGCACAGAGGCTGCAGGGGCAGGGGGGGTGCAGAGGCTGCAGGGCGAGGAGGAGCAGGGCAGGCAGGGGGTGCAGAGGCTGCAGGGCGAGTGGGGAGCAGGGGGTGCAGAGGCTGCAGGGGTGCGAGTGGGGAGCAGGGAAGTACTTAGCAACCCCCAACCAAGATCAGAGCGGGAGGGAGGAGGGGGAATGCGGGGTGCTCAGAGGAGGGGGCAGAGTTGGGGCAGGGACTTTGGGGAAGGAGTTGGAATGGGGGCGGAGAAGGGGTGGGGTTGGGGCGGGGGCGGGGAAGGGGCGGAGTTGAGGCAGGGCCGGGGGCGGGACCGGGGCCCCGTGGAGTGTCCTCTTTTTTAAATGTTTGAATATGGTAACCCTACCTTCTCTGTACCTGTTCCAGTTTGAATTCATCCTTCTTAAACATGGGAGACCAGAACTCCACACAATATTCCAGATGAGGTCTCACCAGTGCCTTGTATAATGGTGCAGCACTACCGAAGTCACAATTAACCACGCGTGTTCCCAGCCAAGTATCAAATGAGAAAACAGGTAAATACAACCGACAGCACAAGGAAATAGCATGGTCACATGAGACTAGAAGTAAACTTCAAAAGACAAATTCAGCCTTAAGCAACAGAGGGTCCTGTGGCACCTTTAAGACTAACAGAAGTATTGGGAGCATAAGCTTTCGTGGGTAAGAACCTCACTTCTTCAGATTCAGCCTTGTTACTCCATTGACTTCAATGGAGCTGCATGCTTGTGGAATCTACCCTTCCCTTTTTTTGTAGATATGATGGGCCAAATTTCTCTGTTGGGACTCCACTGAAGCAACCGGGGTCACACCAGAGATAACTTTTGTCCTGTATTCATATGAAACACTGAAGGCTGTAAAACGTAGCCACTTATATGAACATCTATTAACAGTAGCATCCTGGCTTAACATGAGAGCTTTAAACTCTCAGAGGCATGGGGCATGTGGTTCAGATGTGCATCCCTCTGCAAATTCAGTTTATCTGGGTTAGCACAAACTTTTTCTCCTA
This sequence comes from Terrapene triunguis, assembly GCF_002925995.2. Classification (NCBI taxonomy): domain Eukaryota; kingdom Metazoa; phylum Chordata; order Testudines; family Emydidae; genus Terrapene; species Terrapene triunguis. The sequence continues at coordinate 29,474,955 of NW_020664444.1, forward strand.
TTACAGGTCATATTCCTTGAGTCCAAATGCACCCAAAAAACTCACATAAAACCACTACTTAGGAGGGAGACAACGTTCTCTGGAAACTCAGTGAATCTGGATTTATCTTTGTGATTACAACAGCTCATCTCATATCACACAGCTCTGTTGCACAAGATTTACTGTAGGAGTTGGTCCTCAACCCATCTAAGGAATTACTTTGGAACAGTAAAGCAACCTTACTCCCACTTGAGGAACGCTTTCAGTGTTCGAATACGGTGTAGTCAGTCTCAAGTCTTGGAAATGCAGCATGACCACTCACACATACAATGGGGAATCAGTAACCCAAGAAAAGGCTGATGGGACAGTAGATTTACATTCATCTTTCAGATAACATGACTGCCAAAATAATGCATATTTTCAGTTCTCTAGCATTTCCAACTTTATTATTTTTTTTTAATTCATTTCAATTCAAACCAAACCAAAAACCAAAGTTTGTTTGAAAGTTTTGACAAAACAAATTTAAAAATTTTGTGGTTGAACAAAATATTTTAATTGAGCATTTTTAAGTTTTTAAAAATATAGATAGATAGATAGATAGATAAAATTAAAGGAAATTAAAAAACTTAAAGTCATTTTGAATCAAGAAATTGAAAACAAAAAACACTGTTTTTAGGATTCTCCCCCCCCCCCCCACCAACTGAAACAATCTGGCCAAATCCATGTGAATTCATGCAATGTTTTGGTGACACCAAATCTGAATTTTTCCATGAAAAAAATGTCATTCAAAACATTTTGCCCAGCTCTAACATACAGATTAATGCTAACCAGACAGTCCTTCACCTCAAGCAGAGCTCCCAGTGAAGCCACTGGGAGATCAGCCTGAGTTAAAAGTGAGTAAGAACTTCAGGGTTTGCTCCAGTTGGAATTTTCTCCTCTAAGGACAGAGTGAAAACAGAGGCCCTAATTCAGAACAGCATCCCAAGTATAAGCACTATCCTAAATGTCCATTCAAAGTCCAAATGTTGCTCTTCTCCAGAACCATGTGGATGATCCAACAGTCTTCGAGAACCAGCACAACTCTTGCAATAATGTCAAATGTAGTTGGTTATACCATCAAACAATGCTTTGCTCCCCACATTAATTTTAGTGCTACACACACCTTCCATTGGGGACGAGAAAGGAAAGTTAAATCCATTCCCCATGCTACTAAGCGAATGCAATTTAATTTTCATTTTTACAAAAAAGGCTGGTGCGACTCCACAGAGATGTGAGAGTCACATGCTGAATGCTAGTGTTTGGGGAGCTATTGAAGTAGAAGTAGTTGATATGAATGAGTTTAAATAATGTATATTTTCATAGCAGAAGGTTAAGAAAAAATTGAAGCTTATTTTACATGCTCCACAGGGCTCAGGTTAACTTATTAACATACAAATAAGTATATTTTACTTTGCTAAGCTTCAAGGAGATACATTCTAATGAAGCTAGTACTTAAAAAGTCCATCCACTCTGAACTGTGTAATTAATCTGGTGCTTAGAAAGGCATGCAGTAAAACATGTCTACAGAACCTACGGTACCACAGAGACCAGAGGAAAATGTTTGTGTGTTGTAGGGCCAGATGTTTTTGATACTAAGGGACTTACGCAATTAAAATAGAGTAAGGTTAAAAAAAAGTCTCTACAAGCACTTGGCCTTTAGATTGACATTAACGTCCATGAAATAGAAAGAATGGTATGACATATGCTGTACCTGTCATTAAGTGTCAGGGTAGACTGGCCTGATCACATGTCAGGATGCTAAGTTGCAAGCACAAACCTGAGCAGATATGCCTTTTCCTTGGTGCAGATTGGCAAGTATACCCTTATTTATATTATATATATATACACACATATAACATATATTCTTCGAAGGCCTGTCAGTGAGTTTCTGCCTGCAGTGTGGTTAGGGAACCACAGAACAGGCAGACACCTATATTAAGTGTAGGTCCTCAGTTTTAGAGAAGGAATGGGGCTGAAGTAGTGGTTGTTGGTGCTGCCGAGGCTCAGAGACAGATCCAGGGCCAAGAGACCCTGAGGAGCTTTGATTTTTGGTTTTAAATTTGACACGCCTTAAAGGGGCCTGATAAGTGCTGAGCACCCGCCCTCTGGAAAGTAGGCCTCTTTTAGGTGTTTAAAATTGGGTACCCAAAAACTGAACGACCTACCACCACAAGTCACTTTTTATAACTTTAGCTACCAGACCCTGTGAGTGTTCATAGTGACCCTGCCAAAAATCACAAAATGCTGCATCTTAATTTGCGAAGGGGCACCTAATGTCTATCATTTCCAATGTGTCTGTTACGGAATATTAGGCATTGGACCGTATCTTTAAGCCAAGGCTCACATTATAAGGGGTTGGAGGAGGAACTGTGCTACAGCAAGGTCAAAAGATGATTTCTGGCTCCCTCGGCCATAATTTCTCCAGGAATTCTAAGGGAACATATAACTCCATCCTTTGAAAACAACGCAGCGTGCACCCTGGCTTCAGTGCCAGCTGCAGAAGGCAGTGGGCCCAATGGATCAAGGCCCAGTATTAGGGGTGAGCAATTGTGGAGGTCAATCTGGGGCACCAAATCAACATCCGGGGAGAAAAGTGAAGTGAAACACCTGAGTGACGTGCCCCCTTTGGCTTTTTTTCCCCTCACTCAGCAGCTCCGGGAGTGATGGGGGGGCACCAAAACATTTTCCATCTTGGGCAGCAAAACATGTAGGCCAGCCCTGCCTGGACCTACCTTTCTTCACCTCCTTTGGGCAGGCTAGCATCAGCACTAGCTTGGAGATGAGTGACTTAATGCCTCGTATATGGAGGTGTTGCAGAAGGAAGCCTCACTGTGGGCAATTTCCCACCCCATAATCTCACTCATCACTGGCCCAGCCATAATCTGGATTTAGTGTCTCAAGAACTAGTTTAAAAAAAATATAGAAATGTTCAAATTTGTCCCTCAGCAAAGTCTGCGCAACTCACAATGCTGTTGCTGCATACATCAAACAGCAGCTGTTATTGAGATTGCTGGACACAGACTCCTGTCATTTTCTTCTGGATCTGTAGTTCCCAGGTGAACTAAACCCATCTCTTATTGCCAAAAAAATATCACCACAGAGGCTGTTCCTGGACTTCACTCACGAACACTGCATACAAACACCTAAGCTGCGCTTTCAGAGCTCTCTTCTATGACAATTTATCTACTGTATTCATGAAATACATTAATAATACACATACTCAGCATTCATTTGTCTTGCATTTATAATCCCCTTTAGGAACTGGTTGTGCGTGACTAGCAGTATCATGAATATGGATATAATGCTACCAGCAATATATATAACATAACAAATGAAGATGCAGAACCAACAGTAGCTCAGACTCAGGACTGTAGAAGGGAAGGGTAAACTGGAATGGGGACCAGTTCCTGTTGCTGTGCTGGTTAAAAAGCTTCCCCCTCCCCCATGAGCCCTAACTGCCAGGTTAACCCTACAAGGTACTGGGAATGCGGGCCCAAATCCAGCAAAGCATTGAAGCATATGTTTAACATTACGGATGTGAGTAGTCCCACCGAAGGCAGTGGAGTTAAAATAGATTTACACCAGTGCAACAGATCAGAATTTGGCCCTAGAACGATCAGACCAATGTAGCAAGTTGACGTCTTTAGGACTTCTTGGAGTATTTGTAATGTTGATAAAGCATAAATTAGTTGAGACAGCTAATAAAAGAAAAAAAAATCTCACAATCTTCTAAGTGTTGCTAAATTTGTGTGTGTCAGTGATAAATTTGTTGCTATATTTGGTTTCAGTCTTTGTGTCAATTATATTCCTACTTATCTTAAGAGCAATAGAGTTCAGAGGGGTGTACAAGCCCAGGATGCTTATGGTGGGGAGAGATCCTCCTACCTTGTCTGGTAAAAGCTGGGGATCCCAGATTAACAATGATTTATAGCATTTTATTCTGGCCCAGGTGATTCACAAGATATTGAAAGTCTATCACTGCATTGATACCACGTTGTCTTTCTCCACCACCTTAATGTCACCTAATTCTTCAGTGGCCACTAAATCAAGATCATTTTTAATTGGAGCCAATCCTATACACACACTATTATTTATTATTTGAATTGTGGTATTGGCTGCCGGTCCATGTCCAATCCCCTTGAGCATGGTACACACAAATAAATGAAAAGCTGATCCCTTCCCCAAAGAGCTTAAAACCTAAGTATATGATGAGAAACAACAGGTAGATACAACAAATAGAGCACCAGGTAACAATGAGATCATTATGACTAATGCACTCTATCACTTGGAAAGGCGACAGATTACAACCTTTCAGATGGTGATGGCTGCACGTATTGCACTAATTTCTGATGCTGGTTATATCAAATGCACGCTGGATTTGAAGTGCTGTATGGTGGAAGTTTGGAGGGTAGGTTACTGTACAACTTGAAAATTATTTTTCAATATTGTTGTTGGTACTGCATGGCAAATTTATAAAACGCCTTAGTTTTATTGGATACACTATTGAAATTGGGGGTAGAGAGAAAGGTAATAATATAATTGGGTCACTACATCTCCCCTTCAATATGTAAGTAAGTGGGCTAACTCGTGTCTCTTCTATACCAGGAGAGACTCCACACTGTGTTACAATGCAACAAAAACATAGGTAGAAATTGTGTGCTGAACTAAAAGAGCAAAGTTAGCATGGGCTGTTCTGGGAGCAGAATGCATATCATTTTCCTACCATGATACTTAAAGGCATGAATCACTGGGATTTTGGCATGTAGCCCTGTTATTGTTCACTATTGTGTCAAGGCCCAATACAGCTCATGAAATTCAGTGTCTACCAGGTGCATTAAAAAGTGTAAATAACCTTGTAAACATTTACAGCTGCACAAAGGCCCAGACTTGCAGCAGCTAAACCTTTTAGTAAGAGCCCCTGCACCATTTGAAGGCTAATATATGAAGCCTCCAGATAGCCTGAGGCTCTGTCATCAAAAGTCAGGAGTCTCCATGGCAAACTCATCCTTCTTCACCGCTTCTGGGGGAAGAGCTCAACAGGTCTCAGCAAAGCCCTTGCAGTGTATTGGGAATGCAGATAGCTGTACATTACGCACTGCACAAATGTATGCAACGGGGCAGAAATCTCATCATTTGTCATTCTTTCTGACCCCATAAAAATGATTTTAAAGGCTTGGAAAGAGCAGCAAGGCAAAAAACGTACAGGACATGTCCGTCTCCAAGACTCCTGCCCCATCAATGGTTTATGATCAGCAATCCATCAGCAGTGTGAAAGCACTTCAGAGATGCATTAGTAATACATCATTAAAGTATTGTCACTTTAGTGATGAATTGTACATTGGTAAAGTGCCTTCTCTCTGAAGACATAATGGGCAAAAACAAACAAGGGGAGAAAAATTTCTTCTGACATGGAATAATTTTTTAAAAGGGTGCATGTGATGCATGCACACCTTGCTTGGTACTAATTTGCTGTGCTCCTGGTCTAATGATTTAAACCAGTGCAGAGTGAGTGTGAAATGCTACTAAGACAGCATGGAAACATTTACACTCACTTTGCACGGTTGCATAGAAACGTAGAGCTGGAAGGGACTTTGAGAAGTTGTCAAGTCCAACCCCCTGCGCTGTGGCAAGACCAAGTAACCCTAGACCCTGACAGTCAACCTGTTCTTAAAAACGTCCAATGATGGGGATTTCACAACTTCCTTTGGAAGATTATTCCAGAGCTTAAATTACCCTTATATTCAGAAAGTTTTTCCTGAGAGCTAACCTAAATCTGCCTTGCTGCAGATTAAGACCATTACTTCTTATCCTTCCTCCTATGGTCATGGAGAACAAAATCAATCAGTCCTCTTTATAACAGCATATTTGAAGACTCATCAGGTCCCCACCCCAGTCTTTTTTTCCTCAAGACTAAATATGCCCAGGTTTTTTTTTTTTAGCCTGTCCTCACATATTAGCTTTTATAAACTTTTTATAATTTTTTTTGCTCGCCTCTGGACTCCCTCCAATTTGTCCACCTCTTTCCTAAAGTGTGGCGCCCAGAACTGGACACAATACTCCATCTGAGGCCTCCCATTTCACCAACTCACTTAATCACCTACTTCCATGGGATTTAAGTTCAAAGCACTTTGCTGAATCAGGGCTGCACTTGATTTAGTCTCTTGACTGACTCAGTCCAATGCTACTAGTACCTCACTTGAAGGAGCAATACAACTGCTCTCAAATTAAACAAAGGCAGAAAAAAATGTATCAAGCTGTGAGAGCTCAGAGAGAAAAAAAAAACTTAACTAGAAAGGAAAATATCTTCATACTTTGTGAGAGCACAATTAAAAGTCCAGGAGAAGCTCTCTAAAAGGAATAATAGAAGCATTTGGAAATTCTGTGTTTTTTCTGGGCACAGTTCAAGCTCCCTCTCCTTCCTTGAATGATCTCCCACTCAAGTTAAAAAAACAACAACAACATCAACAAAAACCACACACTGGACTTTCCCATTTTAACCCCCCTAATTATTGGCAGCTTTTTACCTCAGGTTTAGGAAGAGAATTCAGGGAAAGCTGAGAAAGTCCCTTTTGCCAGAACTCATATCTCTAGCAAACAGCTCTTGGAAGCTCTGGTACAAATGAACGGGTGCTCACATTCTGTGTGCGTGTTGGAAATTGCTCCTGAAAAGTTCCTGTTCTGTTGGGTGTTTTCCATATCTTTCTTCTGCTCTCCAATATCAATGCACTTTTGCTCATTTACATCCATTTTTCGATGCCAAATAAATCACTGCATATTTCACTCCTTGCTATTGTAAGTCTTTAAGTATGTGAAAAGGAGTCATGGGCTGCCACTGACTAAACCTCCCAACTCACACAACAGCCCTGGCTGCCTATCAATAGGACAGATTCTCTTCCCAAAAATCAATTTGTTTTTAATGTACAGATGCAAGATAGTTCTTTGCCACACAGACGCAAAAAGGAGAGATCACGCTGAACTGGAGATACTTAGTGCACCAATATTTTTAAAATTGACTTTTGTGCATTGACTTCAGAAGCTCACTTAAACAGCATTCAATTTTCTGAACACTGTAAAAGCTGAAAGTGCATTTTATTGAATCGCAACTGACCTTTAATTTTGGGGCAGGATTTTTAAAGCACAGACTGACAACTGAGTGGCATTGCGTTCTGCAAAGCAACCCACCATGGGGGGAGAGGGTGGAGAGGAAAGAGTGCTTCTACTTTCTGTCTCAGCCTGTGATATTTCCAATTACCTTATTAACCAGGATTTTTAAGCAAAGTGTTCATTGAGTTGGTAAATTAAAGAGATCCTGAATTTATTGCCTGTGGGTTCATTTGCTGTATTCAACAGATACCTTGCTAAATGAATTCCAAGGGTAATCACTTGTTCTATCCATACATTACATACTCGTGATTTTATAATAAATGAGATACACAGATGTGTGCAATATTGGCGAATTTGTTAAAACATACTTATTAGGAAACAGTAAGGCAATTGTTTAAATCAAGGTTCCCGAATACACATGTTTTTGTTGCAAGAATAATTCTTGTAGGTTAAACAAATAACTGATTATTTAAAACTGGTTTACTCAGGTTTAATAAATATGAATTTTAGGCATATATATTATACGTCAATAAATTCCATGGTTATGAATTAGTTGGTGTTTACTTAGCATGCAGTCAAATAACTGTAATTACATATAGATTTGCAAATCTTAATTTAAAGCTATATTGATACTTGGCTGCCAAGAGCTGCCAAGCACTTTTCTGTCCAATGCTGGTCTTGTTGGAATTTCTCTCCATTTTTGGAATATTGTGTTCAGTTTATTCTTTTCCACATATTAAAACCACGCTCAAAATGCAGGGCAACTTTCCCTTTATGACTCTTCCCTACCCACAGCTAGGCTAACAGAAAGGTACATGATTAATGTGGGTTCTCATATCTCTCCTAGTTCTTCTAAGCTTCCTACTCCCACTGTTATAGGATATGGGTATATTGAAGAAAAAAAAGTGTGTTCTTAACTCGGGTGAGTTAACCCATGTTAGCTAACTCAGGTTAAGAGAACAGTGAGAACATTGCAACTCTGCTTTAAACTCATGTTAGCATCTTGAGTTCAACCCCAGGCTGCCCTACAGGCAGGAACTCAAATAGCTAACCTAAGCCCTGGTCTACACTGTGGGGGGGAGGTGTCGACTTAAGATACGCAACTTCAGCTACGCGAATAGCATAGCTGAAGTGGGGGTATCTTAGGTTGACTTACCTGGCCATGAGGACGACGGCGAGTCGACCGCTGCCGCTCTGCCATTGACTCCGCTTCCGCCTCTCAGGAGCTGGAGTTCCGGAATCGACAGGGAGCGTGTTCAGGGATCGATTTATCCGCATCTAGATGAGACGCAATAAATCGATCCCTGATAGATCGATCTCTACCCGCCGATCCGGCGGGTAGTGAAGACCTGCCCTGAGTTAGAAGCAGAGTTGCCATCTCTTCAGTGTAGGCATACCCTTATAGCATTCGATGCCACTGATCCAGTCTCCATTGGAGTGAATGGTAAAACTACCTTTGACTTCAGTTAAAGTAGAATCGTAGCCCATAAGGTTAGACTTTATTCACTGCCCCGCCTTCATTGTATTCTGCGCTGAGTTGGAGTGTTGGAGTGGGAGAGGTATACCAACACCTCGGCACACCCACAGGAGTCCGCGTCCGACAGACCCCCGAAGACACCATCGTGGAGATCCTGCGAGACGTGGCCCAAATCGACTCCTCCCTGCTCGTCCCCTGGCAAAAGATCAACACCCTCAATACCTTCCTGATCCCCCACATCTCCTTTGTCCTCAGGGGATCGGCCGTAGCCAAGGTGCCCCTGAACAAGGCCGACAACACCATCAGGCAGCTGGTGAAGAAGTGGCTCTACCTTCCCCAGAGGGCCAGCACGGACATCATCTACATTTCCCACAGGCAGGGCGGCACCAACGTACCTCGGATGGGTGACCTGTGCGACGTGGCGGTGATGACCCACGCCTTCCGCCTCCTGACATGCCCGGACCCGACGGTGAGGAGCATCGCGCAGGAAGCCGTACAGGCCATGGTCAGGAAACTCATCGCCAGGGCCCCCTTTGAGCAGGACATCGCCACTTACCTCAGCGGCTCCCTGGAGGCTGAGTTTGGGAGAGAGGGAGGAGGCCTATCCTCTCTCTGGTCCCACGCCCGCAACGCCCTGAGATGCCTGGGTAAGAGGATCGGCTGCTGCTGGAAGTGGTGCGAGGAGCGCTGGGAACTGGGAATACTGGTACCACGCTTAAAGACCCTGGACCACACCATCGTCACCCCGACTGCCAGAGCTATGCTGGAAAAGACCCTGAAGGACACCATCTGCTGCCACAATGCCGAGAACCTCAAGCGGAAGCCGGACCAGGGCAAGGTGTTTGAGGTGTCCAGCAAGTGGGACGCCAGCAACCACTTCCTCCCCGGGGGCAGCTTCACCAGGTTCGCCGACTGGCAGTTTGTTCACAGGGCCCGACTCAACTGCGTTCCCCTCAACGGAGCCATAAACCACGGCAACCAAGACAAGCGCTGCAGGAAGTGCGGCTATGCAAACGAGACCCTGCCCCACGTCCTGTGTGGGTACAAACAGCACTCCGGAGCCTGGCGTCGCCGCCACAATGCCATCCAGAACAGGCTGGTGAAAGCCATCCCGCCGTCCCTGGGGAAGATCGCCCTTGACTCCGCTATCCCCGGGACAGACAGCAGACTGCGACCCGACATCGTCGTGATGGATGCAGAAAAGAAGAAGGTCCTCATCGTAGAGGTCACGGTGCCTTTTGAAAATCGGTCACCGGCCTTCCACGAGGTCCGAGCACGGAAGGCGTCGAAGTACACCCCGCTGCCCGAGACCTTGAGAGCCCAGGGCTACGAGGTCCAGATACACGCCCTGATCGTGGGAGCTCTGGGCTCATGGGACCCCCACAACGAGCCGGTTCTGAGAGCGTGCGGAGTCGGTCGACGCTATGCCCGGCTCATGATGTTATACCAATAGAATAAAAACCAGCAGGATTTTATTAAGAGGGATAAGGCAAAGATGCCACATTTATTGTAAATATAATGATAAAGCAAAAGATAAAAGTAAACAACGTTGTTTGACTACTTATTTCTATCACTACTTATTCCTTATACACACACACACACACATATATATATAGATAGATAGATAGATTTATTTATTTACACAATTATTCATTTAAGTTTTGTATAGGTGTTATAGTTACCAGCCTAGAAGTTGCTTATGCCAAGTTACTGGCCAGGTAGCTTAGTCATGAGGATGGAGCCGAGTCTGTGTTAGATGCACCTGATGCTCCTGGAGGTTGGCAGCAGAACCAGAAAGACTCAAAGTCCTCAGTCTTGAGAGTTCATTCTTATAGGATTTAATTCCTATGTTAGTTTATGGGAGCTGTTTTATTCTGCTGTTGCTGACTCAATCAGCAGATGGCACACATTCCTGTTCAAAGTGGCACATTCCTGGTGGCTTCACACTGTTCAAAGTTTGTGTTTTTCATTCTTTCAGGTGATGAGGTGGATCCCAGTTTACCCTTCGGGGGTTTTCTGGTCATCCACTTGACACATTTTTTGGCCGATGGATACTTTTTTTCTAGGCTGGCACCTTTCTAACCATTTATGTATATCAAGCATTCATTAGCATACATTTCATACCTTAACCATATTTTAATTTACTGTCTCCACCACTTTTGGGGTGTGTGCTAATTCATTTGAGACTTCCGGCCCTTTAATCACAGAGGGTGGGGGGTCTGTCCTAGGAGCCGTTGAATAAAGTGAAAGTCACTTAACAGCTTATAGTGTTTGTTTACATTGTATCAATTACTTCAAGAACAAAGTCAGTTAACTTGTTTATAAGTTTTACATAGTAGTAAAGTATCTTTCACAGGATAGATATAATCAATGGTTTCTACAGACAGTAGCTTACAAGTTTTAACAGAAAACCCAAGAGATTTTTGTACTTGGTGAAACTGTTGAATTTTAAAGTGTGGGGGCCAAATTATAAGGGGGTTACTGTCTCTTGGGGGAATCACTGTTAGTACCTTCTTTAATATCCCTACAATGAGACAGCTCATGGTGTCCGACACAATCAGGTGGTCCAGAGACATTTATACGGAACACATCACAGGACACCGTCAATACCACATTGAGTAACCGAGACCGCCAACCAGGGAAATAACCCACTTCCTTCCCTGATGGACCAAGGGACGCACCCCACCCATGTACTTATCCACTACACCGATACTGACTTGGACTCCTTATTCATTCCATGGGTGGCATACCTGAGCCCACCTATCCACTGACACTTTACAAACCCTTGCACCCCAATCTGGGTCTATGCAGGTTATGCGATATGTATGTATATTCTCATCCTTGCAAATGATACCTGTAACCCCCCATAACCCAAGCCTGACCCCAGATGTACAGTACCTTGCCTCTTAACTCGCGTATATTTCATTTTAAACATTAACTTTAATAAAAATCTATTCACTGCCCCGCCTTCATTGTATTCTGTGCTGAGTTAGTGTGTTTGTGACTGTGCTAAATGTATTAATAAACTATTGATAAATACAGAAGAGTTCGTATAGAGTGAGTGTTGCTGCTGTGCACATAGGGGTCCCAACTACATAATAATTTGAATCCTACTGGGCTTGATCTTGGGACAAGAACCTTCTCAACCCTCAAAGTGATAACTGGGAATTCTTAAGCAATCAATAGTATTAATATACAATCTATGGATCAGGCTAAAGGATATCACCCGCATTACAACCCACATTCACTGCAAAGCACTTAAGCACATACTGAATTTTATGCATATGCTTAAGTCTGTTCTTTTCAGCAAGGCACTTATGTACTGTGCTGAATGGGTCCCAAAGCAACTAATACTTTTGATTATAGGTGAACTTGGCCCCTGCCTTCCAACAGGCTTTCCGGCTGTTAAAATTAATGGCATGATAATACTTGGAAGGAGACAGAGCAAAATAGAAGTTCTAGAGGAGAAAAAAAGACAGAGTTCATCAATGATCAACATGAGCTGCTTACCTCAACACACACACGATCTTTCCCCTGCAAAACTTTGATTTTAATTTTAATTTTATCAGCATGGATGGGTGAGGGAATATCTTTTATTGGACCAGCTTCTGTTTGTGAGAGACCAGCTTTGAGCTTACACAGAGCTCTTCTTCAAGTCTGGGAAAGGTACTCAGAGCGTCACAGCTAAAACAAGGAGGAGCAGATTGTTTAGCATAAGGAGTTAACACATACTGTGTGTTAAGCACATTGTGTGAAAAATGTCATGCCCTGAGTTAACTCAACTTAGGCCCTGGCGTAGATCCCTCTAAGTTGGTCGACAGAAGAATTCTTCTGTCAACCATCATTACCACCTCTCAGAGAGGTAGATTTACTACTGTGATGGAAGAACCCCTTGAATTGCTGTAGTAAGTTTCTACATATAGCAGCGCAGCTGCTGTGCCGCAGCCGAACCACCATAGCATTCCTACTGGAGACATAACCGGAGACTTGTGTATCACTTTAACAATACTGGTTCAATTAAAGCAGTATAACTTGTGCCTGTAGACAATCCCTAAGATGGGAATATTTCATTGTATAACCTCTCCGGGGTTTTGAACAGCCAGATCCACCCTTCACACTGCTCATCCTACAATAACTTCAGTATTGTGGCCCAGCTCTTTAGCCCTCACTCACAAAAATGCCTATTGGCTTCAGTAGGACCACTCACTAGGTTGGAAAGTTCAAGACCTAACTTTTTAACAGTAGATCTAACTAACTCACAGCATGTGTCTGTCAAACCAATGTACCTTAGAAACACAGAGGCTACATCACCTTCACTGCCACTGGAGGTGTGATTTGTAGCTCATGTAGAAGTACCTATGCTAGCTTTAATCTAGCTAGCTCACTGAAAACTGCAGCAAGGACTCAGCGGCATGGGCTACTTATCCAAGTATGCACTGGAAGGGGTGGGGGAAAGAGCCAGGCAGGCTTGAACAGCCCATTCTGAAGCCCATGCTACACTGTCCTCTCTCTGCTATTGTTAAGCAAGCTAGCACAAGTATGTCTACACACGGTGCAAATCACACCTCCAGTTCCACTGCAGACGTAGCCTTAGCCAAATGTACTGTGCACAGAAGCATCTTGCTGAAGCTAAAAGTAACATCTTTTAGATGAGACACAACCCAAGTTCCTCCATCTCCTCATTTGTAGTCTCTGGCGATCTCTTCCAGGGCGTTTTGTTGGTTTTAGTATAGGCATGTTAACCACAGTGTCCTGGGTAAATTCCAGTTCAAGTCATTACATTCCGTACCTAAAATCATCAGGTTTCCTACTCCTCATAAACAAAGCAAAGGTCAAGCAATAGTTCAGGCTGGGATGAGACACACTCAGGGACAAAGGAGGCATGGACAACTTTCAGGGATGATATTTTTCTGCATTTATTTCAGAAAAAATGGCAGTAGCAGTGCTAGACCTATCTGCTGGAATCCATGAATATGGCAATGGTGACACAGTACAATCAGCATAAAGGTGCCTTATACCGGTATAGCTTATTCCCTTTCCTGTACAGGAATAAGCTATACCAGTACAAGCATTTTTATACCAGTATAACTGCATCCACCCTAGGGGAGCTGTACCATTTCAACTGTACTGGTATAACTTGTGTGCGTAGACAAGGCCAAAATCACTTTACTGAAATAGAGAAGAGATGGCAGAGGCTAAACCTAAAGTCAGGCCCAGGAGAGCTCTGCCCAATGTATTTCAGTTCTGACCTGCAGCCACCCTTGCTATTGCAAGCCCTTTAGCAGAGCTTGCTGATTGTATTACATTTTATCACGGTTGGGGATGTTGGAAAGCTGTTTAAGGATGTACTTTCATTAACCTGAGATATGAACCCAAGACTCCAGAAGTTAAAGACAGAATTAACCCAATGCCCTACCTTCTACCTGCCTCATTCTGCTCTATTAAATTTAAGAGGCTCTCTCTACTTATGAAGACTTAAGCTATACTTTTTCCTTACACGGTAAATTAATGTTTTTGGCAAGTTTAATTATGTCCTAACGTGGATTTCCTATAGGACAAAAGCCTTGTTCACCCTGTCTCTTGATTTACAGTATTTCCTCAAATCTTTTACGTACAAAAATGTGACAGATACATGCATTTATAGAAGGTTTTACATCCCAGCGGCTATCATTCTCCTTTAATCCATGTATAATACTTTTCGTAATGTTAATAAGAGTTACACACACCCCTACTAACATTTCATTACAAATCAAGAAGCCAAAATGAGAGCCAGCTGAAGAAGAAACACCAGCCTAGCATTAGAGCATAAAATTGGATGTTTAAACAATGTTAATATCTTTTTTTCATGTGACAAAAGTCTAGGCAATTGCTCTGCATATCAACTAAAGGCATGTTGGTAACAAGGCAAAATAAAGGAGAAGCAAAAGTCAAAATAATTTTATACACCCTCAGAAAGGCTTTGCGTAAAAACACCCAATGCACACGTTGCATCGGAACTTGTGCCACGCTGGCTTGTGGGTTACTTTTTGCTAACACATTGCCCTGGAGACCTATCCACAAAAGAACAGATTATGTCAGCTACTGACCCAGTTATAAAAACAGTTGGATTTTAATCAGACTATAACCAACATAGCAGAGGAGCTGCAGGATCAGATTAGGTTTAACCAATTTGAAGAATAAATGAAAGTAAAAATGCTAATCTCATGCTGTTGTTGGGTATGGCAAATTGCAATATCTTACTGTGCACAAAGATACAATTAACACCATGCAAAATGAAGGACAGCCCAGAGCTCTTACTGTTTCTCCTGGTAAGGCCAGATCCTCATCTGGTGTAAACTCACATAGCTTCATTGAAGTCAATGGAGTTACACCAATTTACACCATATGTTGGTTTATATGGAATTGTGCTTACAGTCCCCCAAGAACTCTAGTATAAGAGTGAAAAGATGATTCAGTGGTGGGATGTCTGGTTTTTACTATTTACATACATTTATCTGAGACCATTTAACTCACCTCTCGTCCCAGAAAACAAACGCTTTCCAAGCTATAACGTGCACCTTTTGTATAGTGTCTTTCAATGACTAAGCATCAATGCTGTCCTCATTGCTACTGTATACACAATTTATACCACCTGAATTTTGAAGCCAGTACTCTTGAATCTTCTTCCATCAAGATGCAAAAAGGCACAATTACAAAAGGCAAAGTTATGACTAAAAGATTTGCCTGGCAAGAAAATACATTAAAAATTGAGATACTATCATGTAGTGCTGAATTTGTAATGTAAGAGACGGTGGGGCTCAAGCAATTACATATTGGTGCTCAAGCGATTTTTTTGTTTAACTGATGCAGCAAGTCAAGAGGTGCCGGGGCTCAGCTCTGGCACAAAGTACGCACTGCTACCATCTCACAGCTGTTTGGTTACCTGTGTCAGGGAGTTTGCTGGTCTAATTAACAACGGGCAAAGTGTCTATGTGGAAGAAAAAGCAGCCACCAAAAACATTTTTGGAAGTGTCAGCAGAGTGGCCCATGTTTGAATGAGCTACTCTCTCACTCCCCAGGCTGGTTCACCCAGGTCACATTTGAGGCATGTAGTCAGGTGGAAACTTCCAATGCCTCTGACCTTGCTGCACCTCTTCCATAGAGAGGAGAGAAAACAGCTTCAAGGTTTGCTAATTCAATGTCTTCTGCGAGAACTAATTTCATGCAGGTTTCACTGTAGCCAAACCACAGTACAGTAAGTGCAGCTTGGCACATCTCAATGACTTCTGCACCTCTGTACCAGTCATTAAATAAATACAGCTGCCTTCCAATGACTGAGGTGCACACCTGTTTGGAGAAAGGAATTGTGCATGCAGCAGAGAGAAACAGCTAGCAGATGTAAAGGAAGCACACTAGCAATCTGCAGAAACACAAGGAATGTACAAGCCAAGGGACAAATCAAGATGCTTATCAGGAGAGCTATGGGGGCGGAAGGGAAGGTACATCACACAAGCTGTGATGGCTGAGAGCATTAGGCTAGTTGGAAGCCAGGAGCTAGCATAATGCATTCAGGGGGGTGCAAGGAACACTCTCACCAGCAGCCTATGTTACAGACCTTTTGAAAAAGTTTGTTTTTCCCCCAATGCAGTCTTCCAGGTGTCATCTGGTGCATTCAGAGGGGTGAGGGGTGACCATAGCCATAGCCCCAACTGCACCTTGTTGTGACCCCTATAGGACACTGAATACTTCTGGGACTACAAGAACTCCCAACCCCTATGATCAGGGAGTGCAGACTGCAAAATTGTATCTGCCTTCTGTACAGCAGCCTAGCTAGGGAAAGGCTCTCTACCACCTCTCTCTAGTCACCAGCACAACACCAACCATAGTTCTCAAATAGAAGATAAGAAGGCATAGAAGATTCAAGCAAAGATCTGTGGTGCTCCATCTTATCCTTCTTTTGCTACAGGCCAGCATATCATCTCACATTGCTGCTTTGGAAAATACTTTGAGAGCAGTGACATTATAGTTGAGTGAGTTGACTGAAAAGTAAAATAGTGGTTATTAAAATTGGTTCCAAACCTTAGGGCAGTCAGGCATGGCAGGCCAGAAATTGTTGGTGCTTCTAGTGGTGGGGCAGGATGGGAAGAGTTTTAGAAATCCAAATCAAGAAATAAATAAAATAAGGGGTGTGACAGTCTGATGAGATGGGATTCTTAATTACTTGCACATCAGAACTGTAGAATGTCTCAGGCATGCTTCTGAAGTTAGTACCATATTTTTTCCTTGAGGTTTGCTAAGCAAGCACAGAGCAGAAGTTATTGGGAAACAGGAAATAAACTGAGGGGACATTATTGAACATTTAGGAACCAGCGATCCTAAATATAATGAAATCTGAGATGGTTTAGGACTCAAGTTCAAAAGGTAGCGGCACAAGATATTGGATTTTAATAAGGCAGGCTCAGAGGGAACCCAACGTGAGTTGAATAAAAATTATAGGAATCAAAAATGTTCCCAAAAAGTTGGTCTGTACAAAGGTGATATTTAAAGAAACATTGATGCAGTTTAAATAGAGTGGAATCTAATTGTCTGACAACCTAAACTACCGCAAAAACCACCACCAGAGATCAGATAATGGCACTGATCCTTGGGTCTGGCCGACTGTGCTTGGAGCAGGACCAAGGGGCATAGGTGGCTATATGCCAACTCTGACCTCCTCTGATCCTTGGCAGTGACTGTAACAGCCCCTAGGGGCCATGCCAGTGGCACCTACCAGGGATCAAAAGAATCCAAGGTGTTCTGGCCATACCGCCTTTCAACTCAGGCATGTCCCTAATTCACCCCTACATGGGAAAGATGGAAAGGGTTGGCATATACCTGCATATGCCGGAGGAATTCGCAACTGCATTATGATGTCTGCTTTACAGTCCATTTACACCACTAGAGTAGTGCAAAGAGGTTCTATAGTCAGCAACATTCTGGCCCAATCACAAGGGTTGGGCAAACCAGTTAAGATGAATCAAACATTAACGCAAGTCGCAAATAAAAAAAAAAACCGTTAGAGGCACAGAACAAACATATCTAATCTTTTCCCTTATTTCTGTGTCTCTCTGTACTTGCTGTTTCCAGCTGGGACCAGACGAAGTGCCAAAATACTGTCAGAAATTATTCCTGTACTATTTCCAGCTCAGTTGGAAGCAGTAAGCACCCAAAAATCAAGAACAGAAAGCCTGTTGCCATGCAAGTTTACTTTGAATTCACAGACTCTGAAGTCTGAGATAAGGATCCAAAACAAATTCCACAAATGGTATTAGGGCCATCCCCACTACTGATATTACACCTAACATTGCAATTCATTCCATTGTCCACATTTCCATTTTATCTATAAGGCCATGGGTTGGTAACTTGGTTGTGCAAAGTAAATCCAGGCTCAAGACTGTTAGAACAACGACTGACACAAGGACTGGAGACCAGATCTTCAGCTCATGTAAATCAGTGTAGCTCCATTGATTTCAGTGAAGCTATGCCAATTTATACCAGTTGAGGATCTGGCCCTAAGCGCCTAATAAGAATACAACGTGCTATCATGCAGGAATCCAAGTTTGATGCTATGCCTTATGTTTCCAAGGTTGCCAAGGGCAGGAGATACCTTGGGGAATTCGCTAGTCCTCAATCTCTGGCTAAACAAGAGAGAGGTAAAATGGCAGGCTCTGGACAGAAAGTTGCTACAATTTGGAACTTTGGAGTCTCTGTAGAAGTCAGAGGCAGAACCACACAATTCATTACCATACCAAGACCATATCATAGTAACACTTACATCCCATTTTCACACTCAGTAAGGCAGGTGACTCACAAGCCAAATATCATTGATATTAGGCTAAAGATTTTCCTGTTTCCCCCCCCCCATCATTATTACAGGAGTAAAGGCACAGCAGCAGAGACTAAGGCTACGTCTACACTACCCGCCTGAATCGGCGGGTAGAAATCGATCTCTCGGGGATCGAATTATCGCGTCTCGTCGGGAGGCGACATTCGATCCCCGAATCGGCGCTTGTACTCCACCAGGGCAGGTAGGAGTAAGTGCCGTCGACGGGGGAGCCGCGGAGGTCGATTTGCCGCCGTCCTCACAGCGGGGTAAGTCGGCTCCGATACGTCGAATTCAGCTACGCTATTCGCGTAGCTGAATTTGCGTATCTTAAATCGACCTCCCCCCGTAGTGAGGACGTAGCCTAATTTAGGTGAAAAGATTAAAAGAGTTACATATACACAGCTTTGGCTAAATGATGATTAGGAGACATGATGATAGTCTACAAACATCAGAAGGAATCATTTAGTGCTGGACAAGGAGTTTACTAGGAAAAATGGGATAAAATTAATGCAGGACCACATAGCCTAAACAAAAGAAAAAACTTTGCACCAGTGAGACACATTAGGCTGAGAAATTGCCTCCCTGTAGGAACTGATAGAAGTTCCATCACTAGGGACATTTAAATTAGGCTGAACAAAGCACTAGTAAATGCATAACAGAAAATATCCCTGCTCTGGTAGGGATGCTGAGTTGTTTAGCTAAGAGGTCTTTTCTATCTCTCTAGCATCTCTGATTCTATTATCAAAAGAAAAAAAATTAATCAAAGACAGTAAAGTAATTTGATGAAGGGGGAAAGAGGAGATGGAAATAAAGCAGGTGTTTTTACAGCTCGAGGTCCTGGAAGAAGACCGAAGAACCTGATGCTATGGAAGACAGCTCACTGGGGAAGACTTTATCCAGTTGAAACTGATGACTGTGCAGGTGCAAACCTTTCAGCATCCCACTGGTGCCCAAAGATCAACTCACTGAACTGCTTCAGACAGCCAAAGCTGAGGAAGAGACGTCTAGAGTCATGAGTGCTGGCAACTGTAGAATGACATAACTGAACTGTTAGATGTGGATGCTTCAAATGATGACTGGAAGCAGCAAATATCTCCAATGACTGGTGATGGGACACTAGAGGGGGAGGGATCTGAGTTACTACAGAGAATTCTCTCTCAGGTGTCTGGCTGGTAGGTCATGCTCAGGGTCTAACTGATCGCCATGTTTGGGGTCAGGAATTTTCCCCTGAGTCAATTGGCAGAGACCCTGGAGGCCTTCCTCTGCAGCATGGGGCATGGGTCACTTGCAGGTTTAAACTAGTGTAAATGGTGGATTCTCTGTAACTTGAAGTCTCTAAATCATGAGTTGAGGACTTCAGTAGCTCAGCCAGAGGTTATGGGTCTATTGCAGGAGAGGGTGGGTGAGATTCTGTGCCTGCAATGTGCAGAAGGTCAGACTAGATGATCATGATGGTCCCTTCTGGCCTTAAAATCTATGAGACATAACAGAACCACCATACAGCAAGACACATTTAATGCAATTTTCACATTTCTCTTTTTATTCGGGTCCTGATTTCAGCAAAGCACCCCGCTCAGCTAAACACTTAAGAACATTCTGAAATCACATTGAAGCCAATTAAACTTACACACTTTAAGTGCTTTCCTGAATTACTAATGTTTAACAGATCATAGTAACACTTACATCCCATTTTCACACTCACTCAGTTATAAATACGTAAACACCAACCATAAAAAGTGATGTGTATGTTATGATTAAATTTTAAAAAAATAACCACTAGGCAATGTACGGGTTTTTCTCCAGTGATTAAAAAAGAGATCACTTTCCATCACACTCAAGTCATGTAGGCTTTATTAAGCTGCCTCCTTCTCTCTTCCTAGTGCTAACGATTTGGACAGAGTGCTTTGTTTGGAGAAAGTCTTTGCAAATTCAGGCATTTTCCTGAGAATGCAAACACAGAGCTCCCATTACATGTATGCCTACATTCAATGTATTATACTAGCATAACATTGCAAAGGAGAGGTTGAAAATGTTTAAACAACATTTGAACTTATGGCATTAACGGCAAGCACTTCTCAGATCGCTTGACTATTAGGCCTCTGTGCATACACAGAGCCACATTAGCTTTTATAGTGCCCACCTTTAAAAGGGGGGGAGGAAATGGAGCCAGAGAACTATAGACCAGTCAGCCTGACCTCGATACCTGGGAAGCTACCCGAGCAATGTATAAAACATTTAATTTGAAAATACCTGGAGAAAAAAGGGGAAATCGCTAGCAACCAGCATGGATTTACTAAGAACAAGTCATGCCAATCCAGACTGATTTCCTTCTTTGACAAGGTAACTGGTTTGGTGGATAAGGGGAAAGCGGAGGACATAATATACTTAAAGTCACACATGACATTTTCATAAGTAATCTGGAGAAATGCAGGCATAATGGAACTACCATTAAGTGGATACATAATTGGTTAAACAACGAGTAACTATATGGAATGTCAGATTGGAAGGAAGTCTTGAGTGGAGGTCCACAGGGATCTGTTCTGGGTCTGGTGTTATTTAATATCTTTATTAATGATCTGGTTGTAGGAACAGAGAGCATCTAAGTTCCCTGTAAGCTGCACGGCTGCACAGCCGCCTAGTTAGTGCCACGCAGGCGCTCAGGGAACCCGCCTGGGGACCTGCTGCAGCCAGCGGAGGGGCAACCAAGCTGCGGCCTGGGCAGCCCGGCCCAAACCCAGGCAGTGGCAGCCCGAACCCACGCAGCGTCCGGGGCAGCCCAGTCCGAACCCATCCCCGGCCTGGACCTGTCGCAGCTAGGGTTCTCCTCCTTGAATCCAGACCCAGTCCCAGAGCTGCCGCAGCCAGAGGAGAAGCGCCTATCCCCCGCAGCCCAGGTGCTGCTGCAGGGAGAGAGAGCTGGGGGGTGTCCTCTCTCCCCGTCATAGTCCTGGAGCCAGGGCCGGCTTTAGGCCGATTCAAGCGATTCCCCTGAATCGGGCCCCACGCCTAAGAGGGCCCCGCGCCCTTGCCACCGCCGGTACGCCGTACCAGGGCGGCCAACTTCCCCAGGGGGCAATTTAAAGGGCCTGGAGCTCCCAGCAGGGGCTGGAGCCCCAGGCCCTTTAAATTTCCACCAGAGCTCCACTTCTGGAGCCCTGGGGTAGGGCTGCGGGACTCTGGGGGCTATTTAAAAAGTCCGGGGAGCACCTGCCCTGCCCGCAGCCAGCCTCTGCTGCACCCCCTGCCTGCACCAGCCCCGCACCCCCTGCCCTGCCCGCAACCAGCCCCTGTCTCCAGCCAGCCTCGCACCCAATGCCCACAGCCAGTCCCTGCTGCACCCCCTGCCTGCACCTGCCCCGCACCCCCTGTCCTGCCCACAGCGGCAGCCAGCCCCTGCTGCACCCCCTGCCCTGCTTCCAGCCCCGCACCCCCTGCCCTGCCCACACCATCCCGCCTGCAGCCAGCCCCTGTCTGCAGCCAGCCCCGCACCCCCTGCCTGCAGCCAGCCCCTGTCTGCAGCCAGCCCCACACCCCCTACCCTGCCCGCAGCCCTCCTCACAGCCAGCCCCGCACCCCTTGCCCTGCCTCCAGCCAGACCCTACCTCCAGTCAGCCCCTGCCCTACCTCCAGCCAGCAATGTACGTAATATATAATTTTGTTATTATTTATGTAGTTATGGAAAGTAAATAATACATGGAAGAAATGAAAGGTTTTTTATGTGTGTGTTTTTTTTTAAGTCATCCCTGCTGGGGCCCTGCCGAAAATGTTCAAATTGGGCCCCGCACTTCCTAAAGCCAGCCCTGCCTGGAGCACCCTCCTGCACCCCAAACCCCTCATCCCCCGGCCCCCCCCCGAGCCCCCCCCCCCCCCCCGCGGCCCCCCCCCCCCCCCGCACTCCAACCCCCTGCCCCAGCCCTGAGCCCCTAATCCCTGGGCCCACCCCAGAGCCCGCACCCCCAGCCAGAGTCCTCACACCCCTGCACTCCAACCCTCTCCCCTAGTCCTGAGCCCCCTCCCACACTCCGAACCCCTCAGCCCCACCCCCACCACATGACACATCACCTTCATATTGGTGCATATAAGAAAAGTCATTCTGCACATGGTGGGAAAAATTAGAGGGAACACTGGAGAGCATACTGATCAAATTGCAGATGACACAAAGATGGTGTGGCGGGGGTGCAAACACTTTGGAAGATAGAGCTACAATTCAAAAAGATCTGGCTAAATTGTAGAAGTGGACTATAGAAAACAAAGTGAAATTCAACAAAGGCAAGTGTAAGGTGCTACACTTAGGGAAGAAAAACCAAATGCACAAATACAGAATGGGAGATAACTGGTTTGGCAATAGCACTGCTGGGAAGGATCTGGGAGTAGTTGAGGTTGTGATTCACCACAAGTCAACAGTGCAATGCTGTTGCAAACAAAGCAAATGCAATTGGAGGTTGCTTTAACAGAGGCATAGCATACAACTCACGGGAGATGATAGTACCACTCTACTCAGCGCTGGTTAGCGTCAGCTGGAGTACTGTGTCCAGTTCTGATCATTGCTGTATAGAAAGGATGTAGAGAAACTGGAAAGGATCCAGAAGTGAGTGACAAAGATGATCAAAGAGACAGAATGCAAACCATATGAGCAAAGGCTGAAGGAACTGGCTATGTTTAATTTGAAAAAGAGATTAAGGGGGTATATGAGAGCAGTCTTCAAACACTTGAAAGGCTGCCATAAAAAAGATGGAGAAAATTTGTTCTCTCTTACCATAAGAGGCAATGGGTTCAAACTACACCACAGCAGATTTAGATTAAATCTCAGGAAAAACTTGCTAACTGTAAGAACAGTAGGACAATGGAACAGACGCCTCGGGAAGTTGTAGAAGCTCTTTCACTGGAAGTTTTCTAAAGGAGGCTGGATAGCCATCTGTCTTGGATGGTTTCGCCACAACAAATTCTGCATCTTGGCAGGTGATTAGACAAGATGACCCTGGCGGTCTCTTCTAACCTTATGGTTCTATGACTTACAGTAATCAGCCCACATGTTATCAATAGCAGGATTGGGGCCTAAGTTAAGTTAAGTTTAAGGTCTTCTCACACACACACACACACACAATGTGACCAAGGTGCACTAGGTAGTTTCCTGAGTTTAGTGTTTAAAAATTTCAGCCTTAATATAGGGTGGTATTTAGTGGCCTGTGATACACAGGAGGTCAGACCTGATGATCTGGTGACCCCTTCTGGCCTTAAACTCTGTGACTACACATTTATTTCTATTAAAATCTGCATGTGGCCCTCTGGAGCTTTATGTAGATTGCATTGCCATAGCCTGGCCTGGAGCTGGCACAGGTGTGGAAAGTGGCCAGTACATGATCCTCAGACTATGCATTAAACAGCAAGGGTTGAGGGCCTTGACTCTTTGCTACCTTACGCTCCTGATACAAGGCCTACCAGAAGATAGCAAAGGACTAACTATTGACCACCTGCCTTACACCCCAAAATAACCTACCTCAGCATCAGTTACTGTCCAGCCAGCCAAATCCTTAGTAACTGGCAGTGCTGCTCCAACCCCTCAGGTCCCAGTGACACTTATGTTAGCGTCCCTTCCCTATTATGGAATCAAAGAGGCACATTTGTTGCCATGTGGGATCAATGCAGTAAACATCAGAGCATTTATTTCAGGAACTGGATATCTACAAACTCATATACGTCCATCTGGATGATTCCACTCCGGTTTGGAGCCCTATTTTGAGTGGCTAAGTGGGGCTTAAGTGGTGGATAGGTAACCTTGTGGTGGCTTTCTGTACGGAAGTGAATTTCACCCTGGGCACTCAGACCATGAAGGGCCAAATTCCAATCCAGCTATTCACACTGACTAGTGCCTTATTCCAGGGTGCTAGTCATCATGAATGAGGGATCAGAACATGGTCCTTAAGGAGAAGGGCACACTTGTGTATGCACAGCATGCCATTTTCATTTCAACCATTCCTCAGCTGATGTTTCCCAGCCTAGAAAAGCTTCTATGTCTCATGGAAGGCAATGTGCCCAACAGTATTGAACTTTTAAAACCAAACTAGGTTTGAATTATACGAGCGTTTGAGTTATATGAAAAAAATTATTCTGAACATTTTTTTTCAGCTGTCGAATAACCTTGTTCTTCAAGCTTGGCTGACTCCAAAGCAGATGAATGGATTTTCATCCAACTTTTTTTTTTTAAATGAAAAGCTATTTCTTGGCTAAGAAAAGGATTTTCAGCCCAAGATGTATTTTTTTAAAGTTATAAGACACTGAAAATAGAAGTTTACAGCATAATTGCCATCTCTAACATAAGTGAACCACCAATTAAGTGCAGCTTAACAAGAGAGTTTTCAACAACACAGTGCACACAACTACTCCCTCTTAACACTAGTACACCACCAAACCAGTACATCTCTCTCATGAACTAGCTAATCCAATACTATAAACACCTTTTTAAGGTGTTCTACAATTGTGTCTAAGGGCATCTGGGCTCCCAAGCAGCACCTAACCAAAACTAGTGATGGATGGAGCTTCAGAAGCTTTGGCTTGATTAAGTACCGACAAGCTGTGAGGTTTCTCTGAACTTCATCAGAACTAGCAGCATCTTCCGTTTGTCAAAGCATCTATGGACACAGCAAAAGTGTGATCATTGACTGACTTCGGACACAATGGCAGAACCCCTAAGCACTAGGTGGTATCAGCGTGCAAAAACCTGTCTGATGGAGGCTCCACCAGAGGTCTCAAATAGAACCAGGGCCATTCCCATTCAGAGCCAGTGTAAAGAACAGAAGATAGGCTGAATGTGATCCCAGCGGCTCAAACCAATGAGCAGTCATGCTGCTGCATTCTGAACAAGCCACAAGAGGTGGATCAGCCTCACTGATAACCCAGTGAAAAGGACACTACAATAATGAAGCTATACCCATTTACAACAGCTGGGGATCTGGCCCAGAACCTAACCCATGCACTGGCTCTACTTTTATCTGTGTCAGTTCTTCCATCCCATTAAAAACATGTAACGTAACAGATAAGACAGCCTGGTGGAATAAATCCCAGTTTGGGTGCAAACACCTAATCTTCACCATCCACTGGTGTGATGAACCAAATTCTGCTCAAGTTACACCTGTACAATCCCATTGATTCCAATGGGTGTGACCAAGAGCAGACTCTTGATTGCATCCATTTGCTTTTATATTATATCCTTAAATCCACAGACAGTATTTTTCCTTCACATGTGTAGTACGTAACTCATTCACTCAGACTGGCTGACAATCTAACATCAAACTAACACCACAGGGTTTGAGTAACAAAGGATACTACTCTTAAATTGTAAGGCAGACATAAAAGTCACTTCCAAATATCAGAAACTTCCCTCACTCCTAATACAGTGGTGCAATAGCTTCAAATTCCCTGTTAAACAGGAGTTGCACATCTTGTCTGTTCTGATTTTTTCCATTCCCGTCTTATGCTTTTGACAAGCATGTTGGCATTGTGAGGTTTATGTTCCTTGTAAACTTGAGAGAAAGAGTTGGGACCCACGAGAAGTGAGCAAGAAGCAAACAGATGAGTCCCCGCTACTAAGACTGAACATATGCTGAAGGGCAAAAGAATAGGATTCACGTTCCAGAGCAATGAGAAGCCAAAGGAGGCTTACAGAGAGCTCATTGCCAATGTTGATGGGCTGAACATTTGACCTGCCTTCTTCTTATATACTGGGGTTGCCCTTGAAAAAAGTTTTCAGTTGCCTTTGTAACATGTACACAATGTTGCCACTGCAGTATCCAAAGTATGGTATCCTCTTGACATTTCCTATACTGACTATCGGGAAGAATGGGGGAATAGCATCTAGGTACAAAGGCAAAATTTGGACCTTTTTAAAGATAACCCACTGCACCTGTTGGCAAAGCCCTTGCAATGCTTTCTGTTTTTATCCCTAAAGGGATCAGCAAATCAGTTGAGCATAAATAAGAACTATCCCTACCTCTCACTTTACTCACTTCTAGAATGGAACCTATTTAAAGGGTCTGAAATGCTGGGTAATTATTTCCCCCCCATTTTTGCAAACTCAAAAGTTTCATATAGGCAAATGCCATGCAGCTACACATCCAGGTTATGATCCAAACCCAGCTGGATTACTCAGCCTTTTGAGGTTCAATTATCTCTCTAGTTTTTCCCAAAAAGTCAAGACCTTTAGTACTCTTATTTTTAAAAGCAAACAAACAAAACTGAAAGCAGGACTCATGAGACACCCCAAGTCCACATACTGGATAAGAGCCTACTACTGAGTGCCTCAAATGCAGCTATTCTTTTAGCTCCAGTGGTAGAGCTTTACTTCTCTGGGTTCTTTTCCAGTGTGGCAGGAGGGGATTGTTACACAGGTATAATAGAAGAGAGAAATATTCAGAAAGGATACATTTCTGTTTCAAGCTTCTTAAAGAGTATTAAAATCAGTATGTTTAAAATTTTAATGATTTCATTTTCAGAAAGATAGCTTGACAGCAGGGCTTCAAAACTCAGACATGATCCTATGAGATTGACAGCAGACAGCTGTGCACAGAATCAGTTTGCAGCAGGAACTAAAGATCTGTCATTTCAGGGAGACCCTTGCAAAATGATCCCACAGCGAGAATTTTCTGGTTTTGATTAAAATTGTGCAATGTGCTGTATAGGTGAAAAAGCAAGCGGGTTGTTCTTTTCCCTCCATCCCCCCTTAATGTTAGCAGTGGTTTCTGTAATTAAGCACAGTGGGTAGGAAGATACAGCACAGACTTCAAAGGACAGAGCGTGTCCATGAGTAAAAACAGCTTTTGAAAGCCCGGCTTGATAGTGTTAGAGCTGTGTGAAACGCCTTGTTTTCGCCTTATCTCAGCTCAGCAAGTAAGTGTATCCCTGCAAACAAAACTCTCCCCTCATCCGGAGAGGGGTAAACCTCACTTAGAATCTTGTTATATAGACACTACAAGAAGATAAAGAAATACAACTGGGACATCAGCCCAGAGAATCCAGTTTACTTCCATTCCCACTACACGGAACAGCCCACTGTTTAAAACAATGATTTCATACTAGATCCCACTTTCTCAGGCACCCTCTATTCATAATGAGTGGGGGTGGCATCAAGTCCAGAACTCTGATTCAATGCACATCTTTTCTGTGCCATTTACCCCATGCCAAAGGTCCAAACAAGGCCTACGCCCCATTTAAAATCTATTTTTAAAATTTCACCCTTCGAATTTAACCCTGCAAGGCAGTGGCACCTTCTGGGTGTGATCCACTCACGCTGATTTTAATGGACTCTGGTGGAGCTCAGCTCCTCACAAGAAAGGTCCCTTGGCTCAGACAAAACTATTTCCCACATTCCTTTCAGTGCGTCATGCATTCACAGCTTGAAGCTGAGATCTGGTCTCGGCCCATCCTACCTGAATTTACACCAGAAGAGCATTTGGAACAACAGTTTACCTAGTTCTTCTACTCCAGAATTAGCAATGAACACAGATGAGCCAAAGCATGACTAGAGATCAGAATCAGCAATGGAGATTAGCACCATGAAAAGAAGCAAGGCTCCTGTCTGCTCCCTGGTGAACAAGGGAGTTAACCTTAGCTCAGCCCACTACTCTGCCTTCACAGCTGCTTAGGGGAAAGATTATAAACTGGCTTCTTGGGAGAAAAGGATTCAAGGATCCCTGTGGGAAAGTCAGGCTCCATATCCAGGACCAGGAGACTGGGCTTAAACCGCAAACTGGAGAATTTTCTTTTTCCTTTTTTGCTTCTGTTATATTTTGTTTTCTTGTTATATACCTTCCCCCCTTGAGGTTGAAACTTGCTGACTGTGACTGTATGATTTTTTGTGTTTTCCTGCTGAGTCATTCCACTCATTTACAGACCAACCAATTCCTAGTTTAGGGAGGAAAGCTGTGAATAAATACTCTATCATCACTCTCTAATGCACTAGTCAGACAGCTTTCGGAGCAGAACTTTGGAACAAGTCAAGTGAAGCACCCTCAAAAGAACCCGCCCTAGGTGTTTAGACAAGAGCCAGCACATCTTGGGATAGGTCCCAGGGAATTTTAGCCCTTGATTCAGGAAAGCACCGTTATTCAGCAAAGAACTTAAGCACATGGGACAATTTCCCAAACTCTCAAAAATTCTCATGGGGAGGGAAAACCACTCCTTGTCTTGCTCTGCCCTGCCCTACCATTTACACCTAAAACATTCCTACAATTTATACATCCTGGTGCTCACCTACTATAGTAATGGGGACATATAAGTACCTACATACACACACAAAGAACAGAAGTTTTGAATCATGTTTGTGGTTCCTTAACACTGAAACATTTTGCTTCCAGGTTCCCAGTTACCTGGGACAGAACAATCAGCATCTGGCAAGATCAGTCACTAGCACACAGAGGAAAGAAAAGGAAAAAAGCATAGTACTGGTCTTCCCCCTCATACACAGTTACACATCTCAAAAGATATATGCAGAAGTATGACCTGTTTCTTTTTCCACACGAGCAGGCTTGATTTAGCGTTCAGAAGAGGTGTAACTGGGAACACTTCATTCAATTATGTAATGTCTACTGCAACTTTAGCCTTTAATTCCCTTGCACCGGAGCTGTCAGAAAAGCAATATATTTTGAGCTATGGATGCCAATAAAACTCCCTCTAACATTGTGCATGTTTTCTGGGTAGCCTAAAGGACTAACACATATCAACAGTATGTCAGCTTTATATCTCGTCAATTAATTTTTCCTTTTCAATTTAAACTTTAACTAACATTTTCTTTGGACAAAAAACACTCTCTGAAGGAATAATTAAGTTATGATCAAATTTATCCTGTGTCATACTCCTTTCCACCAACCCCCCTGGAAAGAAATAAAGTATGATTTTATGAGCAGCAAATGCAAATAGGTGATTTTATAGTGATCAAAGGGCTCATACTTGATTTGGTTGCTGCCCTTTGCTCCAGGATGAGGAGAAAGATAACCATTCTAATTTAAGGTCAGAAGGGACCATCAGGGTCATTTAGTATAGCCACCTACATAAGACAGGCCATAGAACTTCTCCCATTAATTCCTGCACTGAGTCAACTAACTGGTGGTTGAATTAAAAACTGCAATCTTTATTTTTTATTGAATTAAATTATGGCTGGGAATTTCCAAGCTATAGTCCCAAAAGAGGGATTCTTACATTTTAAAACATGCTTTCTGGAACCCATGAATCATTTAAGTTCCCTAAATATCACTTGTACTCAGCATCAATGTAATCCACTGACAAATTCCACTGAAGATCAGGGCAAGCAACAAAGAGGTTAATCACTATGAAAGAAGGACCAGTTTAAGTCCCCTGTTGAAATTTTGGGAGGATTCAAAATAATGTGGTAGGCAAAGCCGCATAATACATAAATTTTTCCAAAACTGCATCAGTGACTTAAGTCCCAATGATTTGCAATTAGATTTAAGCTCTTAAGTGTCTAAGACACTTTTGAAAATAAGGCCTACAGTCCCAAATCACTTAGGTGCTTTTGAAATGCATAGCCAGTGTCTTTATCACGTATGTAGAACATGTATTGCATACAGTCTAGCTAACTGGCCTGAAACCACACCATTTTATCTTTACCCTAGGATTGTTTGGAGCTTTATATAGATAGAGCTTGAGTAGTGGTTTTGTCTCCCCATTTTATATGAGGCCTTCATAGAGATGATTTAAATGTTTTACAAAGTACTAGGTCATACTGTATATGAGACGACAACAACTCCCCCAGATTTGTGGGGTGGGAATGTTATAATAGGCTGTATTTTCTCTCTATTAGATCATAACATTTAAGCAAACATGATGTAATCCGATTTTATAGCAATGAATTCCTCCTATAAAAAGGGAGCTGAACTGCAATTGCCATGTCCTGCAGCCCGCGCTGAACAGGGATGCAGAAGGAATATATTTTAGGGACTAAATAAAACATCTTCTCTTCTTGGAACCAACTGCATGCTCTCAAAAGGGAAGGATAAGTATTTTCTGCCCTTGGCAACTTTTTGAGCCATTGCCAGTGAACTTCTTTGATGTGTGTTCTCCAGTAAGGTATATTAGATTAACAATCAGGGAGGCACAAAATAAGACACTCTTTTCCACTGAACCTTTCTTGAAGTACCTTTCTTAAATATTTAACTCAGGGACGGACACACATACTCTCTCACACATTAAGCTTCCAATATGGTCCCTGCTCCCTCACACCATCCCAAACCATAACCTTCTAGCTGGGCTCTGCTGGTTCCCCAACAACTGCCAGTGACACCCTCTTTAGAAGTTTTCTCTTTACCTCACTTCATTGCATCCCTCACACCAGGACCCAGAACTGCAGGCAAAGTGCCTACGGCACCTTCCCAACAACAGCTGACTCCAAATCACGTTGTCTCTGAGGGCATAGGCAAAATATATTCCAGCAGTAAAGGGGCCTTAAAAAATGAATTACCAAGTGTCACAGCTGCAAGGGAAAGAAGAAACTTGGGGTCCTCCCCACCTTTGGAGGGGCTTGTGTTTTCCTCCCTCAAAGAGAAGCTACCAGGGGATGGAAGAAAAGGAGGACCCATAAAAGGACTTGTTGGGACATCTTGCTTCTCAAAGGATAGCAAAGGTAGGGCAGACCCAAGGAAGGCAGGAAGCAGAAGCCTATGGGAAGGCTAGAAGGAGAAATACTAGCAGGGTGCAAAAATGTTCAGCTAATTCAGATAAGCCTCCTGACTCATATGCTTATCAGGACCCAGGCTCCAAACCTATGTGTGTACAGCATCTAGCACAACAGGGTTCTAGTCGATGACGGGGGGACCTAGGTGCTGTTACAAGACAAATAATTATGAAAATCTTCCATTGCTATTAATAATGAAGGCAGGGAAGGGGAAGAGAGAGAGAGAGAGAGAGACTCTATTGCATCAGCGTGATGTAACCAGATCCAAGGGAATGCAGTTCCGTACTGCTGAAGTTGGATGACACTTGCACATCGCTGTTAGAGCACTCTCCCACTTAAGCATGTTTTACTTTTACTCATGCAAGTGGCATGAGGGAAACAGCAGGATATTGTGCAGAGTGCTATCACTTCTCTACTGCAAGGCACTGCCTCTGCTCATGTCAGCTTCATTCATGTATCCCTCTCATCTCTCACTCAGAGTCCCACGATAGAGGCAGTCAGATTGACAGGACCATTTCCACATCAAAAGGGCACAGCTTACAGTATTCAGTAGGCAGCCAGAATTTTCAGTTCATCCAGTCTGCATGCCTCGCTTTTCAGCACTTATCTCCCTAGAATTTCCCTCTTTGGCTTCCTCAGAGAAAGGGTCCCCCAGGGGCCAGCAACGGCTGATAGTTACAATAGAAGACACTTAAGAGCTCCATGGGGTGATACTTGTGGTTAAGGCTTCCCTTCTTTGACTCTTTTCTACTTGTAATTCATCAGCACCATGCAGGTCAAAAGGGCTGCCACCCATTGTAATTCAGGTGGGGATAAGAGGCAGCTTGCTAAGGAAATTTAAAGTGACTAAGCCTGACCTTAACTGGTCAGGCTACTGCCATGTTTTGGCCTCCTAGACCAAGATGGGAATGTGTGGTTGGGGGCGAGGGGCACGGAGGTAGAATGTCTCTTTCAAGAAAGGTGGCAACCAGAGTTTATCATCGATTCAGCGTTGTCCTTTCGCCCAGTACGAAGTCAATGGCTTTTGAGCCTTCAGATTGATGATTATTTGATACATTTTAAGAAGGAAAAAAATGAGCCTAAAGGCAACGCTAAGTAGGATATGTAAAGCTTGACTGATGATGCCAATGCTCACGCTCAAAGTAAATGTGTTGTTCAGAACAATGGGTCTGCCTACAGGAGATCCTGAGCACCCTTACTCCCACTGATTTTGGGCTCAGATTTCTACTCACTCATATTCTTCCAAGTGTTATTTTCTGAGTAGCGGGTGGTGAGTACATGGGTGAGAGATTTCTGCTGTCTAGTGCAAACCTCTGGTGAACAGCCAGCTAGAAAAGGGTCTGCACTATAACACAGTGAGAATTAGTTCACACACACAAACCTACCACTACTACACCACATTAACTTGTCTCAGCCTATGCAGCCTTTCAACCACGGATGATGAGGGCAGAATCAACACTGCCTATGGAGAGGAGAAGGGGGGAATCAAATTCTTGTTAGAAGCTTTGGGCCAGATTGTGGCTGGTGGTCACAGGGAGACTTCTGCCTCCCTGTATATTCCCGCATGTAGGCCAGCCAAACCAACTGGGAAGAAGAATAATCATCCCCTCTGGTCTTGCCAGGAAAAGGTGCCTGAGAGGGGTGGGATGAGATGAAGACTAGGCTCTGCATGACACCACTCCAAGGCCAGCATAGTTTGCAGGGCTTTGATCATAACACGCAACACCCCCTTTCAAAGGCTGAAGGATGATCCCTGGAGAGAATAAGGCAGTTGCTGCAACATAATCGTTTTTAAATCGAGATCACATCATTTGTTAGCCACAAGGAAAAGACCGTCAAGTAGACTAAATTCTGAAATAAACCATCTGTGCAAGTACAGTTCAATAGATACAGAACAACTATTTGTCCTCTGGTCTTAACTGCTCATAAATATGTTTATGAACTCTGGGCTTTTTCTTCCACCCCATAACCTTCCCGAAGCACCTGTTCAGGGTCCTGGAAGACAACCGGGCCCCTGGTGAGGGACAAGACACCAAATGAAATGGATGTAAGTGTTTGGGTAAGCTATCTATTTTAATAGATCAGGCTGTTCTTCTGCAAACTGTGTTGACTGCACAAACACATTTCACCTCTGCAGCAAATCCTCCTCTATGCTCTACATAACCTGTGAGTAATTTAGCTTGATAACCACTAAGCTAGAGAAAAATATTCACCCCCAGGTAGGTTGTTACACTATGAGAAAGAGAAAATGTATGCTATTTCCATAACATCATCTCAGACCCATCTAAACAACTAGATTTAAAAAGTTGCAAGTTGGGTGAGGTAATATATCTTTTATTAAACCAACTTCTGTTGGTGAGAGACACCAGCTTTCAAGCTACACAGAGCTCTTCTTCAGATTTAAAGTTGTAATGTATGGCCTGGTCCCGAGAGGTGCTGAAAACGTACACCTCCCAAGATCAGACCCTCATTCTGGACCAGGAAACAGCCAAGAGAATTACATTTTTTTTTTTTTTTTTGTAAATTGAAAGGAAACAACACTAGAGATTAAACAAAACAAGAAAGAGTCCATGTAGCGTGAGGATGGATGGGTGAGCTAGTTCAGCTACAATATGAATTGACCTAGACCAAATTTTTTGAGTTTCAAAAGATTGGTTAAAACATTTTTATGCACCTCCATATTTCTGAACAGGAAGTTCCAGAAACATGATGTGGAAACCCATTTCTCGGGGTGGGGAGCGGGAGGGACAAAACAGGCCATCTTAAGGTGGCTCAAAACTGAGACACCAAAAATCACAAGACACTTTGCAAATTTATGCCAAAATGCCTGGACAACAAGTATATGAATCTAAACCATCTAGAGACAAAGACCGCTCCTAACTGCCAGCGCATATTAAAGGTAGAATAGTATCAGACAATGTTTTTTAAGCAGACCACAGCATGGAAAAGGGACAGGATGTATAAACACGGAACTGGAAATATGATTCTTTAATCAGTTTAACAAACTTTTCCAACATGGAAAATGTAAGTTCCCATTTAAAAGGAAATTCTTGCTACTGCTGCACTTAACACAGTTACAGCCTTCTGTTGGGTATATTTTATCCAAAAGCTATCTTCTCTCAAATATTGGTAGCTACGAATCCCACCTCCTCTGGATATACCAGCTATGGCTATGTTATTTCCAAACTACGGGCTAGTGCTACAGCCTCAATATTTAGAGGCAATGAACAATGGCATTCTCTCTTTTGATTTGTTTTTAAAGCAGTCATGGTTAGTATCATCCAGCTATACTCCACTGTCATTGTGTATTATTATTATTTGATAGTACGTTTTTCCCTTTCACCTTTGCTTTCAGCTAAATACAAGTAGAAAGATTTTTCCATTGTGAATAATAAGCTGAGCAATAATAATGGGAGAAAAGCATTTCACCCCCAACGTTTAAATCCAGCACCAGTTGGCACAGAAAATTTTTACCTTGTGTTCAGTGGCCTATGTTAAATGAGTTAATGGCCTCAGTCCAGGTCCCAGGGATCTACGTAAGATTTAAGTTGTAATAAATAGTCAATCCTTTGAGATAAATCAGGTCCAGGCAGTATTACATTTTCATTTAAAAGTGATTTGGCAGGTCCTGAAGAGATTAAATTAAACTAACAGGTATTTAACATCACCACCAGAGAGGATCCTACAGAAAATTTGTAAGCCCTTTGTTAGAAAGTAAATAGGAAAAATGGCCTGTCTCTCTATACCAATGCTAGGCAACACGGTTATTCCGTTTCAATACAGCTTATGGACAATTTAAATTCCATGGCCAAAAATCACATTACCATTTCTTTATTGGTTTATTATTGACTAATTACATGGCAGTTAAAATGTGCATATAGGGTAATAAGATGATACTTGCTGCGCACTTAGTACAGGTCAAATGATCAAGGGCCTGTCTATAAGGGGAAGTTAGTGCTCGCTAAGATAGGGTGTGAATTTAAAGTACACTAGCTACTCTACACTATCTTCCCCATATAGACAAGCCTCAAGACTGACTCCTAAATTACAGCACAGAATAAATGAGCAGTAATTACTTTTGGATCATACAAGTGTTGTTAAAGTGTTAAGGTGGAACATATAATTACTATGTGGTTACATACCAATAAATCCTATTAAGACGGACTGTAATTAAAGCATAGTTGCATGCATGCTTTATCAACATTTGCCCATACTTATGCACTTAAAAATAGCACAAAATGGTGTGTTGTACAGCATTTTCTAAAACATTTGCCTTAATTCATGTTTAGAGATTTACGTTCTTAGCCCCCCAATCCAGCCCCCAAATTAAGCAGGTACACTTGCACACTGTGCACAGCACATGGTTGTTGAACTACCTGACTGCAGATCAAGGTACCTATGGCCCAATTCTCTTCATTTACTGCTCAAGCACTGTAAAAGGACCTTAGATGGGGTTCAATTGATTTACATCCATGTTAAAGCCCCTTTACATTGTACTGGTGTATAAAAGTTAACTTACACCCGCTTTAAAGGAACCAGAGCAGTAAAAAGGAGCCATAATATATATGAGGATCAGGCCCTTAGGAATTATGAACATATTAATTATGGCAGTTATTAGTGAAAGCAAAACTTCACCCACAAATTCAGAGTCCATTTCACAAAAGCAAGTGTTTGAGTTCAGGTCTATTTGCAAACACTTTTTAATACGCTTACTTACCCAAACTCTATTCCTTAATTAAAATGTTGGTAAAAGAGGAATTAGAATGTATCAGCTGTGGAGGCAGGTGTTAGCAGAAAAGCCTTTCAGCTCTGGAAATAGTTGGATATTTTTATTAGCTCACAGAAGATGATTGAGTAATTTACATTGTTCCTTCAGATGTTTATCGCTTCATAGAGCTGAACACAATGGATAGTCTTTATTCCAGAAAGTCCTAAGATAGTAGTAACAGTACAGTAGAGAAAGATGTACGGATAGAGCTGTACTGCACTTTGCTACTAGGTAGTGCTTCTCATTCACATTCTGAGCATTTAGGGTCTGATCCTGCAAGGTGCCAAGCATCCTCCACTGTATTGATTTTAATGGAGTGCTGATACTGACTGCTCAGCACTTCTCAGGGTCAGGCCTTAGTTAACTCACAGCATTTTAGTACTTTCCCCTATTTACATAGAAAGTAGGGTTTTAAGGTCAAGTCCAAGAATGAGATTTTCAAAAGCACTCAGCATTGGCCTCACTCTGCTTCCGTTGCAGCCAATGGAGTTTTCCCATTGACTCCAATGGGAACAGGCTTAGTCCATCACATTCAGCACTTCTGAAAAATCTTGCCCTTAGACAGCAAGCTCCTTTAGGGCACAGACACAATCTTCTTACGTAATGTAAGAACGAGGACAGGGCAGTCATACCGCGCAATCAGGATCTCTTGGTAACCTAGACCCATACAAACAACATGTGTTTTAATACAGCCACATGCAAAGTTATACAGCTAGGAACAAGGATTGCATTCTGGAAAGCAGAGACTCTGAAAAGGGTTTAGATCTCATGGTGGACAAGCAACACAACATGTGCTCCCAGCCTGCTGCTGTGGCAAAAAGCCGTAATGGGATCCTTGGAGGTTTGCTCTACTCACCACTGGATGGCGCCGCCTAATGGTGGTTCTGGGGATTAGCTCGGTCAAAGCCAAGGCCCCTTCCAATGGTTATACCCCATCA
Organism: Terrapene triunguis; assembly: GCF_002925995.2. NCBI lineage: Eukaryota > Metazoa > Chordata > Testudines > Emydidae > Terrapene > Terrapene triunguis. The sequence continues at coordinate 29,511,786 of NW_020664444.1, forward strand.
GTTTCTCACTCTGAGGAGCTGCAGCTGTCCTCTTCATGACTCAGTCTTCCAGCCAGGTCACTAGTGTAGTTTCCCTTTCTAGGAGGGAGTGCATCAAGGTTCCAGCTCTCCAGTAGTCTTCTGCTTCACTGCCTCACAGTGCCACTTCTGCACAGGCTGGCTGGGGAACCCGGGCCAACCCTCTATTCCCCGCTGTGGCTCAGAGGCACAACAGCCAAGGTCTGGCACCTTGCTGCCTATCCTGAGCTGCTTCCATACCGCCTGGCCCTCCCCACTCTCTGCCAGTCTCTTCTCTCCCTCCTTCCTCCCAGGGAGTAATTTGTCTCTGCAGCCTCCTAACACTCCTCCCTCTTCCCAGGGAGTGACTGCAGCCTTTCCCAGCTATCCCTTCTGTTGCCAGCCTCCTGGCTTATACAGGCCCTGCCTGTTCCTGCACAGGTGAGCCTCTCTCTAATTAGCTGTCTCCAGCCTAAAGCTCCCCTGTTGCAGCCTAATTAGGCCTTGTCTACACTACAGGGAAAAGTCGATCTAAGCTACGCAATGTGAGTTATGTGAATAGTGTAACTCAAATTGACGTAGCTTAGATCTACTTACCACGGGGTCCACACTACACGGTGTCAATAGGAGACGCTCTCCCATTGACTCCCCCTACGCGTCTTGATCTGGTGGAATACAGGAGTCGATGGGAGAGCGATTTGTGGTCGATTTAGCAGATCCCACCGATGTATCGATCATCGCACGTTGATCCCCCGGTAAGTGTAGACAAGCCCTTAGCTGATTGGGCCCACAGAGCATAATTCAGGTCTTGCAGGGCCAGCCTGGGGAGCACACCCCATCGCGGATGTATAAACAGGGGAGAAACAGATACTGGAATGCTACGTACAGTTCTAGTGTCTTCATTCTTTCAACACCCTTTTTAAAATGTGGAGCATGCAGAAAAAAAGCCAAAAAAATTATTCAAGATCTGGAGGAAATGCCTTACAGTGAGCAACTCAAAGAGCTCACTGTCCTTAGTTTATCAGAAAGCAGACTGAGAGATTACTTGATTGCCTTGTTTAAGTAGCTTCATGGGGAGAAAATACCAGGTACTAAAGGGCTCTTTCATCTAGCAGGGAAAAGTAGAGCAAGAACCAATGGCTGGAAGCTGAAGTCAGAGAAATTCAAAATTAGAAATAAGGCCTGGATATTTTACAATGAGGGTGATTAACCATTGCAACAAACTACCTAGAGATGTGATGTGTTCATCTCTTGATACCTTCAAACCAAAAACTAGACACATTTCTGGAAAATATGCTTTAGCCATAACACACGTTACTGGGCTCAATACAGGGGTAAGAAGGTAAAATGTAATGGCCTGGGATTCACAGGAAGTCGGACTAGATTATCCAATTGCCTGTACTGTCCTTAAACTCTGACTTACAGGATCCCACACACAATAGGGACCTGATAATGATTGGGGCCTCTTTGTTCTATCATAAGAAAAATAAGTTATATTCTAATCCCTAATATTAAAAGTTTGAGATTACCTCTGTAAATAAAAGAGTGCTCTTGTATCTTTCTCCATCTAATGACTAACAATGGGAAACTTGCCACTGTTTTCTCTAGGCTTTGGGTCAGACCCAATGTGCCTATTATTTTGAATGTGAAACTGAAATTAAATTTCTACAGAGAGTTTTCAGAAACCACCACACCATGAATGCAAAATGACTTCCCTTCTCATCAGTAGAAAATCAGAGAATATTAGATCCAGAGATACTATTTGCATTGTGGTTTAATGGAAAGTATGGTCATGTCACTCACAAGAAAAACAAATCATACCTCATGCTCAGACATTTGCTTAATAACACAGCTGAATGTCAATTGAAGCTTTCTGCTGCAATATTAAACCTGGGGAAATAAACAGGAAATCTCAAAGCAGCATTACTATATGATAAAAGTACAGTGGCTGACAAATAAGAACTCTTTGAGCAATATTGGTCTCAAGTTCGCACAACAGACAATATTTTGCTCTCTCAATGAGGAGAGGAGAATATCAGAGGATCTGAGAAGAGCATTTGGACCACATTGGTCCTAATTGGGACATCCTGCCAAAATTCAGCCTCGATTTAAGGTTACTGATTGCAATGACATTTCACTAGGGAATGAATTTGGTTCAGTATATTTTAGTCATTTCAAATGTACAGTACATACATAGCTGTCTCCTCCAAGCAACAACAACAAAAAAGGCATCACAATTAGAACTGTTGGTATTCTGGGGCCCTATCTACACTATAAATGTCCATCAGTACAACTGTGAAAAATCCACACCCCTGAGCGATGCAGTTATATCAACCTAACCCTGGTGTAGACAGTGCTATGTCAACAGGAGAGCTAACCCCATCAACATAGCCATTACCTCTCGTGGAGGTGGATTAACTACACCAACGGAAGAAGCTCTCCTGCCAGCGTAATAGCGTCTTCACTAAAGCCCTGAGCTGCACTGCTGCAGCGTTTTAAGTGTAGTCCCGCCCTCAGTCACACCAAAGAGACTCCTTTTCTGTGTAACTAAGAAGGTACACTAGTCATGTGGGGGCTGGAGAAACAGGTGCCACACTGCTGTGGCCCATATTGTGTCTGTTTTGTGGCTAGTGGAATTCAGTCTTCAAGTGGTTAATCTAGCTGCTGCCACAAGCACTACATACAAGTTATTTTTCCAAACAGATATTTTCAGCAGTTAGTTTTGCTGAGGGTATCACAGTCACTTACCAAAGATCATCCTCTCCATCTCTTGCGTTTATATGAAGAAATCTGTGGTGAGGAATGGGTTTTCCCGTGAAAATGTTCATTGCACTGCATGTAGAGTTAGTCTTAATTTTCCACATAGGAGAGGCCTGAATGTCAGATCTGATAAGCCCATAAATCTCAATTTATAAAACTAGGACAATTATACTATCTTGTAGGTCAGAAAAGAACATCTTTTTCAATGATCAAAGTAGTTATTCGTCAAAAGATAACACTGCAGTGTTATCTCAGAATATTAAGTCATAACATTCACAATACATGTTCATCTTCTTGGTCCCCGCTGAAATACAGATCATGGAACAAAGCAGAGACACAAGTTTCAAAACACTGGCGAACATCAGCTAATTGAATTTGTAAACTTGTTCTCCCACAGGCCAGTTTCCAAATTAGACTTAAATAGTATAGATCAGAGTAGAAAGCTGTAATATAGCCACGTTAAAATACTAAGGGGAAATTTATCATGCGTGTGTATGTACATACATGCATATTGTCAAGAACATTTGATTAACTAAACAGTTTAATAGAGCCATGGATTTTCAGGCCAGATAAGGTCAATATGATCATTTAGTCACCCAGTGGTGATTCCTGCATATAGTCCAGTCTCTCTGTGCATTTAGCCAACCTAGAAAACCTAGTTTTAACAGGGCATCAGGTTTCTTCTGTTGATTCACTCATTCAGCAGCTGCTGAAAACCTGTTAGGAGATGATAATTGAGCCTTGCTCACTCAGCATCTTATCCAAGTCAACAGCAGTCTTTCCACTGACTCCAGGGAGCTTTGGATCAGGGCCCTCACTGTGGAAGTGTGGCTTATTACAACTCCACCCTGTAGACAAGTGATGTAGGTGAGAAGTCATTTGGTGTAACAACCTGGTCCTGCATGTAACTTGGAGAGAAGAGCACAGATTGCAGGAGGGAAGGGCTGGGAGGAGGCCCCAGGAAGACAAGCTGTGTCCACATGGCTGAATGCTAGCTTCAGATGCAGCACTTCTGTAAGTAGTTCTTTTAATAAAAAGCCAGTTTTGTTATACAAGCATGGAGTCCTCATTTTGCATGCAGTACATTAAACACTAGGCAGAGGGATATAGGTGTAATGCTGCCTGCAGTGACTCAAGGGGGTGAGTACCAATCTGAAGGCAGACTGTTAGGAACCAGGGCACAAACTCCAAACTGGTTGGGAATTCTATATTGGGATTTCGCCAATCAATCATCAAGTGTAAACTCATGAGGCACTAGAATAGACAGTCCCCTTGGGTACTCCACTCTGTCTTTCCACCCGGTGAGCATACTTTTGTGATAGATGGTCTGTTACACCAAGAATCACAGCAATATTCAGGTTACTCCCAGTCCCAAAGGACAAGTCACTTACCCCAGGTCAATTGCACTTTAGCTCACACGCAAAAGACAATGTTTGTAGCTAAACCTGTAATAAACTATATAAAAAGTTTTATTAAATAGGAAAAGGAAATTAGAGGATTATTTACAAGGCTAAAGCACACAAATGAGTTATAACCTTCAGTTTCAAAAGGTAATAGAAGCTTCTATAATCAGCAAGCTCCATATGTCCTGTAGGACTAACCCAGACTAAGCAGCTGGAGATCTCTCACTTATGCCTAGAAACACTGTGCCCGGCAGAATCCGAGCAATGTAGAGATAATCAGTTCCTTCTTATTAGGGGTTTCATTCCCCTCCTGCCATGTGCTCTGAGCTGCAAGCTTAGCTGAGGAGAGGAGTCCACTTGTCTTCACAGGGAGGAGAGCAGGACAACCAAAGTCTTTTTGTCCTCTTGTTGATGGAACATAGGGTAATATCAGTTGCAATGTCCCACAATAGTCCATTTGGTATCGATGGACCTTTCCTTTTGGGAAGGGTGTAACACTTTCTGTTGAAGATCAGCCCTTCACATTAATAAATGTCTCTCCCCATCTGGTGATTTACACGGTCACAGAGGCTCACAACAACTGTTCAAATATTACCTTACAATATGGAACACAGATGTTAAAACGGAGATTAATGCATGCAGCAATTATAAGCATTCAACCAAATCTAAACACATTCTTATAATTCTAATACCTATTTTCGCTATACTAACACACAGTGAACCAAAATGATTACAGCTATGTATTTGTCAGTCTTCTTCTTCTTCGTATGGCTGATGTAAATGTAGAGAAACAACTATAATGTGACATTTAGATGGTTAAGCCAGATAATTGCATCAGGAGTAGTGGAGTGTAACTCTGTGATGCCTCCTTCATATTTGTGAATCGGGCATAGAGTCATTATATGTTCCATAGTCTGTTCTGGGTGACCACGGTCACACACGGGAGAGTTTTTAATTTTCCATTTGTGCAGCAAGCATCTTCATCTGCCATGGTTTTTGTGGATGCGGTTTTGGGTTACCCATAAGCTTTGTGGACGATCAAAGCCAGGGATCTTCTGCATAGGGTCTTTCACAAGGTGTTTGTTGGTGACATCTTGTGAACTCCCTTCGGCTTTCCCAGCTTCATCAGGGTTGAAGTCACATTGTCGGAGGTTAAGTGTGTGGGTCCAAAAGGGCTTACACAAACTGAGGAGCATCAGCATCAGAGCTACAGACATCAGTGATGGCTCTTGTGTATTCTGTAGCTGAGTACTGTGCACTGGTACGGATCAGAAGTAGCTACACTCACTTGCCAATGTCCAGCTCAACACAGCAATGCAGTGCATCACTGGAACCCTCAAATCGACCCCAACACTCTGGCTGCCCGTGCAGTCGCACATCGCCCCCCCATCCATTTGCCTCGATGCAGCCACCCTCCAGGAAGTCCAGCCAACAGAGGAAAATGAACATCTCCCCATCCACCAAGACCCTCCATAACATCCCTCACCACCACTTGAAGTCGCAAAAGCCCATTAGTGTTCAATTGTGACATGGAGACCTTGGTATGTGCTGGCACCTGGTCAGCCAGCATCACAATAGGGACTGAAACAGACAAGTCCAACAGGAATAACCAACCCTGGTAAGGGTTGGGCTGGAATTTGTTTTATATTGCGATTAGTTTCTCTGTTGATATAGCCATACCCCAGGAAGAGGAGGAATTTGACCTTTGCAGTATGCACAGCATTATAGTCCCAATTTAACAAAGCACTTAACTTTAAGCAGGTGTTTAAATCCATCCCTAATTTAAAGCACATGCTTAAATTCCATTTGTTTCTATGGGACTTTATGCATATGCTTGCAGTTAAGTGCATGCTTAAATTCTTTACTGAATAGGACTTAAATTAAGCACATGCTTAAGTGCTTTTCTGAATCGAAACCTGTGATTTTAGCAAGATGAGGATATCACCTTCTTACTATGCGTGGAGACCTGGGAAGCTTCTGATTTTTTTTTTTTAATGAAAGAATGTATATGACTCCATTTTCCCTCTCACCTTGTATTGTTACCTGCAGGGGTAAATGGGTTAACTACTTTCTTGAAAGAAGACAAGCAGTGCAATGACTGAGGGGAAGTCACTCAGCATGAAGGAGGTATCAGGAACTTACATCACTAAGGGGTAACTACTGCAAATCTCTAGACAGGGAAACAAGATTGCAATATCACCCCCTGGGAGGAATTTCAAATACTGTTTTTGACTAGGTTCAAGAAGCCCTGCAGACAAAGAACAGAGAATTGTATCAAGTGGGGAATCTGATATAGAGGAGTGTTGACTCTCACTCACTCCAAAGAGCTGACACGGGACTTTAACCAAGAGGGCAAAACCCTTCTGGAAGGGTTTGAAAGACTCTGTGTGGAAGATAGATGACACTAGATAAAACAGGCTGACTACTAGAGGCCTGAGACGTGACTGGGGTGCCCTGAAGGAGGCCAGGAAGGGGTCAATACAGTTACTCCAGTACTGTGACAATATGGTCAAACAAGTGTGCAGTCAATAGAGAAATTATAGGAAAAATTAAGTTGTATGATACTTTGTTTGCAAGTCAGAATAGTGAGAAGAGACTACGCACTGACTGCTGTAGACAGCTTAAAAGCAGACAGAACACAGAGAAAATAGGGGCCTAGACATAGCAACCGTAGGAAACACACTTTGAAGCCAAGATTTTCAAAAGTTAGTAGTGATTCCAAATGTTTCTAAATTTTAGTTTAAATTAAATGCCTTAAAGCAGGGGTTCCCAAACTTGGTTCGTGACATGTTCAGGGTAAGCAGTGTCCCGGCACACGCTACTTCCTGCAGCTCCCATTGTCCGGGAACAGCGAACTGCGGCCACTGGCAGCTGCGAGCGGCCGTACCTGCGGACACTCAGGTAAACAAAGTGTCTCGCGGCCTGCCAGGGGCTTACCCTGAACAAGCCGCAAACCAAGTTTGGGAACCCCTGCCTTAAAGGGACCTGATGTTCAAAAAGTGGGTGCAGAGCACTCTCTGGTAAGCAAGCCCTTGAAACGGTCTTACATTGAGCACCCAAAACTCACTAGCCACTTTTGAAAATCGTAGTTTAATACATTAGAAGCTTTAAATGGACTTTCTACCTGTAACATAGGTGCTTTGCACCTTGCATGGAGAATTATGATTTAACATTTAAAAAGCAAAGGAGGGGGTGGGGGAAGGGTTACTGCAGACTGCTAGCATTTGCAGTATGCTTTGAGGTTGAACAGAGTGGAACAAGGATGTTTTTGTTTGGAAGAGCAGTATTATACTACGAAGGATTTTAACTGCAATGGAAAGAGGAATGTTTTATTGATAACACGTTTTCTTTTGAGATTGACACCTCCGTTTACCTCGTTTTAATTCTAAGAGATTACTTTTTTCTTGAGACAATTTAAAAAAAAAGGGGGGAGGGGAGGGAGAGTTTGAACTGCTTGTCCCTGTACCTCATCCTGAGACTTACACCTTCAAAGAACTGCATTTTTATTTGCACTGCATGCTTCTCTCTCTTGATAAATGGTAAAATATTATGTTAATGTATTTGATTTAATGACAAAAGAAAAATCTGAGCTAATCTCTTTGTAAATGTAACAGATGACTGCCACACAAAAAAAACTACCACCACAAAACTACCAGATGACTACCACCAAAAAACCCCCCCAAACATAACACCCACACACAATTGCACTGTGTTCACCATCTTCACAGATATATGCAGCCTTTTCACATACCTGAGGCTTCTGAGATACCAATCCTACAATTGACAGCATGCAGGTGGACTATCAATTGCAGGATCAAAGCCTAAATTTGTTATTGAATAGGCTGTGTCATGATTACTCTGCTGTAATATTTTAAGAACTTTAATGATAATATTTCAATCTATCTAAAACCCATATTACCCTTTAAAGATGCACCAAAGAAGAGAGGAAAGAAGGCCTGGGTGACTGTCTAATCTGCGTCGTAAACCAAACTGTTAATTCATTCATAATAGCAAATAACTTTACACAGAGTGGTTTTGTTGCTGATTCTGCAATCACTAATGAACTTGAACATGCTGAAACCAAAGGTTCAACTACAGCACAGAAAGCTTATGTTGCAA
>NW_020664444.1:29520074-29703586 GCF_002925995.2 Terrapene triunguis
ACAGAAAGCTTATGTTGCAAGGAAGTCAGACTTGTACCTTCAATATAGGTTATTAATACAAAGGATATGCAAAGTCATCCATCATAGTAAAGCCTGATCTTACAATTCTTAATATGCAAAGTTTATCTATTGCAACATTATGGCTAATGGAACAGCACATTCAAAACAGGGGCAATAATAATTTAGCAATTGTACTCAATATATGCTCATGAAGGAAGTCATGTGGACTCACAGATAATGCTCCAGTTGTTTTTACCTGGATTGTTTACAAAACTCAAAAACTATAGAAGGCGTGGAACTCTGCTGAACAGGAAATTTGGATGTGCCTTGATTGAAGGCATTGTTGCCTAGTGGAGAGATAACTGGACTGACTGGGACTTGGGAGACTTGGCTTCTATTCCCAGATCTGCCGCTGGCTCGCTCAGTGACCTGGGCAAGTCATGTCTCCTCAATGTGTCTCAATTTCCCCATCTTTAAAATGCAGATACAGACCTCTTTTGTAAAGTGCTTGGGATCTGCTGAGGAAAAGGGAAATACAAGTATTATTTTTATTTTTAAGACTCATGTTTGCAATCAACTGGACAAACTGCAGTTGCTGAAACCAAAGGTTCAACTACAGCACAGAAAGCTTATGTTGCAAGGAAGTCAGACTTGTACCTTCAATATAAGTTATTAATACAAAGGATATGCAAAGTCATCCATCATAGTAAAGCCTGATCTTACAATTCTTAATCAAGTAGAACGTCCACTGATTTCACATGGGAGTTTCACGTATGTAAGGATCATTGGAACCAGATCCTGCATTTTTAATATCTCTTGCACTCTATTGTGATATACGCTTTCCCTCACTTCTTATCCAAACAATGATAAAAATCTCATCCTCACTGATATTTTCATACAACTTGGAAGGTGCAATTTGCATTTTAAGTTGTTGCTTTGCATTTGCTGCTACTTTGCTCTATATAGTCCACTTTCTTTAAATGATGTACGCTATTCTCAACCGAGTAGTCATGAAAAGCAATCCAGGGGTGTTAAGGCATTGACAATTTAATTACAATCTAAAGCCAGGAAAATTTTACTTCTCCTCCCCACACACCCTTGCAGGCCACTCGCTTGTCACTCATCATTGTCAGACTCCCTGCCCCTCCAAATTATATGGGCTTAGTATTGATACATTTTTTACTCTTACATTTACTATAAAAGGGGATCATGAAAATGTTCAAACAAAGGATCGCCAACCAGAAATGGTTGAGAAACAGCAGCGTAAATTATTTATTATGGTGAGATTATTCCAACCTTGCTCATTGAAAGTTTCTAGTCCCCATGGTTTCCAGAGAAAAAGCTTGAAAATATGATTGAGTATAACCTAAAGGCTTAAAATTCAGAAGACAAAGGAAAGGAACCCAATTTTTTTTAAATGTCATGATTTTTAAGACATGATTTTGGCAGGGAGGGGGGTGCCCGACTAACGTTTTAATGCTTGGATTTGGCAATACTGGAATGTGCCCTTCGTATTTATATGTGTAAATGTTTGAAGGATATTAGTCTGTATTGATAGGCGTATGTCCTCTATTAATGACAATATTACTTCTACTTCCTCTCAGTTTTTCTTTACATTTGAAAATTATTTTCTTTACTAAATAGTACCATTGCTTTGTTACTTTTCAAGCATTCATAGTCAAGTTTAAAAGCTATTGATATTTGGGGATTCAGCCAGCCAAACTGGCCAGAACCTGCCCTATTCCTATAGAGAATGTAACTATAGCCCCTGTATGTTTATTTAACCCAAAAAAGAAGATGAAGGACTGGAATAACAGCCCTAAAAAGGCTTAATTCTCCTTCTCTGCAGAGCATTAGTACTGGGTATTTTTCCTTCCCACTGCAGCTCTTCAGAACTGTCACTGAGAAACTAAACTGTTGTCTAGTATTTATTGAAATAAAGCAAAGCAGCAGAAAGCAGACACCTACCACATAAAACCAAGGTCAGAATTCACACTCCTTAATTACTTGGAAGGACAAGAATTCATGCAACTAACAGGTGACTCAGCCCCTGAGGTAGGTAAGTCAGTTCCTTAATCAGAAGCTTTCTTTCTTCTAGAGACTGAAGAAGGCTTAGAGGTGAAACCAAAGCCCTAAGGAACTGTGCTGGCTAGTATACACTGCATCCCCCATTTGGAGGAGGAGGAGGAGGGAAAGAAAACACCAACTGAAGAGATACAAACAAGAAAACTTAATCCCTGGAGATTTCTGCGGACCAAGGCTCTGGAAACAACCGTAGGAAGGACAGGCTGAGAGCAACATTGATTTGTTCCCTAATTGAAGGTAATTTCATAATGCTCTCAGCACTTGCTTTGGGTATCAAAGCTCGAGGTGTTATTTTGGGATCAGACCTATCCCCATATTTGCATCGTCAGATATCCTTTTATCGCACTTATTGAACATTTTACCTCCTTGTCAGGACTCATAATTCCCCAGTGATGCAGTGTCACTTAGCTCCCCACTGATACTTAGTACCACACAGGACTGGACCCTTGGATTGTGATGATGAATATGCTCTCATCAATGAAAATATGAAAGATTTCTATAGCACCTACAACTTCAAAAATAAACAGTTTTATTTGTCTCTTTGTTTCTTCATGCTCCCCCATTTGCCTGCCTCCACCAGTTGTCTTTTGACATATACTTAGATTATAAAAGCTCTTTGGGTCAGGGGCTGACTTTTTGTTCTGTGTTTGCACAGTGCTTAGCACAAGGGGGTTACTGGTCCATGACTGGAGCTCCTTGGTGCTACCACAATACAAATAAATAAGTATTAAAAACAATCCATCTTCAATACCCAGATGACTAGTAGAGCTGAGCAAACAGTTTACAATGAACAAGGTGTTCACAAAATGTATCCCTTTCTGGCCCTGTTTGGGAATCACTTTCCACAGCACCCTGTGTTTTATTTGGATATCTGCCATGTGCTCACAGGGCCTGATCCAAAGTCCATGCCACAGGAACAACTCCCATTGATTCCAATGGGCCTCTGACCAGGCTCTCACAGAGTTAAGCATATTTATACATGAACATCAGACTTGTTCCTTAACAGTATCTAAATCCCCCAGTTGAAAACTTACACTGACCAAACATAACATGCAGAGAGTCTATGGGCCAAGGGGATTTATCAATGTTGGATTGTTTGACATCTGCTCATATATAACGTTGCCTCAAATCCCTCAGCCTTGTATTGTACCTTCCACCCACTCCCATCCCCACCCCTTCCTTTGTAAAACTCTATTTTCTAATCCCTCCGAAGTATAAATGCCAAGCATGTTGTAAAAGACAAGTGATGATAAAATGAAATGCATCTTTAAGCCTTAGACTCTGCATGCATCTTAACCTTCCTTCCCCCCACTTGGATTTTCATGTAGTATTCTGGTCCATGCTTTATCACACCCCTCCGATATGTCTGTTTATCAGACTGATGTAGCCAGGGACCAGTGCTGCCTGGCTCAGTCCCTCTGCTGCCACAATAGCTGCCAAAGGAAGATGTCTGTCTTCTCTAAGCCTGCTGAGGAGAGGTTGAGCTTAAGTGGATATATTTATATGTTGTCTTTTCCTTATTTTGTAAGGTAGAGGATTCTGAGGGGAAATCCACACCTAAGCTAATGCCATTTCTAGTGGTATTAGTTCCAGCTCTTACCAGCACCCTCTCTCAGAGAGGCAGGTTTTGGGAGATGCTCAAGTTGCCTGCCCAATGATGGAATGGCTCCTGAGGGAGTAGATGGTGGGATCATCCCTCTGAGGTAATGGAGATTACCTTTCCTGTGGATCCTGGGAACTGCATCAGGCTGGGCAGCAGCCTCCCAGCCTATGTCTGTGGAATTCCAAGCCCTTTCCAGCAAACAAAGTTGTCAAAAACTCCATGAGATCACCTCATGGCTCCCGCAGGCACCAATCCCTCATCCCTATGGCAAGGTACTGGTGAAAGAAAGACATGCTGCTGACAATGGCTCCTGGAAATCTTAAAAATCCCAAAACCTAAAAATGTATTTAGAGACAACTCTGCTCAGAGATCTTATGGCTTCTCAATTTCTCCTTCTGGGCATGTGTGTTGTAGGGATTTTTTGTTTTATTTTTAATTCTTTTAAATTAAAATAGTTTTTAAAAATTCCTATTTTTTTATTATGATTCACGAGGTCCTGCAGCTCACTCAGCAGCCAAAACTACAATCCTCACTTTGACACTGCAATCATTTACACAGCGACTAATTGCGATGTCAAAGTGAGGATTACACCTTCAGGTGGGGAACAAGCAGCAGGAGCGGAAGAACTCTTCAAGATCTCATTTTCATGCAAACGTCTTGTACAATAAAAGAACACAGAAAAAGCAGCATAGGGAATATATGGCAGACAGAGCTGTTTATTCATTCAATGAAACGTTTCTCTGCCAGTTCTGTAGAAGGTGCCAGTGGGCCTTTAATAATGCAGGTGCACTTGTTCACTTCACTCTGCTGTTAAGGTTCAGAAATGGTAACGGTTTAAGGTTTGAAGTTTAGCAGTCACAGGTGGTAGGGGGCAGATTCTAGGCTTTTACACCATGATAAATTTGGAATGACTCCACTGAAGTCAGTGGACCTTCTCTAGATTTGTCTCCATCTAAAGGTACTCTGAATATGGCCTATAAATATTGTAGGGAGAGCAAGTGCCTCCCTTAGTCCTAAACCAAGGAAGATTAGTTACTTTTGCAAGTCAGACTCTGCTGCAGTAGTACTGGAAAATCTATTTTGGAGGTGGGGAAGTTTAGCTGGTCTTTTGAGGGCTGCCTGGCCTTGCAATCAGATGAAAGTTATATTGAATATGACCTTGAGTCACCCTCCAGATGTAGCTTAATATGTAAAACCTTAAGAAGCAGCACATTTTTTATAACCAACACCACCACCACCACTTCCCACTTACATTGTGCCTGATACCTCGGGAATTTATGGTGCTTTACAAACTTAAATTAAGCTTTAGTTACAGCTAATAGTTCCATGCATACTTCAGTATTATCATTTTATTTAAATGGATAAACCTAGACTCAGAGTTCAAGTGGCTTGGCCCACCTCATACAACTGGTCCTTGAAAAGCTGTGCTAAGCCCCAGCCATTTTGAGAAAAGATTTCCCTAGGGTGAAGTACATACAAGTAACTAACAAGGGTATTTTAACCTTTAAACATGTTTTAAATTATATATTTTACACACACACACACACACACACAAAATGGAGTAGGACTATATAATTAACCATGCTGAGGGGGGAAAGAGTGAGTGAGCCCTCTTTGGATTACCTGTAGGAATTGAACCGGAGATCTTAGAACCTAAAAGCACAGACCTCTATTCTTTTAGCCAAAAGACTAAGTCCATTAGCATGGTGGCAAAAGCACACTCGACCACTAGAGAGGGACAAAAACCCATGCTTAGTGAATGCGGGTTAAACATTTTCAAGGTCACCAATTCATTGCTTTGAGTATTAGTTAATTTTCCAAGCATTTTTGAAGACAGATGGAGGCTCCTTTTATAGAAACTGAAATGGTGCTCTAAATGGGATATTTTCATGAGACACTGGTTGGCCTCTCTCTGTTTACATGATTTACCATGCTATTCTAAACAAAGAGGGAAAAGCCATCATACCAGTGCAAGTTTTTAAATAAGGCCTTTCCCTTTCAAGACAGAACACACACAAAAGGGAAGCCTATTATTATTACTACTAGTTGTATTATGGTAGTGCCTAGAGGCTAAGGTCAAGCTCAGACTTACATTATGCTGTGTGCTGTACAAATATACCATAAAATATTATCCAAGTCAATGCTTTGATTTCTAAATACCTCACTTTCTGTATTAGCTGTACTTTCACTCTGTTTTGTCTATGAGAGTTTGATAAATATTTTTAAATGAATTGACTATAGAAAAAAAAACCTGTCTCTGGCACAATGCTACAAACCCAAATTAGCTGCCTAATGTTGTGACAAAGAAGGGATTTTAATTCAGTTAATACCTTCCAATTCTCAATACTAGATAAATGCAGTGAAACCCAAGTTCTCACGAATCCACAGGATCTTTGCTATGCTCCAGCTTTTAAACCCCTTAACTGTGCCAGACCCCCAAAGGGTCTCACTCTTCCTTAAGGGTAGGCCTCACAGCCTAAATGCCTCTGAGACTGAGTTTTAGCAATCCTTAAGTGGTGCTCAGCAAGTCCAACTTGAGATAGATTCCTGGTCAGCGTTTGTTTGTTTTTTTTGTTTTTGTTTTTTAAAAACACACTCTTCAGGCTCCAATGCACCTCAGCAAGTATTTGCAGGGACACCAAGCAACCTTTTCTAAACAGAATAGGATTTATTAGTCAACTGGAACACAGTATCAGGAAGTCCATAGGACAGCATCAAGAAGCAAGGTTTAAGACATAGTCCATACTGGTCAAGCCAGTGCCATCAGCCAGCCAAGTTGCTATGGAACCCATTTCTGGCTCTGTCTTGCTGTTAGTTCCAGGTGAGAGCTGCAGAGCTCTTATCATAGACCCCTATAATCTCGCAGTTTGTTTTCCTCCTTCTGCCAACCCCTGCTGAGTTCATGTGTTCCACCTGCCAGCGTTTTCCCTGTGGAGAGGTGCCAGTTCAGTTGTTGGGACTCCCAGTGTTTTTCCAGATTCTTCACTAAAATGGATCAATTTCAGCTAGTTTTTCAATGACCCATTCATACCACCCCAGATGGTTACATGACTCAACAGCTCTTAGACTCTCAGACTTTAAGACCAGAAGAACTTCACCCACCCGCCCACTCCTGCAGTAAGCCCATAACTTCCGGCTGAGTTACTGAAGTCCTCACAGTACTCATGTCTTCTGCTGTGCCCCAAGAGCAGCTTTTTAACACTTTGGACCCATTGGGTAGCAATCCCTAGTCAAGTGAGTCACTGCCATGCATATCATTCATAAAAATATTACAGGAAATTTCAACTGTGTCACAGTCCAATACTCAGTTCCAGCCACTCGACAACTCTCCTTCCTTTCAAGCTTATGTAAAGTATGCTACTTTTTCACAGGAGAGGCAGATTAGCTTACTTTACATTACCGTACCTGATCTGGTTCCATGACACAAGGGCTTTGAGATCCTTGGCTATAAGATGCTGTAAGTCTAACAAATTATTATTATGCTGCATTATGAGACTGGTTTGTGTGACCAGGCCACTTTGGGTGCTGGAGTCTGCCAGTGCCAACATCATCTGAAAAAGCTAATGACTATCTCAGGTGCTACCAACTACACAACTTCGCTGAGTCCAGCCTCAGTATGAAGTTTCCAAATCTTAATCCTCTGGGGACTTTGTTACTCTTCCTGGCAATTACTTCAGATGAGGACAACACTGAAGAGCTGCGCAAAGGGTTCTTTTTAGGTGGATTCTCTTTCTGGTGTGCCAGCAGAAGCTATGAGTTTGCAATTAACATGAAGTGCTCTGTCAAGCAAGGACAGAGTTCCTCCTTAATCTGTGCTTACACACCCTACAAACATTACTTTATCCTACTCTGTGCTAATGCACCTACCACAAGTTAGTGAATTCCCAAAACCACTGTGGAGAAAATGTGTGTTCCTGGGAGTATGGGAAGTGAATTGTATACTTCCAATTATCATTAACTCCTTTATACAGTATTGCCTCAGACCAAAGTGTAGGAACAGTAATTACAAAAACTGAAAGTTTTTATTTATTGGCCAGCCAAACGTAACTCAACATGCACCTTTCATTTCCAATTCTCCTAAATCCAGCCTGCTAAAAATCACATAGGGCATTTTGCACTTTGGGAGGTGTTGGTAAAGTAGCAAGAAGATGATTTTATACCTATAATGTATACATAAAATATTCTATTCTACTTCTTTATAGCATTGCACAATATTGACTCCATAACAGAATATTAAAATAGGTACCTTGACAATTGCTTCTCTTTTGAAACTTCTGAACCCCATAAAGGAAGACTAATAAAACAGTTCTCTCTATAAGCAGAATTTAGAGCTGTATCTTTTATATGTAGAATTTAGAACTGTATTTGTTTAGTAAATAGTCAACTGGAATAAAAGTCTCCATAGCCCATTTACCATAGCATTCATTTGTGAAAACAAGCTTTTATCAAATGTACAGCTAATTGGAATGGTGGGTGGGTGAGAGAGAGAGAGAGGTTATTGAAAATGTCTGTAATTGACAGAATACAGAAACTTGTATGGCACTTCATTACCTGCCTTACAAATCTTTCAGTCAGTTACAGATCAAAGGCACTGGTGTTGTGGGGACTGCAGGTTTCCTAATGTATAACACAAATGTAGTTTTGTTGTCTTAGAGTAACCAGGCAGCCCAGTGCCCTACCCTGGTGCAGTAAGTGTTCCACAGGGTCCTGCTGAGCTGTCAAACTGATTTTAAAGCATGCAGTAGAAGAACTGCCTTTCCTGGTGGGCTGAGAGGATGTTGCAGTGATCTCTGAAGTACAGTATAACTTCTGAGAGAGAGAGAGAGAGACAGAGACAGACAGACAGACAGACATTCAAATTACAGCTCAATAGGATTCAGCAGAGGAATTGTAGAAACACTGGGGGTCACCTTGATGGTGTTAGCATGGGAAGCAGGTAGCAAGCTGCTAGTCCTCAAAACCAAAACAACACATCAGATAAAGGCACTGTCCTCCATCCTCTCAAACATATCAGCCATCAAATCTTTAGATACTTATCCAAACTGAACCAGAGTCTGATACACTAGCAGGTCCCTCACTAATCTCTATGCCCATTCAATCTTTGCTTCACCTGGTGAGACTTCCAACAATGGCTCCAGTTCCTATCAATCATAATGATGGGGTTTTTCCCCCTGTGAAACGGACAGCAGTACACTTGGAAGGTCATTCAACAGTGGGTTATATTATCCCATTACTAGTTATTAGCCAGTCTTCAAAACTGTTGGTGAAATGTACATGCAGTGTAGGGAATACACAGTAAGAAACAACTTTGCACTATAGCTATCAATTGTCCAGTATACAGGCTGTCTATATTAATTCATTCAAGAGCAGGCATTATTTCTGGTCAAATTCCAGTACATTTGTCTGTTTGCACAAAAATGGATAAAGAGATCTTGAAAATAGGAAGGCTTAAGATCCCAGAATGTCAATTCTTCAAAGCAAAGGGTGCCTCTTATTATCTTTAGTATTTGTATGTAAATAGCTAGCACAATGTGACCATGATGTTAGTTTAAACCTCTAGGTACCAATGCAATGAAATGGTCAAGGTGAAGAAGTCAGCCACTCAGATTAATACACGTGTATAGGCTATAGGCTGGTTGGTCTGACACTGATCCAAGGCAAAATCATGGAAAAACTAATATGGGATAAAAGTGAGTAAAAAAAATTAAAGGATGTCAGCATAATTAATGCCAATCAACGTGAGTTTATGGAAAATAGATCTATTCAAACAAACTTGAAATTATTTTTTTAAATGAGATTACACATTTTGTTGATAAAGATAACTGTTTTCCTCATATACTTGGATTTCTGTACCGCATTTGATTTAGTAATATGTGGTATTCGGATTAAGAAATTAGCATGGTACAAAAATCAAAGGAGCACATATAAAATTGATTTTTAAATGGCTATGATAGATATGAAAAAATAAATGGAGAGTCATCATCCTATTGGGGAATTTCTAGTGGGGTCCCACAGGTTTCTGTTTTTGAACCAATGCTATTCAATATCTTTATCAATGACCTGGAAGAAAATACACAGTTATTGCTGGTAAAGTTTGCAGATGGCATAAACATTGGTAGAGTGGCAAATGATAAAAACAGGTCAGTTATGCAGAGCAATCTGAATTGCTTGGGCTTGTCTGAAGAAAATACATTTCAGTGCAGCCAAATGCAAGATCATACATCTAGAATAAAAGATTATAGGTCACACACAGGACAGGAACTGTACCCAGGAGAGCAGTATCTCTGAACAGGGATCATGGTGGATAAAGAAATGAACATGAGCTTCCAGGTCGGTGCAGTGACTAAGAGAATAAATGTAATTGTTCGACATATAAGCAGAGGAACATCAAATAGGAATAGGGAGGTTGATATTATGTCTGTATGTGGGATCAGTGAGCCCAGTACTAAAACAATGTATCCAGTTCCAGTGTCCATGCCTCAAAAATGTTGTTGAAAAATTGGAAAGGGTTCCCAAAAGAGCTACAAGAATGATTCAAGGTCTGGAAAACATACCTTAGGCCTTATACTACAAGCTTTTGGCGACAAAACAGTGGAGGTGCATACATTGAAATGCTCCTCCCGCCAATGTAACTCCCCTGCTATGCCAACATAATAAAACCACCTCAAGGAGAGGCATAGGGCTTATGCCGGTGTCGTTAGGTGTAGTTCCTTACATCAGCTGCTGGCTGTCATTCTTGTCAATTTCACAGCTCCACTGGAGCCGTGAAACTGATAAGAAAGCTGGCTCCCGAACTGGGCTGCTGCCCCATCTCCGCTCCAAGCCAGGCTGCCACCCAGGCTCCTGGCTTGGGCTGGCCCCTGGGGTCCTGGATCCCTGCAGGGACCCCTGCTGCCCCATTCCCTTTGGGAACCACAGCAATTGAATGGACTCCAGGCACAAGTCTCCCCAATGAAGGCGAGAAGACCTGGGCGGCTGCCCCCTCCCCTGCTCCGGGATAGGAGTGCAGAGGCGAGAAGCACTAGGGCACAGCTGGGCTCTCGGTGGGGAGCTGCATAGAGCTGACAGCCCTGGCTCTCAGTCTCCCACACTGCCCCTCTTCAGTTGGTGGAAGTGCTCCTGGTGCGGACATGCACCATTGACAGAAAGAGGTAGTGTGGACATCACCCACCACATAATTAATGTGGTGGCTGTAAGTCGACCTAATATAGGTCAACTTACCTTTGTAGTGTAGATATAGCCTTTTAGTGAGAGACTAAAGAAGATGAATCCAGTTAGCTTATACAAGAGATTTTTAAGAGGTGAACTGATTACAGTGTATAAGTACCTATATCTGATGAAGATAGCCACTAGCAGAGGGCTCTTTAATCTAGCACCATGAGCATACAGAGGCTGGAATTTGTAGCTAGCTCAATTCAGACTGGAAATAAAGCACATGTTTTTGGCAGGAAGGGTAGTCAGCCATTGGCACAACTTACTTAGGGACCACATGGATTCACCACGACTTGAAGTCTTTCGATCAATATTGGATGTCTCTAAAAAGAGATGTTCTTGCTCTCACTCCCAACAGAAGTTATGGGCTTGATGCAGAAATAACTGAGTGAAATCCTTTGGCCAGAGTTTTGCATGGGGTCAGGGCACATGATGACAGTCCCATCTGACCTTAAAAATCTATGAGAAAGATGGGTTTAAACATTAGTTGCTGATAGTGCAATGTTCTGATCTACTGTGCACTTACAAGTGGAAAAAACAACTGTCCTTTTTGATATTCAGAAACTGCCTCATGCATGGAATTTGGTGATGGGAGAGTTTCATTTATTTATTAGGGTTGAGCTTGTTCTAATCTGGCTCTTACAGTCATTGCTCTTAAAACTATCTGTTTTAAATTAAGCAAAGGGGATTAATTGTTCAAGTGACATTCCATTCATTTATATGGACTTTTACTCAGAGACAGTTTCTAAACAGAATATAGTCAACAATTTCACCCTCTGGGGAAGGTGAATGGATTTTTCCTTAGTTAAAATATAGATCTTAGTTAAACAAACAAAAACAAAACAAAAATCTCTCAGCATCTCAAAGCAGATTTTACTTCTCCAATGCATGTATCGATCAGAATACTTATTGTCAATTTAGTTATAGTCCAATCCAAGGAAACCTAATTTAATTACAGTGTGGTGACAGTTATGAATCGTACATACTAAATCCAATTATTTTTTGTGATTAAAGTGTTTAATTTTGAAAACAAAGAAAATTCACTGGAAATATTGTAACACGATTAGAATCGAATACACAGTACATTTCAACTAGTAAAACAAGATAATAAAAATTCATACTATGATGGTACAAAGCAATTTATATATATTATATCAATTCAAACCAAAGAAAAGTACGGTTAAAGCATCTACAGCAATTAGAGGGGAAGGATTCCTGCTGGAGTACAAAACAAGAATAATCCATTCTAAAAATCAAATTAGGATTTGTATATAAACATTAAAGACTGACAGCAGTAAATTTGAGCAATGACTATGCAGCTTCTCCCAACCTACTTTGCTAATGTGCCTCAATAGCGACCTATAACTCCCCCATTGTTCCCATCCTGGGCCTATAGACAGCTCTTTGAATGGGTCTTTATACTGAAGGGAAGCAATAAGAATATTCTATATGTAGCTCTGCCACCACACTTCTATTATGTCCTGGTCACCCACAAAAGACTGCCAATGTAACTTTAACCCTGAAATGCAGCACTCCTGCTCTTGCTCCCCTGGACTTCTTCAGAGCAGTGATGACCTCTCATGCCCAACTGTGTGGTGGTGATTTGGGATGTGGATGGGAAAAAGGATACACACGTGACCTAAACTAAATATGTATCCGGCAGCCATTGGAGGGAAGACAACGTCAAACAGTTAACTCACTGATCCACCAGCTGTAGGCAGCTTAGGTGAAATCCTGCCCCTGTGGAAGACAGAGTTTTATCATTGCCTTCAACAGAGCCACAATGTCACCCATTGCATTCAAGTGTCTCTGACAGGAAATTTACACTCAAATAAACCAAAAAACAAACCTAAGAGTAATGGCTCAGAAATAAATCAAAGCATGAACCAAACTATTAAGAATGGACTATACACATTTGCCAAGGAAAAGGCAAACATTGTTAGAGAAGAACTCCTGTGGACAGCAGAAGGGGATATGAATTTTAAAGAAGGATGGCTGGGTCACCCATGGACAAAAAGTCAAGCAACCTGCTCAATTCAGGCTTCACTCTTCACTAGTATTTTGTGGGAGAGAGTACTCTTAAACAAAACGGATCTCCCCCACCTAAGGTCTTGGATTGCAGGTCAAATGGGATCTGCTTCTGAATAAGCTCACTTGGGAAGGAGGAGATCCTTCCATGACATAAAGTCTTTTTTACTTTAAAACAGAAGAGACTATGATAGTGTCAATGTTACGGTGTCTTTTTTAAAATAAAAATATTTGTTTGGGTTGCACAGATGCCAGCATTGCTATTGCCCAAAGAGATATTATTACATTCCATATATGAAGGACTCAGTAGGTTAACAGCCTGCAGAAAAATAATTTTCTTCCTCATCCAGAAAAGGAAGAGTGCATAATATCCTAAAGCCTTTCTATTGCTGTCAACCAGCAAGACACGCTTAATATTAGCATCTGTGCAAGTGTGATTAGCGGGATCCTTTGCCAGCAATGACAACTGGTTAGCTGTGCATCTGAGCAGTGCAGTCCTTTATTCATTCAAGTCAGAGGTCCATAGCAATGTAGTTCACATTGTCAGAGGGTCTGTATGGTGTCTCTAAAGTTATCATGTGTTTGAGAGATGCAGTGGGCTCTTGTCCAGAGAAGAGCTATATTAGGTGCATTTTCTAACTCTCAATACATTTTCCATCAGCTATTTTGATGCTTTGTATTATCTTTAATGTCAAAAAGGTCTTCATCACCCCATCTAATGTGATTTGTGATTATTTTCACTCTGTGTTTGTATGCTAGCTCCTAGCAGAAAAGTTCAATATTCTCTGGAAAACGTTAAATCTAAAAAATTGATTCATTTTACAACAAATGCATGTGATGCTTAAAGAATACAGAGCATTCTTATGGAAGTGGTTGGTAGTTCAACATATCTTGACCCTTGAGCTGTTGCAGAAGATACTTCCACTTCAAGTGGCTTTCCAATGGCCCACGTCATTCTGATTTCAGAGAATACAAAATTAGGGCTATTAAAGGGGCTGCTTTTTTTTTTAAAGTTATTTATTTGAAAATCTCATCTCACTAAGTACTCTTAAAATCTCATATTTCTAGACATTCAGAGTGATTCTTCCATGAAGAACTTGGATTGAACACACAACTTGTTTTTTCTTATCAACTTTTAACATAAATCTGACACACCATCCAGGGATACTTGCAACAACTTTCAAAACTTGGTTCTAACTAACATGGACCAACTAGTTACTAAATAACCAATACACCAGAAAATAAAGCGTTGCAGAAGTCAGTCATATTTAGATCCATTAACAATAAATGTAGACCATTAAAAAGCTGTTCTATATTACCCATCATCTCTTAGTACTGAGAAGCAGGACAGCCAAGTGTGAAGTGCTAGAACTCAGGAGACCTAGACTCTATTCCTGCCTTAACCATTGACCATCTGTGTGACATAGGGTAAGTCATTTCACATCTCTGAGCCCCTATTTCCCCTTGATTAAGTCTATAAGCTCCTTAAGGCAGGGATTGCCTCATAGTGTGTGTTTGTGCAATGCCAAGCACAATGAGGCCCTGATCTTTGTGTGAGCATCTAGACTCAACTGTAATACAAATGAACAATGTGAATTGTTGTGATCACCATTACAGTCAACATTTACCTATCATTATGACACATTGAAATATGAGATGGAATAGGAAATAACTGAGATCTCAGACTTCACTCTAGGTAAATGCTGGGCTTTTAGTGGCTACCGCTATATCTGAATCTAGCTGAAATATAGGGTCCTATGTTACCATTCAGTTAGGAAAAAACCCTAGAAGGAGCCCACTAGCTTTATATGAATTAGTCTGAATCGTCACGGCACAGGCATTTCTATAGCTCTGCATGTTTAAATACAGTGGGTTGAGGGGGTTGGGTCTCCAACAACTCAAGTAGTATTATTCAGAGGGTGAACCTTGAGAATTTCTTCAGACAGCTAGTCCACTGGCCACAAAGTCTTACTCCCTTTGCTATATCTATCTCGTCTATAAGCAAAGAGACCTTCTTAATAGGTTTGTGTTCAACTTGGCATTCATACACCTTTCAAATGGTACATTTCTCTTCCACAGGAACTAGCATCAGGCATTTCACATTACTATCTGCCACTGGCAAGGTAACTGACATGTCCTCTCCTGCCACTTCTCACTGACGTGCAAAATCTTAAATGATCTTTAGCAACTAACTCCCATTATAACTAACTGAAAAATTACTCAGTTGACTACAGCTTTACAATCAATCAATGATCAATGACATTGTGTTAAACCACTATTGCTGTATTTTGTTACACCAAGGGACCTGCAAATTCCCTGCCTGCAAACTGTATGCTTATGAATGTAGAAGAATGAAGTTAGTGTTAGTAATGCTTAGGATGGTACATAGGAAGATAACAGAGAAGCCTGTAAGAATAATAAGCAAAAGGAATTATTTATGATTCCTAAAGTGGTGAAATGATTTAACTGCAGAATAGCCTCCCAAGGCAAATGGTGGAAGCCTCATCGTTTGGAATATTTAAAATCAAAGTGGACAAAGGCCTAGAAAACATTCTGTAGGGGGATTTGACCCTAGCAAACCAGGTGCCAGACAAGGCCCCTAGGCCTCATGCCAAGGCACCTAGGCCTCGGTTGAACAATGACAGAGACATAGCTGAAACCATTCTGGCTTACCTGTGTGTTAGTATTGTTAAAATAGATGTTAAGTTTATAAGAATGTGTTTAGACTTTAATACATGGAGCCCTTCTAGAATGCTGCATAATCTCACCTATAACATCTGCACTCCATGTTATAAATTAATAATAACTCTTGGCATTGTAAACCTCTGTAATTGTGTAAGTCAAACAGGAAAAGAGTGTTAATTAATGTCAAATATTAGCTTCCTACAGAAGGTGTTAGGCCCTCCCCACCTCAGCGGCTCATTGCAACCAAACGAGCCATTGTGAAACATCAAAGAACAAAGACTTTGTGAATTGCATTGCTTGCCTCTCCCACCACAAGAGGAGACAGGCATGTCAACTCATCCCATCATCTTGAACTCAGGGATTTGTATTCTCTTCCCCTAGGGTGACCAGATGTCCTGATTTTATAGGGACAGTCCCGATTTTGGGGCCTTTTTCTTATATAGGCTCCTATTACCTTCCACCCCCCGTCCTGATTTTTCACATTTGCTGTCTGGTCACCCTACCTTCCCCACAAACAAGAAACTGTATCTCTACACTGCTTGGACATTGGAAGGCCAAGATTTCTAAGCATAAGCAAGGAATCCCCAACTCCTTAGCCTGGGTTAGCCCTAAAGGTCATATAGAGCTTCTATATTACAGCAGCTTCTGTCACCTTTTGGTACCTAAGATTGCAACTCATTTTTGTGTGTGCATGTGTTTACCTGCTTTCACCTTGTAAACAACTCATTTCTTTTTCTTAGCTAATACAACTTTAGATTGTTTTTTATAAGATGGGCTACTACTGTTTTATTTGGTGCAAGATCCAGAGTGCCATTGACCTGGGGTAAGTGACCAGTCTTTTGGGACTGGAAGTAACCTGAATATTGTTGTGATTTTTGGTGTAAGGGACCATCTATCACAAAGGTAGGCTTACTTGGTGGCAAGAGAGACCAGAGTACCCCAGGGGACTGTCTGTGACTGTATGGTTAGGCTATTATAGTGCCTGAGGAGTTTACAATTAATACTTGGTTGGCGAACTCTAAGTGTAGAACTCACAATCGATTTGGGTTTTGTGCTCTGCTTCTTAGCAGTCTGCCCTGAGGTTAGCATCACACTCCTGAGCCACTCCAAACAGCTTGACAGGGGACAATTCTGTGTATGCTGCTGGATTGACTGGATGATGGATTAGTTATATTCCCTGGAATAACAGTGGTGTGCCCTGCGCTTCTTAGCAGATTGCACAAAGTAGCAATGGGATAGGGATTATGAAGCAGTCCATGAGAATTATTATTTTTTTTTTGCAGTGGTCCATACAGTAGAAGAGTTGGTGAACCCCTGGCCTACTTAAGTGTATTTCTATCTGCACCTCACATGGCTCCATTCTTCTTTGTTTTATCAAAGAATCAGGCCTAGGACTACAGACATCCCAATATTAACTTTTCTTGCTCAAATGTTAGAAAAAATAAAAAAACTTTTGCAAGCCATGAACATTTGAAATAAGAGTGTCTTCTTCATAGACACTGGAAGTAACGATTACACAATACACACTATCTCAGGGTAGAGAGAGATGGTCCAGTAACTGTGAGGGAAGACACACAAATCCTTTCACATACACCTCAAAAACCTCTACTTTGTGGGACAGGACAGTGTATTCCTCTCTTCTGGACAAATATTTAACGGATTTTGGCAGTTACTTCAAAAGTAATATTAAAGTAACACGTCTCCAATGTTTACTGGAGACAGCAATCCTCTGCAATTCTCCATAGCTGTTAATGGGAGTTAAAGTTTCCTTCATACTGAGGACCCGGACTCTGATCTTAATTACACCTATGTAAGAAGGCAGTAAATCCATTGAAGTAAATGGAATCTCACCAGTCAATGAGACCAGAATCAGACCCAAGGGAAGCTTTTTGCTTTTTTACTGTGTATTGTGCATTTATCACCTGCCATCTAGTGATCTGTTTAAGTAACTACAGGGAAATGTTCAAGTGAGGTCGTCATCGCTAAGGGCCCAGTTCTGCTGCCCTGACTTGTGTGGTACCTTATCCCGCAGTTAGTTCTGTTCATATCACAGCAGCACTATCACATAAGTAAAGGTACCAGAATTTGGCCAAGGAGGAAACAACACAGGCAAGTACAGTTAGTTTTGCTCATACAACAAATGATCCAAAGCCAATTGATATCATTTCCATTGGGCTTTGGATCAGACCCACAGTGCTGGCCAATTTTTGTAAAATATTTTCCAAGAGCATTCCTCGACACACTGTTCTGGAGAATTTTCCTGAGCTGCTAGATGAAGGTCTGTCAGAATAGAAAACCAATTTGAAAACAATTGTTTGTTTGCTAAGAGGTCTTATTTCTAGAATTGTTCTAATGATCCCTACGGAGATAAAAAAAAATTGTTTCTTTGCATCAAGAAGTCTCTCTCTCAGGCTATGAGAGCCCTGATTCAGTTCTGAAAACTCAGTCATCATTACTATAACAAAAACACTAACTCCAGCAAATATATCAGCTACGTGTCAACAAAAGCACACTTGCAACAGCCAATAATTAATATACTAAATTCCCCCTCTCCTCCAGCTTAGGCATTCTGCCCCAAAAGCCTGCACAAGTACATTAGCTTATAACATGCTTGGAAAATCAAGGCATTTGGAGCTATTTCAGGCCTGCAGGACCCTCCTACAAATTAAGAGAATCTCCAGTGAGCAGTTCCCCTTCCTACAAATTAAGAGAACAGGCTCGGGAGCCTCCATCGACACAGATTGCAACAGTATGGTATGAAGGGAGAGGTGGTCTCTCTAGCAGGGCTATTCTAAGCTGTTTAGGGGCTTGGTAGGTCAAAACCAGTATCTTAAATGTGACTTGGAAGCCATTAGGGAGCCTCTCCTAAATGTGAAATATCAGACTACCGCTTTCGTTTTTGACACTCCATGTAATAAGCTTCACTTCTTCAGTGGCCACAAAGGCAAAGGGGCATCATAACACACTGTATTCTCTCTCTGCCAATATTAATTTTTCTATAATGTCAATAGGTTAAGGTGACTCCAGTTATTTTATTCCCCCCTCCTTTATTATGAGAAAAAACAAACTACACTAAGAGTAATGTCTTACCTATTACAGTGTACTGAACTCCAAGTACAACACAATGCAATTTACTTTTATATTGTGTCCTTCAGCTAAAGCATCACTAAGCACATTGCAGAGTCAGTCAAAGTACATAAAATTGAAATGGGAACCTCTCTTAGAGTGGGGAAGAATATACAACTGTGCGTGTTGCTATACCAATATATTACATTGCACTATTATTATATATGGTACCATCTTCCCCCCCATCGATGGATAGTTTCAAACAGGGGTTCTCAAACTTCATTGCACCGCGGCCCACTTCTGAGAACAAAAATTACTACATGACCCCAGGAGGGGGGAAACGATGCCTGAGCCTGCTTGAGCCCCACTGCCCCAGGTGGAGGGGCCAAAGCCCAAGGGCTTCAGCCCCAGGCAGGGGGCCTGTAACCTGATCCCCGCCACCGAGGGCTTAAGCCCTTGGGCTTTGACTTCGGCCCTGGGCTTCGGCCCCAGACAGTGGGGCTTGGGCTTTGGATTCAGCCCTGGGCCCCAAAAAGTTTAAGCCAGCCCTGGTGACCCCATTAAAATGGGATTGCAACCCACTTTGGGGTCCCGACCCACACTTGAGAACCATTGGTTTTAACTATTAAAGCATGAGGTAGCTGCTGAAGGATATAATATAAGTCATGGACACTGTGTCTTAATTATATTTGCTGCAACCTTGATTAACGTATCACAAAATAGCACTTTCCCACTAGGAAAAAAACCTTATTCTTTCTAAAGTGCCACAAAAGCTTAGTTTAACATGAACTTTTAATGACTGTCAGTAACTTTTTGTTATGGTGCACTAAAATCCCAAATACCTGCTCTGCTTTGGCAACACTAAATGTCAACAGAGCAGGGAGACACCTTTGTAATTTATTAGGAAAAAAGCTTCTAATCAGTGGGGCTCTGAGGAGGGATAGCTCAGTGGTTTGAGCATTAGCCTGTTAAACCCAGGGTTGTGAGTTCAATCCTTGAGGGGGCCATTTAGGGATCTGGGGCAAAAATCTGTCTGGGGATTAGTCCTGCTTTGAGCAGGGGGTTGGACTAGATGACCTCCTGAGGTCCCTTCCAACCCTGATATTCTATGATAAGATGTTACTTTTATCCATAAGCTAGACAGAGAGTATCAGGAGGCAAAGTAATTTCACTTGATATAAACAATACAAGAGCTACTCATCCAAGCAGTTGATTACTCCACACACTTAAAATCCATTTGCCTGGGTTTCTCTGCAGCACAGAAAGTGAAAGCACCTTCAGCATATACAAAGGTGAGTAACCTTCCATTCTGCAAAAACAACAAGGAGTCTGGTGGCACCTTAAAGACTAACAGATTTATTTGGGCATAAGCTTTCGTGGGTAAAAACCACACTTCTTCAGATGCATAGAGTGAAAGTTACAGATGCAGGCATTATATACTGACACATGGAGAGCAGGGAGTTACTTCTCAAGTGGAGAACCAGTGTTGACAGGTTTACTTACATTCTGCTTTACTTACCCATTTTCCTCATAGGCAGCTTACCAAACAGTGAATTCTCTAATTGCATCTGAGCTCATTGGATAAACATGGTGTACTCAAGATTCAAGCCCTGCTTTTGGCTTCTTGTGGCCTTGGGACAGATCGTTTCTGGCTACAGAAGTAAACAGCTAAACCATGGCATTCTTTAGCTGACCCTGACAATAACCTAGCCTGGTGCTTTCTGTTAACAATGGCAAGTTCACTTGTGTTAGCTCCTTCTAGCAAGAAATCAACGCACTCACAATCAATAAGGCACCACAAACACTACCTGTCACCCAGCCGGGGCTCAGAAAGAAACTACTCTTCCCAACAGAGCATGGCTATCTGAAGAGGTGCTCACACAAATCCCCATTATTTGTTAGCAAGGTTTGCTTTCAAACACTTTGAACATTTAGCCCAAAGGATCTATCCGATTGGATTATTTGTCTACAGAGCCACCTTGCCGTCCCAATTAAAGACATGTTAAAAATACAAGGTCATCTATTTCCCTTGTTTCTAAAGTAGCTTTTTCTGAGACTAAAATAAATCCATTTAGAAAATACTTCCTGCAGCTAGGTTTTTTGTTTGGCTGTTTTTTTTCAGATGCCATTAGCCTCTGTACCAAGTGCACCAACGCGTTCAATTTAATTAGGATTTGTTTGTTTTGAATCACATTCCTATATCAGTACTTTTTAAAGCTGTTTCAAACCCCCAAGGGTGGCTCTGTCATCCTAAAAAATGTTACTATTTTACATTTGAGGAGCATAAAGGCTGCAAGAGACAGGGTTAAAGGTGTGCATTTAGGCACCGGAACTGAATCACAGTATGAAATCCAGTAATGTACTTATCAGGGAGATGTCAGTTTCCCCATCTAACCAGGTACAGTAGATTAAGGTCATTCTCTTAATAATAAAGCAATCAGTTTTCTCCTGGGGACTGAAGAGAAAAATGATATACATCAGGCTCTCTTTCCCTCCGCAAATGGAAAGATATTACCTGCTAAGGGCAAAGATAGCTTTTCAAGAAGCTACAGGACTAGTATTCAGAAGAGATAGGGGATGTATTTCTAGCTCTGCCATTGACTACGTGTCACCTGGAGTAAGCACTTGGGTCAAAATTTACAAAAGCATCCACTGATTATCCGAGATACCAGAGCTGAGCCTCTGCAGTTTCTGTTCAATAACTTCCTGAAGAAAGCGGAGATCTTTGGGTGGAAGGCATAGATACGCATCTTGCCTGTTACTATACTGCCATTCCCATTGTGAAGCCAATAGCCAGATACAAAGATATCGATACAGGGTTATTCATTAAGGGCCTGATCCAAACACACATGGAAGTCAATGAAAGCCTCATGCGTAGTGTTGGCATCCTTGTCATTCTATACATCCCTCTGGACTAGCCTCCTAGAAGCTAAAAGCTCTCTTCTCCAGTTGGATATGGTTTGCTACATTCTATAAAAGGGCCACAGGCATTTGTAACCAATATTTTATGTTTGTTCATTTTATTGCTCCAGATATTTTACATTTCTAAGGGGGGGAAAAAAGGATTTGATGTGACCAGTTAATTTCCCAGCACTTTAACAAAACTGTAACTGCAATCTTTAAACCTACCTTTCTGATTGATCAGTCAGTATCAAAAGGACACTGACAAAATTGTCTCCGGATATATTCATGTATTGCAAAGTATTCCATTCTATCTCCAGTCCATTTGCAAATATATGCAGTGAGCCAGAAAATGATTTGTAACCATCTGCATAACGTTTGCAGTTTTGTCTAGCTCATCTGCTGTCTTTTGGAAACGGTTATTGAAGACGGCAATTTTCATAAATGTTTGGAAACGGATATGAAGGAAACTGGCCATGAAATCCTTTTGGAAGTGCCTCTAAGGTGTTTGCAGTTAAATGACATTCCAGTGCATCAGCACTGCTGAGCGGACCATTTACCGTGTTGTCAAAATCTACAGCCAGTTCAGTAGGCAGGGTATAGTAGAGATAGTGATGGGACCAACAATTTATAATATACAAGCTTTCAGGGGCCAAAAGGTCCTTTCCTATCAGGTTTTGGAAGTTCACACAATGTCTAAATAGAAAATGGGCTATCTACCTGGTCTGCTTTCTCTGAAGACCAATTATAGCAACAAACACTCCCTGCAATGCCATTTAAGTGCATTTAATGGCTGTCAAAAAGAGCAGATCATCTGATAGCATATAAAATGCTAACTTCAAGATAGCTAGGCTGTAGTCCATGGACTACATGGTTTTTGGATACATCACTGTGAGCTAAAAAGCAGTTGCATGGATCAAATGGCAAACATTGGACCCTTGCTTAGATTTAATAGCAACTGAAAATATGTTCATGGAACTACAGGGGAAATGCAGCATGAAGGGTCTTTGAATTAGATGTTTCACTTCTATGCAGACATGTTGGATTTGGGTGCATAACTCCCCCGGGTTTCTTAGCCTAAATTTATACATCTGCAATATTTGGTGGCACCAAGATGCAGTCTGTGTAGTGGCCATAACTTACATATTAAAACACACTTCATTTCTATGGCACCTCCAAGAGAGAACATCGACGACTCCAAGTCCATACAGATACCGCACTATTATTGAAAAAGCACAACTGTGGCAACAATTTTAAAAGTTATTTTAAATGTTAATGCTATTTTTTTCCAACTGACAAAAACACCCACATTTTTTTTTCTTTCCTTATGTCCACAGTCGACCTCCTCTACTTCGGGACCACCCAGTAGGCATTAGGGGCCAGGTTTTTAGAGATATTGTTATGAGCTGGGTGAAACCTTGTTATTGATAGAGCTAAAACCTCATTCAACCTGTTGTATGAGCAGGGCGTTCACTTAAGAGAGGTTGTAAGAAACTCTTAAGAGGCCACACCTAAAACAAGGTCTACTAGAATCTGCCCAGAAACTAGCATCAGGTGGGCACACAGTTCCACTGGTTATTATGACGTGGTGTGGGAGGGGGAGAGAAAACAAACTGAGCACAGGACAAGAGAGGGAGCAGCAGAGGAAAAAAGCAAGAAAGCCAAGCAGTAGCCTACGAGCATAGTGTGATCCTGGAAAAAGCTAGAGATCGCTTTGGGGGTCTCTGTTGGATAAAGACACTGGGCACTAAGAAATGATTCCTTTTGTTCTTGGTTCCTCCTGCATTCAGAGAAGCAGGACTTGCTACATTCCTTATAAATAAATAAGATTGCAACAAAGAAAATACCAGACTCCATTAATTTCCACTTCCAACTGGAACATCGCCAAGGCCCTGAAGTCTGACCAGCTGTTTGGATTGAAAAGGGGCAACAGTATTTAGGCACCAAGTGGGATTTTCAAAAGCATCAAGGTGTCTAATATGTAATATCCAATGAGTTTTAGGCACCTACATTCTTTTGAAAATCCCACTAAGTGACTAAGTACCTTTAAAAAATCTGGTCCTAGGTGTCTAGGACTTCACCCTTTCAGTTTAGCAGGGAAGTCTTTCAGCCCATAAACATAGTCCTACAATGCCAAAGCCATCCTCACATGAGCCCTTGAAGCCGAATACAACACCCACTGAGTGACTGGAAAGACACTCTGACTTCAACAGGTTTTGGATCAGGCCCTTAAAGACTGGCAGATAAAATACCTCCTGTTAAATATGCTACACTGTTCTCATGCCCTGCCAAGCAGGCAGAGGTGCAGTTTATTACATAAAAACTAATTTGCATGCAAGTCTTTGTTATGTATGTGGCATAGGACAGTAGATTCCTTAGGTATTAGATCCCTGGACAGCACTGCGAGAAAGGGAAAGCAATGAAAAAAAACTTGTGAAAATAAGAAGGCTGTGACTTGATGAGTGGTTATGAGTTTTATTGTGCACTGTCCTCTATGTGCCTCCTGACCAATTGCTGAAAATTCTCTTTTCTTTCTCTTGCCCTTCAGTTGTACTATCTTCTGCAGTTTCAGAGTACACCGAGAACTCAAAAATCGGTCCAGTTTTTGCAAAATGCTTGCAAACAGTTCTTTGCTAAAATGTGAATTTTTGAATGTTCCAGCAGTAAAATTGCTGTTTGTTTGTGACATTTTACAAGCATGTAAATAGACAAAATGAAATTGCTGAAAACCTCACTAAATATTTTCTCTAATTTCACACAAGCCTAAAGTAATTATGCATTTTCAATTGACTCCTATAGGACACTTCATATAAGCCTAAAGGAACGTTACTAATTTCCAAAGCACTTTTCCATAAAGATATGGATGTTTCCTTGGTGCATATCATATGGTGTGCCGTGTTTTGCAGAGGCTTGATGCAACATCCACCAAATTCTCTGCTAGAACATCTAAGGGTTTGTCTATACTTAAAATGCTACCGCAGTATTGTGCTACTGTAGCACTTCCCTGTAGACACTACCTACACCAACAGGAGGATTTCTCCCTTCGCTGTAGGTAATCCACCTCCCCAAGAGGCAGTAGCTAGGCTGACGGAAGAATTCTTCCATCGACCTGACGCTGTCTACATGATGATTTAAGTTGGCTTAACAATGCTGCTCAGAGGTGTGCATTTCACACCCCTATCAATGTAGTAAAGCCCCCCTACCATAGACCAGGCCTAAGAACTGTTCAATGGAGGGATTCTTTCCATCAACCCCTTTTGCCTGTTCCTTGTGCTGCCCAATGACATGCCTGCCACAGCACTTGTTCTGGCTTCATTCTTAGCACGTGTCCCAGGTATTTCTGTCTTTTCTTCTGGATAACTTTGGAGGTAAGGAATTGTTGATCACAAATGTAAAGATGCATCAGAAATTAATTCCATTTAATATCTGAGGCATGGGGTGCTGAGAACCATTGAACCCAACTGTAAACCCTGTATATGATGGAAGCCACTTCAAGCCAGGGGGTGCAGTAGTCAGTAGCGTAGCTAGGGGGAGAGTGGGGCAGCGGCTGCTCTCCCATCGAGCACAAGTGGCACCTTTTTAATTTTTACTCACCCGGCGGCACTCCGGGTCTTTGGCGACACTTCAGCAGCGGGCTCTTCATTAGTTCTGGGTGTCTTCGGCAGCACTGAAGGACCCGCCGCCGAAATGCCACTGAAGACCCACGGAGAGAGTGACGGTCCCGCCACCGAGGTGCCGCCGAAGACCCGGAGCGCCACCCCGTCAGTAAAAGTGCCGCCAGGTGAGTAAAAGCGCCACAGTGGGTGGCGCCTTTTTGGTTTTTGCTCCCCCTGTTCCCTCCGCCAGTGGCGTAGCCAGGTGGCAGTACCCCCGGTACCCTAGTTCCTGCACCTATGGTGAGGCATTTAGTGTGTATCTTTGGTTGATTTCCAGCGTTCACATCCCTATGTTAAACGGAAATACGATTTCCACCTTAAGAGTCATAGTTTGGTCTGTAAGTTGTAGATTTTCAATAACCAAATCTTGTTTAAACTAGTTAGTGCAGCTGCCCCTTTTCCTTCTAGACATCCCCACTGGCTTGTACATAACTGCCAAGGCATGTCAATTGACTCACCTCTGGTCTTCCTTTGCCTACTATGTTGTGCTTGAGCTGGGAGTTGCTGGGGTTGTCATTAGATTTCCAGGGCGTTCCCTCATAATTGACTGTTAACGCTGCCTTCTTTCAATCTTTACTTGCAGGTTGGTTGAGCTATGTCATCAGCAAAAGCTAGATCTAGTGTACTGTTATGTCATGCAATCCCAGTGTTGTATCAGTCTACACTTTTTCTCAGAATGAAGTCAATGGCAATGCCAAACAGTAGAGGTGACAGAATGCCCATTACTCTCTCTGGGGATTCCCCCCCCTCCCCCAGTTAAGGTCTTTCCTTGTTTGTTTAACCTTAACTGGCCCTCTGACTAGTGTAAGCTTGCCAGTTAGAACATTGTTGAGCTAATAAAATGTTCCAGGTTTTTTGGTGATGTCATCCATATATTTCCTCTTCTCTTCTCTCACTGCGTTGTCCTTTGTTTTATATAGATTTTTTGTTGCTTTTTCTGAAGGTGCTTTTCAGGACTTAAAATTTGCTTTGGCTGATTTCCTTTCTATCTGGAACATTACCTTGAGAGATGATCTCCTGCCTTGTTCCCTATCTGAGACCTTCATACTTTACAATTTGTGTGGCCAGCTCAAAATTTCTGGCTGGTCCTAGGGTTTCCCTGTGACTTCACTGCATAGATGTCTGGTGTAGATGGCAACCTTCTTTCTCCTTCCCATCAGCCTTTTGTATTACTACAATGTCCTTTAAATTGTCCTGCATGATGACCCAGTTAATATTCAAGGAGCAACCTTAACTTCTGAGGTTACCTGTCTTGTGCACTTGATACGTCAACCTTAATGTTACTTTCTGGTAACGAGTTCCTGTATTTAACTTCAATATTTTTTTTTTAAAACAAGGACATGGATCTATTCAACATATCTTGTAAGCTGGCAGCTCTCTGCTGAGGAGCATGTAAGCTCTACAAAGGGCCCCTCAGTTGCTCATAATAGTCCTTTATCAAGTAAATTTCAAAGTCAGTTAAGCCTGCTAAGTTTGTAAACTTAGCTATCTTTGTCAGTGGAGCAGGACTAGTAAAAAATTCTAAAATGCCTGTGGAGAAAAACAAAATCACTATCTTTAAATGCCCATAGATGTAAGTCTACTGGCTTTTTAAGTCTCAGTGAAGTTACCAAACAAGCCCAGGTGAAGTTTCTAGCTAACCAAGACAAGCAGGTTTCTCCCAGTCCTATAGAATTCTAATTTAAGCAAATGTGAATAGTTTGTCTTTTTGTCCCCCACTCTGATCTTGCCATCAATGGTATTTGCAGACACTTAACACCTTGGCCTGTAACTGCCAGTACGGATAGAGTGGAAATGTGTCAGAAGTAAACTTATTTGAGTTTTGCATGGCAGGTGAAAGACTTGAGAAATATGGATACATCTGTAAGAATTTTAGCACAAAAGCTGAGTTGTTTCAAATTCTTTTTGTCTGGCTGTTGTACCTTAGCTTCAAAATAAATGGCACTGCAAAATGTAAAATAGGACAGCAAGATTTATTAGACTGTGGAGCAACCTCCCAAGGGAAGTGGTGAAAGCCCCGTCTTTTGGTATTTTCAAAATCAGACTAGACAACATACAGGAAAATGTACTTATAGGGAACCATCCTTCATTAGCGAGGAGATGGTCTGGCTGATTTATTAAGATCTTTCCCATCTCTAACCACTGCAATGCCTTCTCAAAAGAATATTCACAAACACAATCCAGGGCACTTAGAAAAATATATATTCTAATAACTAAACTGAATAACAGTTTCTAAACTAAACCTATTCTGTATGACGAAGCTGCATTAACATCATGTCAGAGTTGTTTGGATAGGCACTCAAAAGTCATAACTTGCCAAAGTTTAACATTGACCGCACAGCCTTAAATGACCTTTGCTGCATGCGTGTCATAAAGCAGTCTTGAATTATTGGACCACAAATGATTTCTCAAGTACAATCGTTCATTTTTCCTATGACCTGGAATACACATGTATCATCTTATATGTTTATTTCATTTGTCCATACGAACACTACTTTCATAGTTTAATGGCCCACTGTATCTTTACCATCTATCACAGGTACTTATGTGGCATCAATTCATTTCTCAGGCTACTAAAGGCTTTTTGCATAGTTATAATAGCACAGTCAGATCCAGGGCTTGATCCCAGAGTCCTCAGGCCAACAGGGGCTGGGGGCATTAGTGAGGGAGATGCTGGCAACTCAAGTGTCAGTACAGCACTTAGCACAATGGGGCCTCAAGCTTGTCGGGGGTCTCTAGGTGCTATGGCAATATAAATAATAAATGGATGGATCCAAGAAAGGATTTGTCCTTCACTGCCGTGCACCCGGCTGGCCCAAGACAAAGCTTTGGAACTCCTGTTTGATGCTTATATACCTCTCCCCTGCAATTACCATAGTATCTGAGCATCTCGTAACCTAATGTGTTTATCTGCACAATTCCCCTGGGAGGTAAGGAAGTGCTGTTACCCTAGTTTTACAGATAGGCTGGCTGTGCTTCAGTTCCCCAAGTGATTTGACTAAGGTCACACAGGAAGTCAGTGACAGAGCCAGGAATTGAACTCAGATATTCGAAGCCCCAGGCTAGTACTGTAACCCAGTAATCCCCAACCTTTCCTGTGGGGCGGGCGCCAGACGACTAGCCGCCGAGGACCGTGGCCGCCGGACAAGCAGCCACCAAAATGCCGCCGTGAAGAGGCAACGTCAAGAGGTGTCGCCGCCGAAATTCAGCGGCGGCGCTTCTTGACGTTGCTGCTTCTCGGTGGCTGCTTATCCGGCGGCCAGTAGGCAGGCGCACATGGATCCCCGGCGGGCACCGCATTGGGGACCCCTGCTGTAATGACTAAAGCATCCTTCCTCTCCTACTGACAGACTTCTTGTATGATGAGCTCTCTTTTCTCTAATAATTTTGTCAGCACCCACGCAGTGAGCACAGTTTCTTTTGAATCAGCTTCCTTCAGCTCCAACTGACAAGAGAAACCAGCTACAAATGTAACACTAGATACGTCCTATGCAACCATGTATGGCAGTGGTCCCCAACCTTTTTCATCTGGCGGGCACTGGACGACAAGCCACCGAGGACTGTGGCCGGCAGACGAGCATCCGCCAAAATGCCACCGACAAGCATCATCATCCAGAGGCGTCGCTGCCGAAATGCTGCCGAAAAGCAGCGGCATTTCGGCAGCGACGCCTCTGGATGATGCTGCTTCTCGGTGGCATTTCGGCGGATGCTCGTCTGCCGGACAGTACGCAGGCGCACATAGATGCCCCAGTGGCCGCCATGGCACCCGCGGGCACCACGTTGGGGACCACTGATGTATGGGAATAAAGTCTTCCTACACTTGTCCACCCACTGCATAGGACTCTCCCAGATTGGGGCTATATCTAAGTGGAAGGAAGAGCAGGGTCTGCATACATGATATTCAAGTAAATGGGTGTGAAGAGGGCAGGAAGTGGACTGAGCCTTTACACCAACTCCCCTACCAGGCAGCAGGAGGGGGAAGGTGTGGGAAGTGTGCTAAAACCCAAAGCGGGGTTAAATCAGTTACTTCCCCTGCACGGGAGCAAGGAGGAAGAATGGTGATCCTCTGAGAAACAATTCCTCTTGGGACAGCACAGATATACACCACCTCTCCAACTGGTCAGAGCCTTCAATTTTGTAGCACAGATCTGTAATTTAGGAGACTGCTAACTTAGCTGACAAGTGAAGTGGATTATCTTTGCCAACCAGTTTGCACTGTTACTCTGCATTGTACACTTCAGGCCTGATCCAAAGTTCGCTTACGTCCAGGGACAGACACCCACTGATTAAAACAGGTTTTGGATCACATCCATAGGGGCAGATTTTCAGCCGATGTAAAACTGTTGCAGTTCCATGGACTCGCCACAGACGTATGACAATTTTACATTAGCTGAGAACTGGCTCTTTCTCTAACATGCAGTACATTGTGTAAGTAGAGTTTATGGTACACAAAGTTGCATTCAAAATAAATATAGTGTTATGCTGAGAGGTGCTGGTGATTGCATTGATCGCAAACCTCTCAGAGTGGGTGTCAGAGTAAGTTCATCACAAGCCCCCTCATGTAGGACAAAAGAGGTTGTCAACCCACCCAGGAGCTTTGGACTGACAAAGAGAGAGAGATGTTGCTAGGTCTTGTTTGGGACAGAGTATGTACAGGTGTGTGTATGCATGGTTCATGAAGAATGAAAAAACTCACTTTCATTTTTTCAAATGATCCTCTCCCCCACACCCCCAAAAAAGTTAATGTAAAAGGCAGCAAGAAAATTTAGTAGCTCTGTGAATCTCCATTGTATCTGTTAAGTAACACAGTGGTAAACTAGGCCCAGCATGTGATCATGCAATTAGAGATGGCATCAAGATGCTTATGTCTAGGGGGCAAGGGATAAGGCTGTGACATCCCCAGCTACACAGTTCCTAAAAGGCATCAGATCATGGCTCCCTCCTTTGCAACTGCTATAATCAAATATGAGCCTCAGCTGGTGTTAATTGTCCTTGCTCCATTGAAGTCAGTGGAGGATCCACCCCTGGTATCTTTCCTTGCACAGAGCTGAGTCAGTCACCGTATTCTCAGCTTCTCATTTTTGGAAAGTTTAGAATAACTTTGTCTAAGTAGTTTTAGAAGGGGGTTTTCAAGTCAGTTTTAAGTTCAGATTGCAGGTGCCTGGTCCAAGCGTTGTAGGAAGGACGTTAGGAGTGTGCTTACTGTTATGTTTATGTGGTTATAAAATAGGTGTTTAACAGGGGAACGAAGTGCCTTAGAAAGAGGATAGAAGATTACCAAAGGGAAATCTTCAAAAGGTTCACTTCAGCTAACCACCCAGAAGTTGTTCAAGCTTTGTCAAGCTATCTGAACCTCTGGCAAAAACAGGCTGAAAATATTGAGTAACAGGCTTTCTTGAGATTCCTTCTCAGACTAGAAATGCTGAAAAATAGTCTCTTTTGGCCGGTGTTTTTGGAATATCTAGGGAGGATCTGGAAATGCTGACATCAGCAAAAATGTGAATCATGAATGAAAAAGTTAAAAACATTTTTCCTCAGAAAGGAATCAGTTTGGTAGGGATGCTATACCCAAACATGTGTGCCAATCCTCCCCTCCTCCCCCCACCAGCATGCCATATCATTCACCTCAGCACTGTCTTGGGCAGGGTGGATGAGGGAAGATAAAAAGAGCTTTGTGGTAAGTATCTGACAATATCTGGAAAAACATAGCAGTTGTGAAAATTCCAGTACTTGGGAGCTTTCATTTGCACTTGTGACCCTGTAGATGAGAAAGTATCTGAAGAACAGTTGTAGCTGGGTGAACACTACAATAAATTATTGTAAAGTAAAGTATTTGTTGGACTCAAACCCATGAATTTGCTTTGACTTATTAATGCCGCATTTTGTCCACTTTCTGCAAACAACTGGGTGAGCAAATTTTTGTTTGCAAGGATGACTGCAGGGAGAAGTATTGTAAATACTTGTGTGACTATGCATTTGCACGTGTATTACCACCAGAAGTATTCACTTAGCCATCTTGAGTTGGCAAATCATTCAGTCAAGGAGCAGAAATGCAATGTAGGTGACTCATCGTGGTGCATACCGTACACTGTCTAAGCAATAATCTTGGTGAAGAGTTAATCACTAATCAAAGATGGATGATTTCAAATAATAAATCAGTTCATACAAAACAGATCTCCTTGCAGCCAACACAATGAGAGAGATATCCACCAGGTAGTACACCTCCTAAGTCCCACACAGGCCCTTGGGCTGCTCAGTCTTTGTGCTCACTTTTTGCACAGCAATTAATTTCACCCTAACAGAATAAAGGGCTGCTACATTCATCTGATAGATTGTTTGCTGTGTATGGCTTGCCTAACTCTGCATGCAACCATTCAACAATGACAAGGTAGACACAAACCTGCAGGAAAACATGCATGTGTGTAATCAAAATAACTTCAGGATGTTACACTTACTGCAATTCCATTGCAGGCAATGCTATTACAGTAAAGATGAACTTACTCCAATACCTTTGAATAGATTTGTACAATGCTATTAAGCCTCTTTAAAGGCTTTTGTCACAATCCATTGGGATTATTCAATTTGTTCATTATGGAGAAATTACAAGCAAATAAAATGAGAACAGAAGAAAAAGAAAGTCTAGTGGATCTTGATAACAAGCCAAAATTAGCCGAACCACCACAAAATAATGCCTATTCCCAGTAAAAGGGGGGAAAGAATAATTCCAGATATCACCATGTGGTACCCACTGCCAAATGTAGGCTTTATCTTAATGGTGAACACAAAACAACTTTATCCAACAGAGCTAACAGCAAAACTGCCCATCTGTAACCAACTCATAGTTCTGAATAGCGGTGGCTCAACGTACAATGCCAAATAAATACCCTCAAGAAATTATTCACCATTTCACAAGCATAAAATACAGATGGTCTCTACAGTCTTCCATAATACAGGATTTTGTACCAAGTGGAACAATGAGCTAGATTTGATGACCCAGGTCGTCTTTTCTTCTAAATCCGAAGAATGGCTGCTGAGTCAGACAAACAATAATGAAATAAGTATAAAGAAATCGCACCCTTATTGTGCTGATTTTTTTCTACCAGTCCAATAAAGAGTCAAAGACTATAATTTTTTTAATGTACTTCTTTAAAATAGAAGTCATTATGGACTATTAGGGAATGTTCTTCCAGTGCAGGCATTGATTACCCATACTGCTAAGCCTATTAAAGCTTCTTCTAAACACTGAACTGAAGTCATTCCAATACATCCTAAGGGGATGGAGTCCGTCTTTTCCCATGGCTTGTTCTCTGCAAAAATGACAAACAACTAAGAACATCACAGTCACGTGCAGTAATTGTTGGACAATATAAAAATAAAAGGAGGTTCTGATGGTAAGGGAGTGTTACATGTTCCCTGCTGCATCAGTGCAATTTGCTTTTAACAGCACAAATCCCAGTAGCCTGCTTATAAACAAAATGGACAGGAGAGAGAAATGTAGTAGAACTTTTTGAATCAAAATGAAGCATGATGCTCTGATCCAAAGCCTATTGAAATCAATGGAAGGGCTCCCATAGATGATAGTGGGTTTTGAATCAGGCCCAAAATTTAATTAGTGAGGAAATGGCTTTGAAAAAGAAACAGGTGTGGAGCAATCACCAATCGTCAAACTAATGTGTTTCTTTAGTATTTTTAACATACCCTTCTGGAAAAGACAGGTGGAATACAGCCCTGGAGCAGACACACACAGGTTCTATTACATTCTGTAGGATGCTTCATACAAAATGCATCGGAAGGCTATTCATTTACATAGGATTTTTCCAGGAGGCTAAGGGAAGCTTATAGGAATAACAAAGCAGGAAATAGGAGTCAAGACTTCTTCCTATGTATGGGCCCAATCCTAGCAATACTTGTGAGCAAGCATAGTGCTTACTTTCATAGCAACAGACTAAGTTTACAAAAATGCTTATGGGCCAGATTTCTGGGAGCCAGGCACTTCACTACCTTTACAAATCTATCCCTAAGTGACTTAGGAGACTAAGCCCCATTTTTAACAGTCATTTAGTCATGTAGGCTCCCAAGTCCCATTGACTTTCATTAAGTCTTAGGCTCCTAAGTCACTTTTGAGAAACAAGGTGGGTGAAGTCATATTTTATTGGATTGACTTCTGTTAACAGAAATCGATCCAATATAAGATATGACCTCTCCCACTCTTGTCTCTCTAATATCCTGGGACCAGCAGGATGATAGCTACAACATTGCACAACTCACTTTTGAAAATTTTACCCAA
This sequence comes from Terrapene triunguis, assembly GCF_002925995.2. Lineage (NCBI taxonomy): Eukaryota > Metazoa > Chordata > Testudines > Emydidae > Terrapene > Terrapene triunguis. The sequence continues at coordinate 29,553,598 of NW_020664444.1, forward strand.
TGGCTCTATACACAGTAGTAGTAAGCATGGTGCTGAGTATTAAGGCCCAGCTTTTTTATTTTAAGTATTGCTGCACTCAGCATTGCAATACCTAACTGATTTAGGAGCTTCAATACTTTCAAGAGGAATTTAGACAAACTAAAATCCTATTGTAAGTCGATTGCATTTAGGCTCCTAAATCAGTTAGGCATTGCAACATTGAGCACAGCAATATTAAGTGCTTGCAGGACTGGATCCTACATTATACAAGAAGAAAGCAGGCACAAATGAGAGAATCCTGTGTAGGATTAGAATCCAGCGCTATCTAAACATGAAAATAAAATCTCATTCAACTTCAGTTTAAAAGCCCACATACATTTATCCCTGGTTGTTTAAAGGGTCAATAAGATTGTTTATTTGAGTAAGCTCATTACCTAAATTAAATTAATTTCACCTGTAGGAGCTCAGCACAGAACTCAGTTTCCTCTTTTCCTTTCTGATAATTTAAAGAAGATACTCAAACTCAAGGGAAAAGGAAGCTTCTCAATTTGTTTTGGTTGTTTATGTTCAGCCAGAAAAGGGGAAAGAGAGGACCTTTAAAGAAAATTTTTTCTCTGTGTTAATTTTCTAAGCAAACAGGTATTGTTAGCAAGAAATACATATCAGAAGGGGCTGTACTCTAGTGAGGTTTCAACTAATGTTAACCTATAACATGATGTGCTCATAATAACCCTCCCATGTTTTTTGTGTGTTTCTCCAAGAGTATCATGGATTTTGTCTAATTTACAGATCTCAGTAGGTTACACATCTTCAGTTAGTTACCAAAATGACTACAGAAATACACAGTTTGGCAACACAACATTAAGCTTTTATGATGCACTGTAATTACAGTACACAATCTTATACCATGATGCATCATAAAAGCAGTTGCATAGCCTGATAAAATAAGGAGAATCTCACCTGTATAATCTGACATTATGCACATGTAGCTAGATTTTGAAAACCAGTTGTATATGACAAACTCTTGCATTTTGAGAAATAGACCTCCACCAGGATGAATCAGGCCAACTACTCTGCCTTCAAAATTAGTGAGATTGTAAATCACACTGAAGTGTGGAGCAGTCAATTGATTTCTTTTTTGATGGAGAAGAGCATCTTAATTCAGGAAGGCAATGCCAGAAAGGAACACACTAGTAGGGAGAAAACACTTCAAATGAAAACAACACAACAAACTTCCATCAAGCCAACTCTAGCAGCCCTGGATTCCCAATTGTGACAGTGACTCAAATAGGAAACACCTTCACAAGGGAAGCAGGTACAATGTATGCAAACCCTCCTCTCCCTCCAAAAAACCTTTGCCTGACTTGATCACAGGAGGAAAAGCCTAAATTGGTTGGGAATCCATCTGTCTTCTTTTTTTATGCATACACTTTCCGCTATGTCTCAAACACCTGCTGTCAAGCACATCAGCTGAACTAAATAGCCAGTCAGACAACACTGAAAAACTTAGATTCATATAAAGATTTGATAATGGGCAGATCTAACAAGATGGGATTTTCTAACTGCAGTTTTTGTGCAAAGCCTCAACATGAATTTTTTCACCCTGACGAATTCTCAATGTGGTACTGTCACTTAAACTACCCTACGCCCCTTGAGGTTCCTTTCCTACCCCTGGCTGTAAAACAACATTCCCCAAAATGACTACAGATAACGTAAGTGCCTGGACTGATAACTTGAGATGCCCAAGTCAATCCAAAGACCCTCCCTTCCCCAGCCCTAAGGGGTAATAGGAAGCTGACAGCAGGTGTTAGCAGGGAATATCCTTTACAAAAATAATCTGTCAAATATGCTAAATCCAGACTAAAGTACAAACTCTGGCACCTTAATTTAATATCTTGGCTAGATTCCTTTAACAGTTACTGTCTTCCACTCTCAGGAAGACGGGACGCTTTGTCAGGTTCCACCTACACTACTTGATACCCAGTTGAAATTATCTGTCACCCTGAAGTTGACTAAGGCATCCTCACAGCTTCCCCAGCCCCCTTTCCAGCTCAGAGCCAGGAAAACAACCTCACTTACACTTTTGCCTTCACCACCTGCTTGGGGCGCAGGATCTTCTCTGCCCAAACATGGCATGATTTCTTCTGCTGCTGCTCCTTCCTTCCCACTGTTTCTTCCTTCATTCCCCAGCTTCAACCTCTTCCCCTCGGGTTGGGAATCATCCAGGTCCTCCCTTCTCATCTTGCCATCTCTGCCTCGCTGCTTCACCACATCCTCTGGGCTGCCAGACGGATTAGACATTTTTTAAAATGCTGAGCACTTTTTTATTTGGCCTGCTGAAGCTGCCTCTCTGGAGGAGCTGTGGCTTCTGAGAGCTCTGATGCGCTCTCACTCCTCTTTTCAACATTTAACTAGGGTTTCAAAAGCCTTTATAGGATTTACACACACCACTTCTATTTCTCTACCGCCCTCTGCTGGTTACTGGCCAGCACTATTCCCACAGAATATCCATTTCAATAGCATACTGCACACAAACTTCTCTGTTCCTCCATCTCCCTAATAAAAAGCAATAACCTTTCCTACGTTGGTTGCATGCACATTTCTCCTGCTGCTCACTTTGCCAGAATCTTTGTATTTATGCTTGCCCTGCTCCAAAGAAATTACCTTTCCTTAAAACACAGCACATAGAGCTGTATGCTGCACCTCTGTTTAGACCCAACTTTACCTCTATCTCAGAGGAATGCACTGTTTTAAAATACTAATATTGAAACGGAGCATGATTAACCATGAAAAATAACTGTAGAATATTTAATACCAAGCAAAGTTCATTTCAACCCACCTCCCTTCAGGATTCTTCCCCCATTGCCCCTTACTTTGCAAGTTTGCTGAGCATTTCAGAAATTCGTGTCCCACATTAGAGAATTGCCCTGTTCGGAACTTTTATGTCCCTTCCTCATTAACTTTCAATAGCCATAACACGTGCCTCCTTCTCCTGGGTCTTCTGATAGTCAATGTATCAGAGGCAACACAATCCAGAATAACAAAAAGACCATCTGGGGCCCTTTGTTCTCTGTGCTAGCTCCCATAGACTTAGTGGGAGTTCCTTATATCTTGCAGAAGGAGAAATAAGCCCCTTTGGGGCTTTACACAAACATCTGGAGATGTTCTGCACAGAATGTTAGGAGTCAGCGGCAATGATTTTTAGAAGTGGGGGCCTAAGTTCAGTTGCTAAGTACATATTTAGGTACCCAGTCAATATCCATGTCTGCAATTCGAGACACCTCAGGTCTCACTTGGGAGGTACTGAGCACTCACAGCCCTAGTTGAAGTCAAGTGGAGTTGCAGGTACTTAGCACCTCTGAAAGTCAGGCCCAACTTGTCTGAAGTTGAGCATCCAAAAATGGAGGCATCCAAAATAAATGGATACAGTTTCCCATTTGTAAAATATAGTAACACCTGTCTGCCTCAGAGTGTGTCAGCTGGTAAAATGCTTAGAGATAGGCCATATGGAATGAACTGATTTTTTTTTAAATTGCTCAACTTCTAGAATGACCACCCCCCAACACACATTGTACTTCACAACCTACATTACCCTACCTTCCCTGCATTCCCTTACCTTTTGTATTGTGCACCCTTCCTGATTAATGAGATGAAGAAAATAACCTGCAGCATCGAGAATTCTGTTTCTCTTTAATAAAATTAGAAGGAACAGAGAATCTGCCAGCAGGAGCAGAGACAAGCATTTATAGCAGGTGCAGCTTCTCCATGGAAGAAGGAGGGAGCTGTCAACTAACTAGGGTTATTCCTCCTTCCTCTATCCCCAGCAACCCCCTAACACAGAACCACGTAAAGGAGACTTCTGTTCTGGAGACACCAGGCCCCAGCCACATGAGCTCAGGGAAGAAGAAACTGCTGGAACCAGCCATTCAGAAACTCATCCAGTATGAGCAAGGATTTTTGGACAAGGATGACATCAGTGTCCAATTGCTTTCTACCCATCTGACTTGGAAAATTCTTTTCCTTCTCCTGATTGGCTGTTTGCTCCAACACCTCCCAACCCCTTCCCCTCCAGCCTCACTCCATGCTCTCCTCCTGCATGGAGCAACTGCAATTGTTCTGCAGATCTCAGGTCATCCTCCATTTTGAAAGGTAGGGTTCTGTTGTAGCAGGTTCTCAGTGCAGTGTTATGCGGTGTTCAAATAAAAGTATATTCATCATTAAATCTAAGCTCCCTTTGCCTTAACAATGCACCTTCTGCCTTCCCTTAACACACCTACCCCCTGCCTCCATGTCCTTGCTCCCTTTCTTCGTTTTTCTGGTTAGCTTATCCCCTCAAAACCAAACCTCACCCAATATGCTAAGAGAAATAATTTTGAAATAACACACTGTTTTCTTCAGACCCTCCCATTGCTCACCTTGATTGTTTGTTATTTGGGCTGGTCAAAAGTTTTCTGACACACAGTTTTCCATTGGAAGATGCCAATTCGACAGAATTAAAACATTTTATGAGAATGCATCAGTTCCATCAGAACTTTGGACAGAAACCAGACAGGCAGGTTGCAGCTTTCCTGACCACCTACGCGCCAGCCCAGCCAACTATCCAGCTCTCCAACTGGCCTGCTCCTTACATTTTTGTTTCAATTCTCCCAAAATAGATTTTTTTCAAAAATTTCATTTCACAGAACATTTCAGAAATTTTTGTTTTGTGCCAATTTGAAACAAATTTTGAAATTCTTTGCAAACAGGAATTTCCTTTTTTTTTTTTTAAACCAGTTCTGTATGTTCTATTTCTTTCCATAATCCCCTCTGTTGTCTATTTAGATTGTAAGATCTTCAGGGCTGGGGTGGTCTCTTGTTATGTACCTTAAGTCTGCATAGCACCTAACACTATGGGACCCTGGTCTCATTCAGGGTCCCTAGGCACCATTTCAATTCACTCAGTCCAGGGTTAAGTTTTATACCGCGGCAGTGGTCTTGCACAGAGAGCTCATGCCAGGATCAGGGCCTAAATATATGAAGTCATTACTACTGGCAGGGGGTGGATAAAATGACCAGTCTGGGATAGGAGACATTGCAACAGCAACTTTTATTTGTCCCTTTTATACTAGCTAGCTGTGCTCCTGGCATAACTGTTACTGTCAGTCTAACTTTACTGGGTCACCTTCTACCTCAGCTGCATAGTTAGTTTAATAGCTAGTGCTTTTAGCAATATTCCAACACTTTTTTCCTTAAGTGTCAGTATTTGACCTAATATTTTGAAAGAAAGCACTTGCTACCAAATGAGCATTTTCTGATTCCAAGTTCCATGCTGCCCTTCTGCTCTATTTGCAAGACCGAGTACAAGTCAAATAATGCAATAAGCACAGTTTGCTCAATATTAGCACCCACTTCAAATACATTAACCAAGTGAACCAAGAGACACAGTGCTGTGAATCCTTGGGAAACACTGTGTGACTAGTTTCCAAGATATTTAGACTTCAAACCATGACTAAAAATTGCAAGATTATCAACAACAAATAGAATAGCTACGTAGCCCCAGAAGTTATATATAGTTTTGTCTGATCTCATGCTAGTCAGCATCTGTTCTTGGGTTTTATAGTACAGTACAATGCATAATCGTCACATTGTTTTTGTTTGCAGTGTTGCTGTGTTAGTCCCAAGATATTAGAGAGAGAAGGTGGGTGAGGAAATATCTTTTATTAGACAAACTTCCTTTGGGGTTCTGAAGAGTTCTGTGTAGCTCAAAAGCTTCTCTCTCACCGTCAGGGGTTGGTCCAATAAAAGATATTACCGTATCCACTTTATCTTCACCTTATTCAAAGGCACTGTACTAAGGCAGTCAGTAAGAACAAACTGAAAGATACCAAAAGGCTGACAGGGTAATATCATTTCAAATTTACTTTTAATCAAGACCTAGAGTGAACCAGTTGGAACAGCCTCAGGGGTCTCTAACTGCAAAGGGATCCACAGAATAAGGTATATGGTCAGTTAATGTAAAATAACCTTCTTATAGAAGTATGGAGTTATTTGTACTGATGTCCCTGCTAAAAGCACTGCCCATGAAGAAGATATTCAAGGAGTGATTTAGGCCATGTCTACACTCTTGGGACTATAGCAGCATAAATATGCCAGCATACCTGTAAACCCGTAGTGCGCAGTGGCAGATTAACGCACAAGCCCATGGGGGCCAATTTGGTGGCCCCTGCAGGAGCACTGGAACCTGTGTAGAAGGGGGGGCACTGGCTCTGGAACTGTGGCACTACCCCCTGGTCCTCCATCTGCCCTGGCCCCTTAGCCCATGTCCCTGGCCTGGGGCATGGCACCAAAGGCAGGTGGAGGGCCCAGGGCTCTGCTCCCCACATCCCTTCACAGAGAATCTATACCAGTCCTGCTGCATCAGTAAGAGAATTCCACCTCACCTGCAAAATGGTTGTTGGCCATTCTCCTGGCTTTCAACATTATGCTCACCATTTCTTCCCATCCTCACCTCGCCTGCACGCAAATTAAGTTGCCCACCATGAGTAATTCAAATACCAGAACAACGGTGAACCCACACACTAAGAGAAGTCTTCAGTGACTGACATGCCACCAAAGCAACAGCAGTAAGTATCAAATTATATACACAAACACACCTCATTAGGATAGATATCCAGGTTTCAAGAACAATAGTTAACCCCTTCCTGGTTCTTTTTTTGCAAACTGGCCTATTAACCTCTTTCTCCAGTCACTATGCAGATATTTTTAGTGAGTCATCCAGAGCAATCACTACTGTATTCAGAACTGAACCATCACTGAATGCCGTAATTGGGATTCATATCTCATCATTAAAAACAACAACATTCCATCCATATCACCCCATTCAGACTTCTTTTGTCAATTCATCAGCACCATAGCAAACAATAAGTGCTTTTGCTTGTAGCCTGTCAGCTGTAGATTTATTTGTAATTATTGTTGATCCCTATGCCTGGCACCTATAAATTATTCCAATAACCTTATTGCTCTATATAACCATAAGAAACCTCATTTATCAGCTCCACAGTTGATCTTGGGTGCTTTGTACAAGATTTATTCTGGTTTTACATTTACTTATTACATTAAGAATATGCAAATTATTTTGCAGTGTATCATCAAGTGCCAGTCTTAGGCATTTCACTTTTAGATCCACTTTCTCCTTGCTTTTCTTCATGCAAAGACACTGATTTAAAACTTTTTCTTGGTATCAGAGCAACTATACTTTCAATGCTGTCACGCACTGCACACTATTTTTGCCTCAATAGTTAACAAAAACACCTGCCACTTCACACAACACTTCAGCTACCATGCCCTCCTCTTCCACTGAGGTGGCAGCTATTACACACAGTAATACTGCTAGGGGAAAACAAACAAACAAAACCCCAAAACACAAATCCCGACCATTGTGCAAAAATGCACATTTTGGTGCCATTTCACAACACTGTCAGGGGAAACATTTCTCCCAGCTTAACTCAAAACAGTTCCCAAATGCCTACTAACGCTCATCATAGCCTGTGAGCTAAAGTAGTGTTTTCCTGCTCATTTTGCAGATGAGTAAACTGAAGTATTGACAACCTGAGTTGTTCAAGTTCACAAAGGGTGAAATTCACCTCATGCAGGGGATATCACTGGGTCTACACATTACTTAAGTTCCATTTAAGCCCTCAAACAAGCCTTTAAGTGTTACACAGGCCTCATGCTGGCCCTCTGTACAGGCGTGAATTTCACCCAGAGAAAACCAAGAGCAAGCTTGCAAACATGAACACAATGGGTAGGATTTTCCAAAAGCTTTGCCTTGGCCTACTGCGGTGCCTGTTGAAAACAATGGGAGTTTCCCCACGGATTCCAGTTCAAGCAGAGTTACGCCAATGCAGAGTGCTTTTGAAAACCCACCCAGCTGCTCTGGCCACAGCCATCCCTTTGCTGCAATGGAAAATCGGCAGGTTTAGTGTTTACAGCTCTAAGTATCTCAACAGGAAGTATGAGGGAGGAAGGTGTCACATGACAACAGTTCATTTGGATCATCGTGGTGTTGAGTTTGGTGGAATACCCATTGCATTTCCTCAGCATATCTCAGCTCATGACGCAATGTGATACAAAACTGCTCAATGTAGAACCCCTCCAGTGAAGAACACAGGATCTGTAGCCCGGGTTCAATGTAATGCAAAGTGCCTGTATTACCAGAAGACAGGCAGGATATTAAGTGCTTATATCCAAGTAAAACAGGAGTAACGCCACCAAAGTCAATGGAGCTACACCTGAGTAAAATTGGTCCAGCGAATGGGGAAAAAAAACAAAACCCTTCTGTTTAAGTTAAATCAGGTAGCTTGCCATCTCTTATTGCTAAACAGAGGACAGATTGTCAAGAGATAGGATTGAAAATGAATTAACATAAATGAAAAATTAATTTTATATACTCAGTTTACTTATATTAGCTTCCACATTAAACTCTGCATCACATTGTCCTAATCACTTCTAAAAAGCTTGTAAATATTTCATTATTCCTAGTTAGAGAGTTTTATGTTCACTGACAAACATTGGAGACGCTGATTGTATTGTTTATAGCTTAGAGCAAACGTGGCAGGAACATCTCTATTACTAGCTTGTTTATATGACAACTTCCAACCTTTGGACTGGCGGGGTCTGAAATAACAAACACTCCCATTATTCATACGCCTGAAGCACTGCGGCATTGGGAAGTGCCCTGCTCCCTGGTGTGGTCTTCATTCCCATCCTTTAACTTGATTCAGTCGGCATTTGTCCGAATTTTGAGCATGGGGAGTCATGTGAAATGACATGAGCTAGGACCTAAAATATTCATGTGCGCAAGTGCACAGGCTGCCAGTTGGCCTAAAGGAATATATATAAAAAATAATATGGAATAATAATTATATGTATGCATGCCAGCTGGCCTTACTTTGGTATAGTATCCTAATGGTGGACCTGTCTGTTCATCCTAGACTGTCAACAGTGGTGCTGTTCTTCTCTGTGCATTGTTTTGACATCGTTCATTTGAAAGCAACGTTTTGGCCCTGCCTGCTTTGCCCTCTTCTTTATTTAGTCTTCCCTGCGTTTTTAATGGAGCAGAAGCCATTTCATTTGCCTGTTGGTGCCATTAGTCCCCATAGCAGCGTCAGCCGTGCTAGCAGCAGCATGCATGGCTCTGGGAACAGCATTTGCTATGGACTAGCAAGGGGGGAGCTCACATTCAAACAATTCTGATAAAATTCTTTGACTAAAGGGTTTATCTTGATGCATCTTAGTGGCGGAACTTGAGGGCAGAGATTTCCTCACAGGTTGCCCATGAGGATGGAAAGGCTTGGAAAATCTGAGTGGAAAAACAGCAGTGTGGTTTCCCTTTATACGGATCAGCTCAAGCAACTTGGAAGATCTTGTGTTCAGGTTTCCCTATGATCTTATCAGGTACTATGTTTGAGCAGTGCTATAGAAATCATCTGTTTCACCAAGTGACTTATAGTACTTGTATCGGACTCCACGGGCCTGGTTTTCAGAAGTGCCGAGCATCCACCCCACCAGTTCAACTCCATGGGATCTTTTGGGGCTTAGCACTTCTGAAGATTAGGCCCTATGTATCTGGCATCCAACCTCTGGAACAGAATGGCCAGTGCATCTGGGTAGATACAGCCCCATCAGTCCTGCCCCAGGCCTGCGGTGATGCACAAGACATCTGCGCAGCACAATCTGGGCATTACAGGGCACCAAAAGATGTGCACCTCCATGAATGGGCTCCAGGGATCCTGTTCCTCATTTCTAGCAACATCACAGCATTGTATCTGCCTTCATGGCTGTCTGCACCCATGGGTTGGGTTTATGCTTAAAGAAAATCCATGTAAGGAACACTCCTCTGTTATCATGGCCCTAGGGAAAACACAGCTAATACACGTCAGCCATTGTTATATCCTTTAGAACTAATCACACTCATCAACACTCCCATTCAATAGCTAACAGAATATGGCAAGACTTCAGCCAGAAGTCAGTAGATATATGGTCACTTCAGACAGCCCCCGATGAAAAGATTAGCTCTTACATTCTGCAACTAAAACACACGGTCACTTACTTTGTAGTGCATGCATTGCCAATAGGGAAAAAAACAATCAGAAACACCCCAAGGTTTACACCCCTCAGGCATTTGGCCAGTGATGCAGTGAGAGAGACTCTTGAAGTTTGCTAACTGTTATATACTACACAGAATGGCCGATCACTCTGCATTTCAGCTCCTGCCATGACTGATTGGTGACAGCCCAATGTCCCACTTTTAGGAACATTTTACAAGACACGCCTGAGACTCTAGCTCATAGCAGCCTTTATTTTGTTTCATAGCGAGTTAAAGGCAGGCAAAGGTTCAGAGAGCATTCTCTCGCCTTTCTAGTCCACAAAGTGGTAGGGATGGGAGATCCTCATGGAGTTCAAGGTTTGGGGAACCTCTTGGACTTGAACTGGTTTTGGAACACTACTCTGTTCACAAAGGACATTTTAACCCCCAAGATGACTCAGTTACAAACCACCACCCAAGCAACACAGGAACATGTTTTCCTAGCTAAAGGGAAGCTTGTGCTACATAGTAGGCAGAGAAGAGCCTCCTCTACCCACACTCAAAGCTATGATGGAACAATCAGAACCTGTACGTCTATGTTCATTGTCCTCTGTTTCTTTTCCATCTCTCCTAAGTATGATGCGAGTCCAACACTGTTGCAACTGGAATCAACCTTTCCAATCTGCCATGTTCCAATGGATTTGAATCTAAGCCAAACAAGTTTGCCCATCCCTAGTAGCATGCATTTCTCTAATCTTTTAGCCCTTTAATATTCCTGCTGCCATGCCATTACCATGCTGGGAATTCACTGCCCTTACCTGTGCCACAGGTTCAACTGGCTAACAAGAATTCCCCCTTTCAAGTCCTGCTGGCCTGCGTCAACAGATTATTCCTGTTTTATTTTCCAATGACGTATTAGTGTTTCAACCAATTGTGGGGTGGTTTGTTTTATTATCACCAATGTATCAAAAAAAATTACTCATCTGGGTACTGACTGTGGTAGCAAATTGAATAGTGGGGTGAATTATTATAAAAACAGCTGCAGTCTTTTCAGTTTTCCAGCCACGTTAAGAAAACACTATCTGCTGTATGTACTGTCTCCATGTTGGACAGTGTTCCATTAGCAGCTTCCTTTGAGTAAGTTTATCAAAGTGTCCATTAAATATGGACAATGATTAGCTAAGACTATAGGAGCGGTCCATTGACCTTCTGGCTGAGAGTTTCAAAGCAACCCAAGGGCTTTAATGTTAATGGGAATTGGGAATCAAAGCCTCCTACAGGATTCAGATGTCTAATGCCCATGTAACTACAATAATCTCAGCCTCTGCTTTTAGAGGAAATACAAATTCTTATCTGTAAAATGGCTTTTATATTAAAAAGTCATAGGCCAAAAATTCTGTTACAGTAATATAAACTCAGTAATACAGTAGTTACTCCAGATTTACACCAATGTGTTGGAGAGCAGAATATCTTCCCCAGCTGTCATTTTTTAATTTATATTATTAAAATAATCCAAGGGAGGATAATTTCAGAAAGGGTCCAAGAAACCACCACCGTGAAAGAAACACCCAAAACAAATTATAAGGCTCTCCCTCATCTCGGAGAGAATTTGAAATGGCCAAAGAATCAGCAACTGCTTCTGCCAGACCGTGAGCTTGCTGGGAAAGGGGTGGTCTTGCTTTTATTTCTGCAACAAAAAGCCTTCAACAAGAAAGTAAAGTAACAAGTATTTGTTGTTTTAATGGCTCACGACTATTAATGATGGTTCCCTTAGGACTTAAAACTTCACTTATTAATTCAGAAATCTGTAGCTGTTCACTGCCAGCAGGAAAGAATTTATCAAGTAGAATTCCATGTGTATACAGATCGGAGGGTACTTTGAAGCTATCTTTGGCACAGATGCGCATATTGTAGATCCAGTCTTACTTTTTTACTGGGCTGAGCACCTGAATAACTTGACCATGCCTCATAAATCAGATAACAGTTTATAATATAGCACTTTATTACCTATCCTTTATGCCCTTTGGGGGAAATTCTGCTTGCATTTACAGTGGCATAACTGTAAAATCTATCCACTATAGTAATCCAACTATTGATAGGTTACTGGCCAAGGCCCCTTACTCAGAAAAGCACATAAGCATGTGCTTAATGTTTAAGCTTAAAAGTTAAGCATGTGCTTAGGGAAGCCTTATTCAGGGTGGTAGAGATCAGTACAAGAATGTCATTAGAATCAAAGATATTTGTGTGCTTTCTGTTACTGAGAATTTGTATTGGATAGTGTTTTACTGTCATAGTCCATTTAGGATTGTTCTGGCCAGGGAGCTGAGCTATGAGGTTTATATTTAAAACTTTCCTAAAATAGGAAGGAGTTTGGACCCACCTGTAGATCACACAAGTTAATCATAAGGGTTTAAACACATGCATCATAGGCTATACAGCAAGCCCAAGATACTGGGATAGATGGACTCATGTTCTCATGAGCTATAGGGAGTGAAATTCACCCTTGTACAGGTCAGCATCAGGCTTATACAACTAGAAGCTGACAAAGCCTTTTGTCTAACACTCCTCCTCCAAGCAAAAAAAAAATGCAGATTCAACTACATCAAAATGTTTTGGGAATGTGTGTCCATTTCAAATAGTTTGTTTAGAAAAAAAATAATAATCAGGGAAAAATCCCTAAACATTCATTTCAACATTTTCAAAACAAAACGTTTCAAATTGTGTTCAAAATAACCTTGCTCAAAAGTTTCCTTTACTTTATTAACAATATCAAAAATATCTAAAAATGCTCGAAGTTGAAACACGTTTTGTTTTGAGTTGAATATTTCATTTGACCCAAAACATTTTTCCCCAGCTTTTCAGAATTATCACCAAACCAAAGAAATCTCTTATTTGCACAGCTCTATGTACAGCACTTAAACCCTATTTTTAGGGACTTAAATGGAGTACAGGTTTTGCTGGGTTTCTGTGCAGAGGTAAATTTCATCCACTGTGCCCAAATCCAAGCAGTATGACAATAATTTAACACAATCAGCTGAAAAGCCTGATATCTGCAACACGTGCTAGCTGCTCAGGACAATTAGTGTAGAAATTCATTTTCACTGTTGCACAAGCCAGGCTGATGGCATGGAAATATACAATGTATGCTCATTTCAAAGCATGTGCTATATGGTATCTTCATTACATATGAAAGCAATAACAATCTAATGAAGAACTAATTTACAAACTTCTTGATCTGCTCTGAGACTTAGAAGGGCATCCATTAATATTTTACAAACCAATAAAGCTTCTTTAAAAAGGTTAACTTTTAATTTAACATTTCAAAATTGAGTATTTGAGGCTGGGAGGATGCGGTGTTGCTTTTGCCAGACAAAGTACCTCCTGCAGATCTCAGAGGCAGAGCCAGGGTGGTCTCTGACAACCAAAAGCTTTATGAACCATTACGGTTCGAAGTTGGTTAAGTTCTCATCAGACGCAGCCATGAGAATAGCACTCTGGAGCTTAAGCCCCTGAGGCTACTCTAAATTACTCTGGAGGGCAATTTTGGTCCCCATAATAATCTGGAATTTGGAAGGTGCCAGAGCTGCTTCCGTCAGGAGAATCAGCACAGAACTTGGACCTCAGTCCTTAGAAGGAAATACTTACAAACCAGACAACACAGGGCTTGTCAACACAAAGAACTGCAGCGGTGCTGTGCTACTGCAGTGAAGATGGTACTAGGGTGACCAGATGTCCCGATGTTATAGTGACAGTCCCGATATTTGGGGCTTTTTCTTATATAGGGGCCTATTACCCCCCACCCCTTGTCCTGATTTTTCACCCTTGCTATCTGGTCACCCTAGATAGTACCTACACCAAAAAGACGACGTCTCCCAGTGGCATAGGTAACCCACCTCCCTGAGAGGCGGTAGCTAGGATAATGGGAGAATTCTCCCATGGACTTAACACTGTCTACATGGTGGTAGATTGGTTTACTGCATCACTCAGAGATGTGGCTTTTTCACACCCCTGAGCAACTTAATTATAGCAACTTAATTTCCTAGTGTAGTCCAAGCCCCACAATAAGTAAGGTGTGGGGTTGCTTCAGCCTGTCCCCCCCCACCCACACACACCCTGCACTGGGTAGAGGGATTGGCTCATTCCTGCTTTATGGCCCTTTCTCCCTAGCATCACTAGTGAGAAAGAGCCACAGGGAAAGGATGGATTCCTCCATCAGTTTCCTTACCTGTAAATGGAGTGTGACACCTACCACGCAAGGCTCTTACAGGAGCTTTAGTTAATATTACATAGCACTGCTTAAGTACCCAAACTCTGTAGAAGTCTGAGTCATCACAGATCCCAGGGGATTTATTTTACGGTTGCAATCCTCCCTTTCTTCCCCTTTCCTACATTTTAACTGCTGTTACCACTTGCACCAAAGGCTGACCTCTTTTCTGCAGCGCAGGCACACCACCTTGCCTCATGCTCTGCTTCCTGATTACTTCATTTTTCGTGATAACTGCAACGCCGGGTAAAAAAAAAAAAAAAATGCTGAGCGATGACTTTCTCTGTGACAATTTCTTCCACTTGGCCATGGTCTGAAAGTCTTGGATCAGATGCAGCTGAGAGAAGTTGCAGCAACAATGACCAGGAGACATGCCAGCTCACTGAAACTCTACTTACTGAGTGTTAACTAGATGCAATAGTTCACCTGGCTCCTTCATATGCAGAAGCACAGGAGAAGAGTGCATCTGCACCCCATTATCTCTGTAAACACACACGTATCATCTTTTTGCCCAGGATTAAAGTTCAAGTTCTCTTGGGTGGAATCACTGCAGAATCCTCCGCAATTTACCCCAGTAAAGCCTTTTCCTGCTTCATTTTGCTGATCTGTACTCCTGGCCATATGTCCTCCACCCTCTCATATCCTGCCATCTGTGTCTGAGTCCTAATAAGGTACTGGCAGTCCCAGTTCTTTAAATTTCATTCATCATTAGATTTCATGCTAGAAACACGCTTCAGAACTTGTGGCAGCAACAGCTGCCATACATTGAAATAAACTTATTTGTATTACTGAGATACATGTCTGAAGGAGCTCAGACTTCTGAGGCTCTGATTTGTTCTGTTCTCTTGAATCTTTGCACCAAAATCCATTTTACAGCTCCTATGCATCTCCCAAACTCTCTAATGCATCCACGAGCAACCGTAAAGCAAAAGGACGGTAAGAAAAGTACCTGGCAAATCAAAAACAAACAGTTTAACAAATGTCGCTATAGAGCCCTCAGTAAGCAAATTCCTTTTGCTATCTCATCCTCCCAGCTGTCTCACCCTTCTCAATACAGCAGGAACAGATCCTAATGTCACTGCACTGGAAACTGTACTCATTGTAATAACCTGGGCAGTCCCCTGGAAACACATGCAAGTCTTGTCAAAGGGATTACTGTTTACATTTTGTTTCTTAATTTGTTGACTACATTTTACTCTTCTAGGCACAAGCACAGAGGAGACCAACTGCTACAATACAAAATCAGAGTCTAAAAAACTCCCACACATTCTAGACACTCCAGAGACACAAGTCTTCCAATCCACTCCATCACACAGAGCCCAGTAGAACTAGATGGGTCTTGCAGTTTGAACATCAACAAATTTAGCTTCCGTTGGGCCTCTCAGAGGAAACAATTTCCTGAGTCAAAGACTATTGAGAATGCCTTGCCAATAGGGAGAGTGAAGCTTGAGGGTCCTAGCAAATCTGGACTGCCAGCATAAAGCAAAAACAGAAAGGTGGTCTCTGTGGTAGCTGCAACCGCACTAAAAGGGGGGCAGGAGATGAGACTACCCCTCCCTCTAGACACATTCAGGGGAGAGCCCCTCATCCAGATCATCATGACCCGACAGCCTCACCTCTCCCCCAGTTTCATAAAAGGGAAGAGCAAGAGGCAGACTCCAGGGCAGAGTGAGCTGAGGGGATGGGCGGAGATTCAGCAGCAGCAGGAGACACAAAAGCAGCTTTGGCAGGGACATTTGAACAATGAACTTTCTTCGTCTGATTGCTGGCTCTTTGTTCCAACCCTCCCCGACCTCTTCACCTCAGCCCAACTTCTACTGTCCTGTGTGCTCTGCTATTCCCTCCCCTTGCCACCTGCTTACCTCCCCTTTCAGGTAATCCCCACCCTCCACCACCTCACTCAGAACATTTGTTTTAAACAGCTAGAACAATGGGGGCCTGATCTGAGTTGGGACCCCATAGGCACCACCATAACTTAAACATAATAAATGGGCTTTATCAAGTAAAACTGGTATGTTGAATTTCAACCAGAAATGAAGAGGAAGCCAGCATAGTCTACAGGTCAAAGGTGCAACTTCTATGAAACATTGCTAAGTAAGTGGCTTAACTAACTGAAGTTTGAGTGGTCTTCAGGAACAGCCCTGAACAGAATGCATTGGAGTAACTCCACCTGGAGGGGACAATGGCATGAATTACTAGGCCAAATGTTCACATCCATAAGAGAAGGTTGCAACCTTCTCACCATGTGGAGAAAAAACAAATACAGCACCCATGGCTCCAGCTGCTGTCTGGACACCAAGGAGCAGCCAAGTCCCAAAGGACACCCAGCTTGTGAACTTTATTAGATAAATTGCCTGCCTTTTTCAGCTCAGCCATCTCCTCCAGATTTCCATCCTCAAGGGCAACACATCCATAGTGGCCATCAGTCAAACTCCTATCAATGCCCCAGTTTTGGCTACACGCAGAAAGTCTAGACTCCTTTCTGCATCACAACAAAATGAGAAACTGACCTCAGGGGTTAGATGTGGAAGTGTAGGGGGAGAGAGAAGAGAGCGGCTTTGTGTTTGATGGGGGTTCACTTCTGTTAGATATCAATGACTATGCTCCTGCACAACATGCATCTGGGATGTCTAGGGCTCTGGATAAACAATGCTTTCCATTACTGCAGAAATGCAGAGAAAGAGGTATCAAGCGTTCTTCACCCACATGAAAAAATTATAAAATACAGGAGCTAGAGCCAAGGTTCTGGTTTGTTTCTGCCTACCATTATGTAGAATGGTGTAAGGGTTAGTGTTTAAATCCTATTCCAGGGCAGCAGAAAAGGTTAATGCATAACTGTTTGCATCAGCTTTGCAGTGAATCTAGTATTGCAGGTAAAAAAATACTCTTGATCGTTTTAAGTGCCCATTGTTCATTCTTAGTATCACTTATTTTACTGGTATTTTATGCTTTAAAAATATTTATTTCACCTTGGCTACTTTTTAAAGACATATGGGGGGTGGTGGGGGAGAGGAAAGACATTACAAGTCTCATGCTCCTTTCCCCTTTCTTGCCATGGGTCTTTGCACCGTGTAATGGCTTACCTTTAATCAGCTAATGCCCTAAACTGTCAGAACGTATTTTCCTAAGAAATAGAATTATAAGCTCTTATGCTCACTTTTACGGTTGCTAACATGAATTGATTTGAATAAATCAGTCTAACATTCTCTATGAAATGGAACCAATTGTAAGTGTGCCGTATTTGTTCTGCTTAGAAAGTGAATGGAAACCACTGTACCATTGCAGACCTGGTAGATAAAGGAAAGGAAGTATACTTAATTTACAGTAGACAGGCTTCAGGAGAGGCAGCAATATTATGCTACTCTAATGATTCATTGATAGATAAGTCACACAAGTTACTGTACAGGGAACAGCTTCTGGAAAAGTTAAAAATCTGTCTTGAGAGGGGCAAAGATATTGATAGACCACAAACGTTTCGGGATGGAGCAGGCGAACAAGTGACCAAAAAGCAAGCATCAGATTGATAG
Organism: Terrapene triunguis; assembly: GCF_002925995.2. Lineage (NCBI taxonomy): Eukaryota > Metazoa > Chordata > Testudines > Emydidae > Terrapene > Terrapene triunguis. The sequence goes on from NW_020664444.1 coordinate 29,571,434, forward strand.
ACTAGTCTCTCAGATGCCTTATTCAGCCCATTGGCCTGATCTGCAGTGGCTGTAAACAATGTCAATGGCACTACCCCACTTTACATCAGCTGAGGATCTAGCCAGTGGTGGAACCTGAAATTAAGAAAGATAGCTTGAAACTCTAATGGATACTCAAGGTAGAGCCCTGGCTGACCTTGGAATGAGTCAAGCAACTGGGTCTGTAGTTTCTTTTTGGTGATCCAAAACACACACCCTAAGATGCAGGGAAGGCACAATTAAAGTTATAGAACGGAACTCAGGGCTGGTGTAGCTCTATTGACATGAGCAGAGTTATAGCAGAGATAAATTTGGCCCATAACTTTTCTTCATAAGACTATAACACAAGGTCAGAAACAAAATAAAAATGGCGTATACAGCAAACAAGCGTTATCGAAAAAAGTATTGCCAGAGATATTTCCTGCCAGCAGAAGGCTTTGTTAAGATTTTGAAAAAAAATTACAAATAACCAGCTCTCAATGTCTTGATCCAGATCTCAAGGGTTCACAAATAAGAAAGAGACTGAGAGAGTGTCTTAGAAGGACGGTATTGTGATGGAGGCATTGAATGTGGACTCAGAGCATTTGTTGTTCTATTTGCCTAAAGTTTCCTGTGTTATCTTGGGCAAGTTGGCTCTCTGGGCCTGAGTTCCTTATCTATGAAATAGATAAGGATCTAGAGCTGGGTGAATAATGGATTTTTTGGTTCATTAGCCTCTTTCAGAGTGAACAAAATGTTTTGACAATCTAAATACAATTCCATTTTTAGAAGGTTTATTCTTTTTAAACAAAAAACTAAAAAAAATTTAAACAGACACTTAAAACCAAAAAGTTGAAACTTTCATTTAGGAAATGTCAAAATTAAAAATTGTTGGGTTTTTATTAATTTATTGTTTAAAATTTTTTCAAAAACAGAATTTGGCAAAACTGATACGACTGCTCAAAACTTTGGCAAAAAACAGATTTGGCAACGCTGAAATGGTTTTTGTGCAAAGAAATTCACCTAGGTGTAATAATAAATACTTTTCCTTTTCTCTGTCTTGTTTATTTAGACTGCAAACACTTCGGGGCAGGGACTACATACATTACGTATATGTACAACACCTAGCACAATGGAGTCCTGATCTCATAACATGAATAATGGTGACAGAGCCACAAGGTAAATTCTTTGTCTCTCTCCTATTTATAGTCTACCTGCAGATCCACTCCCCATTAAAAGGAAATTAAAAGAAACAGATTGACAGAGCCATAAGGGTACCCAGAAGTCACCTACTCCAGGACAGGCCCAACAAAGAAAGTAACAGAACGCCACTAGCCGTCACCTACAGCCCCCAACTAAAACCTCTCTAGCGCATTTAGCCCACGAAAGCTTATGCCCAAATAAATTTGTTAGTCTCTAAGGTGCCACAAGGACTCCTCATTGTTTTATTAAAAGGTCTGTTTACGTTAGAGACATTTGCTTCAGTGTAGAATCATAGAATCATAGAATATCAGGGTTGGAAGGGACCTCAAGAGGTCATCTAGTCCAACCCCCTGCTCAAAGCAGGACCAATTCCCAACTAAATCATCTCAGCCAGGGCTTTGTCAAGCCGGGCCTTAAAAACCTCCAAGGAAGGAGACTCCACCACCTCCCTAGGTAACGCATTCCAGTGCTTCACCACCCTCCTAGTGAAATAGTGTTTCCTAATATCCAACCTGGACCTCCCCCACTGCAACTTGAGACCATTGCTCCTTGTTCTGTCATCTGCCACCACTGAGAACAGCCGAGCTCCATCCTCTTTGGAACTCCCCTTCAGGTAGTTGAAGGCTGCTATCAAATCCCCCCTCATTCTTCTCTTCTGGAGACTAAACAATCCCAGTTCCCTCAGCCTCTCCTCATAAGTCATGTGCTCCAGACCCCTAATCATTTTTGTTGCCCTCCGCTGGACTCTTTCCAATTTTTCAACATCCTTCTTGTAGTGTGGGGCCCAAAACTGGACGCAGTATTCCAGATGAGGCCTCACCAATGTCGAATAAAGGGGAACGATCACGTTCCTCGATCTGCTGGCAATGCCCCTACTTATACAGCCCAAAATGCCGTTAGCCTTCTTGGCAACAAGAGCACACTGTTGACTCATATCCAGCTTCTCGTCCACTGTGACCCCTAGGTCCTTTTCTGCAGAACTGCTACCTAGCCATTCGGTCCCTAGTCTGTAGCAGTGCAGTGTAACTGTAGTTGATATTTATACCAGAATAAGGCTGGTCCAAAACCAAAAAAACCCTATAAATTAATTTTTGTGAAAAATTTTGAATGAAGAGATAATGTTACTTTTACCTTTTAAAAATAAAAAAGACATTTTATTCCACTTTTCTAGTGCAATTTTTTTTTAAGTGAGAAAGTTAGCATTAACAATTCACCATTTATCATAATGGTCCAAATGATAATACCTAACGCCATTAATAAGTTTTACCTCCTATTGTGTTTTGAGTCATCACCATCCAGTGTTCCAGAGTGGCTTTGAAAAACCTGTTGATTGCTTGGTTTAGAAGGCTAGCTCTACAAGCAACTACTATTTGCTTCTCTCCCAGCTCTGCCCCCCAGCTCCCAAACCAGATCGGAGAACAGGTAATAGACAAAGACTTTTTCTAATGATTCCACGCAAGTTCCCCAGTGTCAGTTTCCTTGTTGTATGTTACTTGTGCCCTGCAATGGGAGAGGGAGGCATTCCTATCATCGCTCATTTCCAACAGATAATCTGACACTTGGATTAGATTTTCCATTGCTGCAACACAGGCCCTGGAGTAAGCTCCCTAACCCACCTGTGTAAATTGCTTGTTTTAAACATTTCTCACTGCTGTGCAAATGAAAGCAGGTTTATAGTTACATTCATTTCAGGCCTGATCCAAATGCCTAAGAAAAGTCAATGTGATGCTTTCCAATAGGGCCCTTACACACCAAAATGCAAACAAAACAATGGGATTTTCATGAGGTCTGTGGTGCTGATACACAGAAGGAGATTTGGCTTCAGGATATTGGCCAACCAAAGGCAGTAGCCTACACAAGATGCTGAAGCAACAAAAGTCAAATGCTTCGTGGAGTTATCCAACTTCCTATGTTCCACTTCCCCATATTAGCCAAGTCCTTTCTCCTAGCAACCTACAGCCTCCTAGTGAAAGATTTCAATACCATGTGCCATGGCCTTAAATTTCATATGGGTGGTGCAGAGCTGCGTCACCAAAGAGGATTCTGGGAAATGTTGTGCCAGAAGCAGATGATACTCAGGGCTCCCCTGAGTAACTGTGGTCACTGCTCCACCTTTCACATAGTGAAATAGCTGTTCCCCTCTGCACTCAGCCCTTTTCCCCAAAGAGAATCTAGTGCTTACAAGAGAGCTAGTCTTGTGCTCTCCTTGCACACCCTGAATACAAGGACAGCTCTTGGGCACGGTTCCTGTGCTGGGGTGCAAAGGGAACTAGATGGAAGGCTCCCCCCAAACCACCTTGCAGAGGCTAGGCACAGCCTCACAGTATATAATGTCTGAAGAGATCACAAAAAAGAAAAATCCATTCACTCGGGAGAGTAGCTCTGGCCTGAAAGCCAGCATCAGTTTCCTAATGCAAGAGGAAGAGGAGTTAAGATCTAAGAAGCGCCATCAGGAAGTTGTACATCTTCCTGTAAATAGGCCAGCTTTATTGCTGAGTATGACAAATGCATCTTGTACACCACGAGATGTCTCACCTTGTTAGAACTATAAAATTAACTGCTCCTGTCCCATGTCTTCAACAGTTCTATCAATGGCACCTGCCTTCCACAGACAAGTCATGTCAGATTGGGCTGGTGTTATGTAATGTAACTAATGCAACCTGATTTGAATTGGACTTGTCAGCTGGGAAATTTAGGAAAGCTGGCTTATTCAAAGTATGAGGCAGGGTTAAAGAAGAAAGGCATTGACGCAAAGCTTCTTTTAAAAGCATCTGGCTTTCAAGTTGAAATGGGGCCTTGCAGATTTCTATTTAAATCAAGTATTTTCCCCATCCCCTTGGTGCGCTTGATGTGCTGTACACAACTCTTGGTGCCAGGGCCAGCCTAGTGCTATGCTCCCAAAATGTCAAACCCTTTTCCATACTGTAGCAAAATCAAGTTATTCACAGACTTGGAACTGGAAGGCTGATTTGCTCACCGGTGTTATGCCTGGCACACCAGTCGAGTCACTCCTTATTTCCACCAGCGTCTGAGCGAGAAGACTCAGACACTATATTCTGGAGCTTGTTTATAGAAGTATGTCATATGCACACACAAAAGACATTACATAATATATGTGGAGTTATAACTTAATCCTCTACTAGTGTCAATGGTAAAAATCCCATTGACTTCCAATGGGGCCAGGATTACCCCCATTCCTCTGTACCCGGGTACCTGGACCAGGAGCAGTACTATAGTGGAAACAATCTAGTCACCGCATCGTTTGTGCAAAGTATTAAATAGTTAAGGGGAGATATTGAAAGGCACAGTTTGGTTAGGCCTCAACTCCTGTTGGTTTTCAATGGCACCCAAATAGCTACCCTCCAAAACTCTCCCCCCTAGAGGATGATCATTTTAAAAAGTCCTCAACAGTTTAGGGAAAGCAGTTTCTCGAGACTCTGGTTCCCATATGCGCTAGCTGCAGTCAGCTGGGGTTGCTTCTGCTGCTGCTTCTTCCTAGAACACAACTTTTTATGGATAGCGGCAAAAATATTCTCTTCAGGTACAGCTACACTGCATGCCGTGGTGTGACTGCAGCACATATATGCCCAAGCTAGATAGAATATCAATACTAGTGAAGCTGCGATAGTACAAGTCTGCCCAAGACCTTGGGCACATACTCGAGTGGTTAGCCTGTGCTGTCACAGCTTCACTGGTATTGTTATTTGAGCAGGCTAGATCAAAGCTAGCTCATTTAAGGTGGGACTGTCTCGGACTACGTGTTTGCAGCACAACAGCATCCTTCTTTCATTTGCAGTCTCTAGCTGCTCCTACTAAATCAAAAAACCCAGCAGCAATAGTAATGAGCAATTTGCAAGGAAGGTGTTTGAGGGGGAGAAAGGCAGAGGAGGAAACCTTTGCATGGGATTCTGTAGCGTCCCAGCATGGGAGAATGTTGAAGAGACATGCCATTTTGTACTAGCCAATGCATTATAAAGGCAAAGCCATTCAAATTATCTTTTGGAGCAAGAGTTAAAGCCACCTTTGGTAGGAATAGTATAGCAGTATCCAGAAAGAGGTCTGACCTCCTCCAGGCTAGGTAATCCTATCCCATCTCCTTTTCAGTTCAAATACTGGGTAGTCAGTCAGATCCTTGAGTTGGCGACTATGATGAAGGAGACAAGTATTTTGGCTTCACTGTGCTGGAAGCTCCTGCTCAGTAACTGCAGAGCACACTGCTTTGCCGTATGCTTTAAGTTAAATTAGTTCCATTTAGTTTTGCTGTCGTGATGTGCCCTTCGGCCACAGGTGTTCCTAAATCAATGAGTCCATGACAATTATAAATTGCTTTTCATAAGCAGTAAACAAACAGAGTCAGGGTAAAGGCTCACAAAAATTGTTTCAGTGAAGCGGCACCTTGCTTCTCCGGTGTTCTGCTGCACCAGCTCTTTCTAAAAGTGCTTACTTTCTAATTTCAGCCAACCTCTTGGTTTCCACTTTCGGCTTGCACGTGTCTTGCTGATTCATAGATTGAGGAATGCAGTTTCCCCTCAGTGAGCTTCTCAAAAGCTAAACGTATCATGTTACAAACAACAGCATTTGCGTAACATTAAGCGTCTTACTTAAGGGGAGCAAAAAATCATCCGTTCCCATTCCCACACACTACACCTTGCTTGGTTAGCAGATGCTGTCATCATGGAGTGACTTACCATTGTTTTTGCAATAAGACCCATGCCAATCAGGCCAAATTTTAACCTGGTGTAAGGAGGTGCAGCTCAACCTCAATGGAGTTATTCTATTTTACCCCTCTGCTGAGTTTGGCCCAATGACTCAAGAACAGAATGGGCATATTCACCAGGGACTTTTCTGTGTGAGGAAGTTGCAATAGACAGTAGGAGTCTAATTTCCACCTAGGCTTCTGCTGATCATCAGTGTCTTAAGGGGTACATCTTTGTGCTTGCGACTAATGGTAACCAGGGGCGGCTCTAGGCACCAGCAAAGCAAGAACCAGCCCTCCCTGCTCCTTTTCCCTTGACTGCCCCCCCGGAACCCCCTACCCCTTCTCCAACCCCCCAGCCCCCTTACCATGCCACTCAGACCAGCGTGTCTGGCTTTGCGCAGCGCCAGACACGCTGCTGCATACATGCTGCCGTGCTCCCCTGCGGAGCCACAGCCCCTCCTCCCACCCCCCACCCTCCCCAGCACCTACCTTCCAGATTTGAACACCTCAAAATTCAGGAGTGCTCAAGCTCAGTTTGGGCAGCTGTTACTTCATTTCCCACAAATCAAATATACTGATGCACTGTAACTTGCTGTAGAAAAAGTAGGATAAAATTGAGCAAGAAATGCTTCCCAGTGGTTATTAGGCCTGGAATTGCTATTTTCAACAGCCATTGCCTTTTTTTTGTTTGTTTGTTTAAAAGGAAGACAGTGATATTGCATTGGCAAATTCCCCATAGAAAGAAAGAGTGGAACAAAAGAATAATAAAGGGACCTCAACTTTTCCTCATTTATGTAGGACAGTCTTATAATATGCATCCAGATATCCTCCAATCACACAAGCTGAAAATTGTTCCACTTTACTGCAGTTCTGTAACCATGCGGGAACCAGTCCTGTCTGTGTTCTGTGCACATCTAAAATTCCTGCTGAATGACCTGCCCTGGGAGCGACTTACCAGTGACCCAGGGCTGCGGCGGAAGGAGGGTGCTGGTCGGGGGGGGAAAAGAGCCCAGGGCTGGGGCGGCAGGTGGTGTGTGTGCGGGGGAGGGGGAGAGCCCAGGGCTGGGGTGGCAGGGGGGTGCAGGTGGGGGGGGTGAGAGCCCAGGGCTGGGGTGGCAGGGGGGTGCGGCGAGGAGCCCAGGGCTGGGACGGCGGGCAGCCAAAATTTTTTTTGCTTGAGGCGGCAAAAAGCCTAGAGCCGGCCCTGATGGTAACTTACATTTTTGCACTTGCAATTAATTATGGGCACATACATTAGTCGATATTTACCAGACGGTTTGACCTCTTACAGCTGGAGTGTACTGCATATTCAAAACTCTGGGCAAGTTACTTATAGTCACAAAATTGTATTTGCAAAAACAAAATCCATGTCCAAAAAAATACCAAACAAACAAAAAGGCAGGAAGCCAGACGCCTCATAGTTCCTCGGAACATTTTACTACTAGATATATTACCCTATAGATACCCTCGATATTAGGATATGTCAGAGAAGAGTCATGGCATGCAATAAAGGTATGCATGCAATATTCCTAATTTGATGGATATGAACTTGATTTACTGTACATGGCTGTTTCTGAAATGCCAAACTCCTTTGTATCAATGGGCATTTGTATACTGAAGAACTTCACTCTAGCTCTACATATCATGAGCAGCAGCTGTGCAAGCTCATTTATTTAATAAAAATACTTCACCTTGACAAAATCTGATTTTAAAAATGCAATTGCACATTTATTTTAACTTTGTTTTATGGACCAGCAGCTTATGCAATTTCCTCTTTAATAAAAGCTACTTTGTTCAGTAGAAACCAAAAGCCAACTTTTCTACAAGTGGCCTCCACTTTGGAGGATGCAAGTTGCTAATATAAGTAATTCCTATTACAAGATTTCAAGTGTGAGCACCATCATATGGATGATAGGCATAATGAGGTACATACATATTCAAGGTCATGTTACTTGCACCCCCAACTACCCCAAGGAGCAGTTTTGCAGCCAGTTATTGCTGCCCTCAAAAATTTGGCCCAAAGCATTCAAATTCACAGAAATTAAGATGTTTAAATTATGTTTTACCTTCATTTTTGCTATTTGTGTGTTGTAGGGAACAAAACCAAATATAGTAGAGAAAAATTTGAACTGGTACAATGGAACTTTACAAGTGAATCTCACAACTGTGTTCGAGTTTGCTGACCAGCTCCTAAAACTGAACTTTATCCCAGAATTTCTGTGAGACTCACTGGAGCTAGATCATAGTGCAGGTCAAAAATCAAGTGACAAGAGAGCAAGAACATTGAAAGCATCAAGGTGAGTGAACTTAGTCTTCATGGCTGGAAGCCAGATAGGGAAGGAGGGATAGCTCAGTGGTTTGAGCATTGGCCTACTAAACCCAGGGTTGTGAGTTCAATCCTTGGCCCTTAGGGATCTGGGGCAAAAATCTGTCTGGGGATTGGTCCTGCTTTGAGCAGGGGGTTGGACTAGATGACCTCCTGAGGTCCCTTCCAACCCTGATATTCTATGATTAAAAGTAGGCTATTGAGTTAAAAGTGCTGAAACTCTGTTGCATTTCTATAGCCATCCACCTACTCAGATATTTACCAGCAATTATTGATAGGATGATTGGCAAGCGAGTGAAGGCCACAGAGCCACATACAGAAGTACATAAAATAGCAACCACAAGATTAACAGTTGGTAAAAAACTCTCAGACAAACACCTGGATTTACTGACAATTGTAACAGACCAGTAGACGTATTTCCACAGAGTTGCGAGAAGATAGCTTTCCCTGTCCTACTTCAAACACAGTCGACACAAGTTGAACTGGCTCAAACCTTAATCGCCCTCCTTAATGGTTCTATTCACTACAACTTGAAAGGATATTCAAAATCCCAGCCAATCATTTTCCCCAGCCTTGACTGCTCCTAGGGTTCCTCTCTAGCATTGCTCAGCTCCTAACCTAGATCCTAGTTCTTACAGATAATCACTCCTCCCTTAAATGCAGTGGGGTAATGAAACAGTTAACACTTCCCAGCAGGGTCATCACTTAACAACAAGGCAGAATTTTGGGGTACGTGCTCGCAACCCATTTTGTGCACTGAAGCAGCAGGGTGCCAAGCCCCAAAATGCCATACAGGATTCTTTGCATTCACATTAAGGCGAGGTTCTCTACTAGAGCAACTTTGACTTTTCTTCTATCTTCCAAGCTCCTGTAGCACAGTGGCATGGATTGTCTAAGGAGGGCTAAATGAGGTCCTATCTGGTGTTGATCAAGGTCACTCAGAGAGGGGCTGTGTTAAGATAGACTTTAGAAGCACGCACAACTTGGGATAGAAGGATTGTTCCAATTCTCGTAATGAAATACTTCATATTGTGTCTGTCCTCTATTCATGAAATCAGATTTAATCTCAGCTTTTTGATTGCAGCTCCAGGGGCTATAACAACAATGGGTGTCATAAAATAGCGTGAGTGATTTATTTCAGGGATCTAGAGCCAGTGAAATGCTGCATATTTGCTTACGCTGACTTTGGTGATTTGCAGCCAGCAGTGAGGTTGTTTGTTTGTTTGTTGTTGTTTTATTCTTAGTGATTGTTTTGTTTTAACATAGTGAAAGTCTCCTTGTCCTGAGGATTTATGGGAGTACCCTTTGCAGTCTGGGATTCGGAGTGCATTTTCAATAACAGAAGCACCAGAAATATTTTACACAACTGTCCACAGTAATCTTGTATACACTGAGAACACGGACTAAATAAGAGCGGGAACGGTAGTTATAGCACAGGACTAAGAGTAATGATCGCCGCTTTCCACTCCCTCTTCTGCCAACTGACCTTGGGCAACTCACTTAACCCCTGTCTTAGCTTACCCAGCTATGAATATAAGCATGTCTACACATGCAGTCAGAGGTGCGAACTGCAGCATGTGTAGACATATCTGAGCTAGCTAGAGCAAATAATATTAGTACTGAAGCTCTGGCAGCTCAGGCTAGTCACTTGAATGCACACCCAGAGTCCTGGGAGTAGCATCACTTATATTGTTATTTGAACTAGCATGATCAAAGCTACCTGTTGTGCATCTACATATTCTGCCATCTCACTTTTGATTGCATTGTAGGCAATGACTAAGGGTGGGATTTTTCCACATCATTTAGTATTGGCCCAACGCTGTTCTCACTAAAAGTCAGGGGGAGTTTTACCATTAACCTCAATGGGAGAAGAGAACAATCACAGCTGAATGTTTTGGAAAAGCCCATCCAAAATTATAATTGTAATGAACTAAGTGAAATCTAGTTACTGGTTAAAACCTTGTGGAGAATGATGGGTGTGTTAACATAACTGTGAATAAATCAATCAGATCCCTACCAAGGACAAACTTGTTATGTGAACCAACCCAGCTGTTTTGCATAAGGGAAGGCAAAACACAGAATCAGAGACAGATTTCAGAAATCCAAGAAGCAGCCTGTAAGCACGGTATAACCCTGAGGGGAACACTGAGAGGCTCTGGGTCAGGTGTGCTGGCTGAAAGAAGCTTGGATCTATACGTAAGCTAAGAAACTACTCCTTTTGTCTTCAGTTGCTCCTGTTTTCAGAGAAGCAGGACTTTGTACATTCCTTGTAAATAAACAAGATTGCATCAAATACTAGACTTCATAGTCAATTTCTAATCCCAACTGGAACATCCCCAGTGCCCCATGCTTTGATTATCGCTCAGGTCAAAAAGGGGTAACATTATTAATTAGCATAATTATAGTAGGGCCAAGAGACCCAATCTGAGTTAGAGCCCCATTGTACTGAATACAGTACAAACAGACCAGATTAGAAGCGCCTTACATACTCTGTCAGCTATATTCAACTCCTAAAAAATAAAGGGTTATCGGTATGCAATATAGCTGAGAGTTTCAGAACCACCTAAGTGATTTGGAAGCCTGGCATCAAAGTTACTTAGTGGACTTTGAAAGTCTCTGCCTATATGCCTGAACTTCTCAACTCATCATTCGAACCTAGTAAAGAAGATAGCTTCGGTTAGGAAGATCTTATATAACGGGTGATATTTCCTCTCCTTCCAAGACTGGAGGACTGATTTTGTTATTCCTAAACCACCGCAAAGTAAGTGGCCAGTCTAGTCTTGGATAGCATCAGTTATACCAATTCTACAGCCCGATGAAGACAACCTGGCTGTTTTGCTGATAGAAACCTTCCCTTTTTTCCTGGAAAAAGCAAGATATGGGGGAAAACACATTGCAATTACTGGTTTACAGCAATATGAACCCATGCTAAAAATTATTTTGCCAATTAGTGGCAGACAAGCATCTACTGATGCACTTTCAAAGGTGAGCACACAGTCCTACAGTGGTATCCATGTTCCAATGCTCAAGAGTAAGTGTTTTGGAAACTGCTGTGCAATTCACCACATGGTTAATTATTTATACATCTCAAACAGATGACCTGAAACTACAAAAGTGTCTTCTTCCTTCCCTCCTCAGATCAAATGAATTGTTTCAGTATCATGCAGTGGATATTATATTTTGAGTCTGGAGTGTGAACCTCAATATATTTGTCTGAAAATAAATTAGAGCTAATCAAAAGGTTTCTATTGAAAGACTGTTTTTCAATTAAAATAAAATTTGTTTTGGTCCAACTTTTCCAGATTCTGTCCAAAGTGAGGAAATCAATAACTTAAGTAACATTTTTTATTTTTCCAATTAAAAAAAAAAAAACTTCAATTTTTCATCTTATTTTTCTAAGATTTATCTGAAATCTTCATTTTAAAAAAATTAAAAATGGTTTTTAGAAGACTTCAGTTTTTCCATTGAAAACACACAAACAATTGCAGGAATTTAAAAAAAAAATAGCTAAAATTCTTTTTATTTCCCTGCAGAAAATATTGGCATTTTTCAACCACTTCCACAAATTAAATCTTATAAACGCCATTCTACTGGGCATTTATGTCTACATACTGAGAGTTTCAGTATACACTGATGCTTTGATTTGTTCTGTCAGGAGAATGGAACTGAAGGAAAAGTATATGCAAGTTCAGTTCCTGGTATCATTTTGCAGTGCAAGGTTGTCTGGCCATCCCAAAATGGACTGCACCCTGCTCCCATTGAAGTATTGCCATTGGCAGCAATGGGAGTCTGATCTAGCCACAAAAGCCATTCAACTAATAGCATCTTCCCAATACTATGTGACCAGGAGTAGTCCTGCATTTCACAGGTGACTGTAAAAATCTCTCATCAAAACCTGAACTACCAAGTCAACCACGTGGTTCTCATGTCACATCTGGAGGACAAAATGAATACATTTTAATCATAAACTGTAGTGGTCTATTTCAATCTAGATAAATGCACACCACCCATGTGTTTAGAAGCTGTCCCTTTTTTAGTAACCAACTGCCATAGTTTAAACAGCTGTACCTTTATGATGCAAACCACACAGGAAAGTCATTAAATGTCATAAAAACTACCCTCAATTTGAAGCTGTAGGGAGACATTTAATAGAAGCTGGCTTCTCTAAAAAGAGGCTGAGATAGCATGTGTACAGCATTAGTGATTTTGTGATTGATCATTCCCTGAACAGCTAGGTAACCCACCAGGCTTACATGGGAAGTTCTGAGGTGAGTGCCCCTTGTTTGCAAAGAACGTAGGAATGAACACTTAAAACAACGTTCTGTAGCTTTGGGTTATAACAAACCAGGACAATGTTTTCTATGCAAACATATAAAGACACAATGGAGCAACACTGATTCCACCACATATACTCACAGAGAGGAGTGCTTCATTATACATGCAGTCCATGGGCCATGTCCTCAGAGACTGACTTCAATGGAACTACACTGATTTACACCCTTTAAGGGTCTGGCCCACTGTGATAAGAAATGGCAGCAAGCAGCAGGACCTTAAACGTTGAGTGTAGAGAGCAGTCTCATGTAAACGTTCTCTCAGAGGAAAGCTAAGTAATACTAGAATCCGTTCCTCCAGACCTAGTTTTTCCATGCATATCTTCTAGTATGTTGTGCGCTTTTTCTGTGTCCCCAATCCCAGTTTTTTTTGTATCTCTTTCTAATGCACAAGCGTTTCATGTAATATACAGCATCTCAACCATAGATCTCAAATGTGCTTTATGACTTAGGCATCATTATTCTATGGATAGGGACACAGGCACAGAAGGGTGACTTGAGGCCAGTAGCATAGCCAAGAACCGAACCTAGTTCTCCAGGCACCCAGTTTAGTGTTCTATCGACTACACCACGTTGCCTCTCTAGAACAGGTCAATTTAGATACTGACCAACATTAACATCTTTTATGGGTAACTGTAGCTAGCATTCCCCATATTGAAGAATTTTAACAGCCATCAGATGAGTTAAGCGGGAGTTAAGAAATGTTCTTAATTAAGACATGAGTGATGGCCATGGAAAGTAATTAAGGGTAAGAGTTTTGCATGTATTATGCAGTTCAGTTGATATTGGAATTTCCCCTCATCTGTTGGTCAGAACTTCTAATAGAGACAGACTTCTGAAGCCCAAAGTCATTAAATATTAGGAGTGGATTTTCCCATTTTTGTTATCACTTTCTCCTTACCCACCCCCATGCACAGAGCAGGCTAAAGGATCTGTGAAAGGAATCGAAATGATTTGGGATACACCCTATGTTAAGAAAATCACAGTACATAAAATGTATTCTTGCACAAGTGATCTATAGATCCCGTTTCTCCCTATCAGCTTTCCCCAGAACTGGAACCCAGCTGCTTGCTCCTGTCAACCCTAGCAATAGATACCTAGAAATGTACATGTATTTTACATATTCAAGGCCATCACTGCAAGGGGGGAAAAAAAGACTTAAATAGAAGCCAAGACCCTTCATTTCTAATTCCCCCATAACCAGGAGGTCCACAGCTGCAGGCTTTGCAAAGGCAAGCTCTGGAAATATTACTTTCTATTGTTGGATTTCATTACACCATGTAGTGTTGGCTGTGGCAGTTGATTACCATGCCACAACTGCAACCATCATATTATTGTTCTTCTCAGCAAGCTATCAATTAATTCAAGGGGGCATGGGGTTGGGGGGAGAACCTGAGCTCTGGGATTTGTAAATTTTGTTCTTTCAGGGTTAGCGATTTAAGTGATTATTGCTTGACAAGAAACAAGATGTAAAAAGGGTTTCTGGCTTGTTTGGAGAAAAAAAAAAACACTCTCGCTGATCGCTGTTCTATTTGATCTGGAAAGACTAATTCAGAGCCTGAACTAAAGCAGAAATATCTTATGTGACAAATTTATCCTTTTAATGTAGCAATAGGTCTTCCTGAAAGGACTCCGGTGTAGAACCATTTTTGTTAATGTTGATATTTTAGTTAATATATTGAAGCAACATAGAACAATTTTAAGAATTGAAATTAACAATTCTGCTTTAAACATTCTTCTCTCCCCCAGGTCATTAGTATCCATTTTCTACAGTACTTGTTTAATGCATGTGCAGTTTTCTTGGCCATGTAGCTAGTCTGCGTTCATCCTCTGGCCATGGGACTATGTACGCGTGCAGGACTCACCCCTGCGGCACCTCCTCCTGGTCATCTCTGGGAATTAGCTCTCCTGCCGTTGGAGCGCCCTCTGCAGGCCGGTGTCCCGCTGCCGCTTGGGCCCCCGTGTCCCTCCCGGACCCGGTGCCCTGTTATCTGGGGTGCTTTCCCCTGGCAGTAACCCCTCACAGCCTCAGGGTCTCCCCCTCCCAGGGGAACCCCCAGCCACTATTCCCACTTCTCCTCCGTGTTCGGCTACTGCCAGACCCCGTCTAGCCCCCCTGCTCACTGGGGCGGACTGCAGTGTAAGCCACAGTGGGGGTGCAGGCTCTGGGATGGAGTTTTGGGATAGGATGGGGTGCAGGGGTGAGGGCTGTGGGGCTGGGGATGAGGGGTTTGGGGCATTGGAGAGGCTCAGGACTAGGGCAGGGGAAGGGCAGCCTGCACTGACACTAGTGCAGGGGGGCACTAGGACCTTGCGGCAGCAAGTGATGTCAGAAGCCGGCAGAGCAGAGCATGAGCTACAGGCTCCGGGGCAGTGAAGGGGCAGCAAGTGAGGCCAGGGGACACTCGGGGGAGGTGCGTGGGGGCAGCAGACGGGGCCGGGGGAGAGACCCGGCCCCAAACATTGGGGAGCAGCGCGCAGGGAGCTTAGCTGCCACATAAAATAACTCAGGGGGGACGGGGGTGAGGGGAGTTTGGCAGCAACAGGAAGTAACAGGGGGGCGCAGGGAGCTTGGCGGGCCGCAGGGAAGAGCTCTGCGGGCCGCATGTTTGAGACCCCTGGACTAGGCCTTAGTTCACAGCCTCTTATAGGGGCCAGCTGGGCCTGATTGGGGCATGGCCACAGCTGAGCCTACTTTCCCCAATCAGCCCAGGCTTCTTGCCCCAGACCCAGCCCCAGCCCTCTCCCAGGGCTGGTTTTAACCCTGTCAGGGCTGGAGCAGGTAACCACCCCGCTACAGACTATTACATAATGGGGCAGCTTCCTGGCCAGATAGTCCCAATTCACACAGTGGCAAATAACGGAATAACTCCATTAACTTTAGGGAAAGGTTGCTCCTGAACCATGCTGCATCAAGGAAGATGAGCAGGTGGTCCTTAGATCAGAGAGGTTCTCATGTTCCAACAAAAATTTCCCATGAATTTGGTGAGCTGGTCCCTGGAGGCATGGTATACGCATTCATAACAATACAGACTCTTACGCATTACACATATTTTAGCATGCTACCTTGTCCCAAACAGACCTTGCAGAACTGTAGCAATATCCCTTTCCATTTAGATTAGAATCATGATTCAGCATCAACCCACCTGTTTATTTTGCTCTCTCCTGCCAAATTAGCTAGAAGATATTTTAATGGCCTGTGTTTTAAAGGTACCAAATACCCTCAGATGCCATTAATTTCAAGTGGCTGCCCAATGCTATAGGCAAAGTCAGTGCTATTAAGAAGACTAGAACCCCAAATCAAATGCATTCTACCAAATGGCAAAGACATGTTATTCCTTCCAAGCATTGGTCTAGGAATTTGTAAACTGGGATAAACAAATTTGGAGAGAGCTAGGCTACCCTTTGAGGGGAACCAGAGTGTGGCTTAATTTGGCAGTTTAGTTGTGGGGGGAGAAGGGGGTAGGTTGGAACAAGACTGAAAAGTTCTATAGTGGGATATTCACTTCCAAAGGATTGTGTCCCCGTAGCAGAAACATGGGATGCTTACTTCCAATTTAGCTAGAAGTATCACCAGACTAAGACTTTGCACCCGATCCTACAATTACTTACTCAGATGCTTAATTTTGTACACTGAGTGTAATGAGAGAAGTCACTGGATCTACTCACACTGCATGAAGTTGAGCACTAAACTATTGAGTCTATTACTGTGTAAGACAAAGGGGAGATGGTGTATTAACCATCCGGTAGAAAGATGAATCTATGCAACATGAAGTTCATCTAAGAATAAGAATGTGTGGCATAAATACTGTAGAGATAAGCTGTAAATCAGCAGGCTGTTTACTTAGCAAAAACTGCATCCATTTGTACTGAAGATGCACTTTGGTTAATAAGCACAAATACTTAGACTATAATTAGGCTGGAGGGATTTCTTTAGAAGAAACTACAAGAACTGATTATGTTTAATACCTTGACTGAATAGTAACAGAGAGGGAAATGATAACCTACAGCTATCTGGAGGCTGTAAACACTGAGGAGGGAGAAGATTTCTTGAGGATTTTTTGGTGAATATTAATAAAATTAATGGGATCAAACTTTAGAGCAGATAATTTAACAGTGAGCTCTATTAGACTGGAATAATTAGAGTCTCTCAAGGAAAGTGGTGGGAATCTAATTTCTCTATTTGGTTTCTTAATACAAGATGGACAAAACACCCAAGAATGGACTATGGGGAAATGCTTGCCTTTGACAAGGTGACGTTTAAAGAGTTCTTTTGCAGCTTGTAACAGTGCCCACTCACCACTGTATGCCCCCCTCATGGGCAGGCCTGGCATCAATGCTCTCACCAAGAGCCTTCTTGCTCCCTGCAGTCTCCTCCTGTTAGGGCCTAGCAGGGGAAAGGCTATCAACACTTAAATTGGGCTCCTCTTGTGCAGGAAAAGCCTGATCCCTTTCAGGTGGCCCCATTCTGTAATCAGGGCTGGCTTAGCCCCAGGTTCTCCAGCCACAGGACAAGTCACCCTCTCACATAGCTCTATTTTCTCCAGGCCTAGCAATGTTATTGCTTTAATTCTTTGTAAAGGGTGATTTTGAATTTAGCATTAATGGGTGTGATTTTCAGGAGCCTATTTTCAGGTGCCCAAATCCAATTGACTAGAAGTACTGCACTGGGCCACTAGCTTCCAAATGATTGTGTCCCTCTAGCCCCAACATGGGAAACTTTCCCCTTTGGTAGAGCCACTGTCAAATTGCAAGACTTTGCTCCTGATCCTGCAGTGACTTATTTGGGTGTCAGCTCCTTTAGTAATCCTAGCCAGTACAACATGGTTACATAACACCTCACCTGGGAGGTATTTAAAGGAAAGAAAGGTTAACATGAACACAGGCACTATGGTGGCTAACATGTTCTGAGATTTTTGCACTTCTTTATGAATGACTCATTGTGACTAAGTTAGTAAACAGATATCTAGTCAGTCAATCACTACAAACCTATTAGCCAAGACATTCAAAAGTGATTAGTGGTTTTGGATGCCTCTGTTTTTGAATACCCAACTTGAAGGACTTAAGAGAGGTCAAATTTTCATAGGGCAAGTGCTCAGCTCCCTCTCAATCAGAAAAGGGTCTCAGGTTTGGCTTGTAAAAACTGACACATCCAAAAAAAAAAAAATCACTAGTCACTTTTCAAAAAAATCAGTCATTTCCTTTGGGCTGAGGACTGCCCATTTCATAAAGAATGACTAAAGGAGCATACATTATCCAAGTCATTTATAATGAAACTAAATAGAGTGCATTTGGAGCATTTGGTAATTAAGGGATAATGTTCCTGGTTCTTGAAGTAGCAATAAACAGCTTTTGCAGTTGGTGAAATGCCAAAGAAGGCTGCAGCATAAGTAATACTAATTCCTGCCTTTTAAAAATTCTGACTAGTCCTTCGAGATAGGGTAGGACACAAAAGAATCATGTCCTGATAAACATCTGACATATTTGACTGTGGATATGAACACTGTAAAATCTTTTCTCTTCCTTTTCAAATTGATCTCCCTTTTCCCCATCTCCTTCGGTCTTCCAGATTACTAACTTCCTAACCCTCCATGGGAATTTTGATAACTGTAGTTATGGTGCTGGACCAGAAGAAAATAAATTGGGGAGGTGGGAGGGGACAATAGTGCACTATGACTCAGTCATATGAAAAGGATCAAGTAGTATTTTGTGCGTTTAACCCTTTATTTTTTTAGTTTATTCCCCTCACATTAAATAGTACTGTATTGAGACCCAAACCAGGGAACCATTACTTATGCTAATGAATTATCCATCAAAGTTTGTAGCACACTGGAGTTGCGTGCAGAAGAGAGTGCTGGTAGCAATGATAAAAGACCTACCTCCATCAGCTACTGGAGGAGGTCTCCTTCTCCACATGTTATTGATGCTTTGGTTTTGGCACTGAAGGGCAATGGTTCTTGTCTCGGCTCTCTATAAGTGACTGACTTTGCAGACATGGGTTTATTGCAAATTAATGCTGTAAAACAGAATTTCAAAGAAGCTTCCCACTCATGTTTGAAGGGTCCTGTACTTTCTTCAAAAGTAGATGTTAGCTGAAGCCTACAATTGGGAATAAAATCTTTAATGGAAAATGGAGTCTGTATCCTTATGAGAATGAGTCATGTTAATGCACATCCATGGTAATGCTAACGTAATCTGTTTTAAAATTAAACTCTTTTTGACACAAAAAAAGCCTTTTAATAAACAAGACTCCTATATGCTTTAGGTGAGGTGTAGTTTGAATTCCTAGCTCCAGGGGCATATTGATTGCTCCTAGCAGGAAATTCCATTCTAATCTATGGATACACTGCCTCAGATTTATATACCTCAAATTTCAACAAGCCAAGTAAAGTTATCTATTCTTGTCACACCCGATTAACCTCAGTATACCAACCCTCCAAATCAATAGTTAATTAAAAAGGTGGCAACTTCTATGAAGTACAGTTCACTCATCCCAAGGAAACAAAATCCCAGGTTCAGATTTTTGTATAATGGAAGTGATGGACCCAGGTTCATTGGAAGTAGTGTGTAAAGGCAGATGATTACAATATGTAAGGTATTGTTTTGTATTAGAGACTGTAAACAAAGAAAAGTGTGTGATTGCATAACAAACCAATGTACTGTATATCAGGGCTAATCAGAAGATTGATATATTTGGCATAGCAGCCACAAAGCAGCTTTAAGCCCCTTTTCCTCCTCTAGTGTATACTCATAGCTAGCTCTACACAACTCCAAGCCCTCCCCCCCCCCCTCCACAGGTAACCCTTGTGCAGGACACGTACTGAGACGAGGGAGTTAGAGGACACTCGTGAACCATTGCTGTCCCCATCAGCTGCTGGAATAGTCATAGGGGTTGTTACAGCCAGGGCACAACTTAGGGCAGTCCTGAGAGCATTCTAGCCTGCACCAGGCTCTCAGCAGCCCCGGATTGGAGCAGTGCAGCACCTTCCGCTTGCTCCCTCTGCCTGGCTGAGGGCTGAAGTTGGAATGAATTCCATACCCTCTTCAGGCATTTTGCAAATTATTCTAAATGTTGCAAAAAACAACGGTTAACTGACCCAACTCTCGGTCTCCCCATTAGCACAGTCCTGCAGGCACACTTGTAACAAATCCCAGTTCCTTCCATCTCCCTTTTATACCCTTTTTCCGCCCTCAGTAAAACCAACTGGTTGGACCTTCTCTTGCTTCCACCCATATGGTGATAAAGAAGTGCTTTCCAGCAGTCATTCAATACAAGGAGGAAAATACCTTTTGCATGTAAGAACAATGTTCTGCTCAGTTTTATTCACAGAAATCTATCTAGGCTTCTGAAGACAGCAAAGTCACTCACTAGTCTCTATTTCACCAGCAAGTCAATTTTATGGTTGTCCCACTGCACTCTGAATTTCTTTCACATGGGGCACATCACAAAATTAAGGAGCTGTAAACTAAACTTGCTACATGCCCTTGAGAACATGTAATTTTAAAACTCCTCCATTTTCCACCATCTACTGCCGCCCTTCTCTTCCAGGATGGCATGCATCAGCACAGATAGTGCCTTGAAAGAAGATCAACTATTGCACACCCAGGCACAGCCACTTAGCAAGTTCACCACCAGCAGGGTCCCCATGTCAAGAAACTTCAATACAAATGTCTTTGTACATACAGTATGGATGGATTTAAAAAAAAAAAAAAAAGACTGGGGGAAAACAAAAACCATTCCCTATACCTTGAGTCCCCCATTTGGAATGGCTAGCTGTGAGTGACACATTGGCATGCCACCTACGTGGAGGCAGGGGTCTGTCATTATTGGTTTTAATGCCAATCAGGGATACCATTTTACACTCACAGCTGAACTGCCAGGCTTTGGAGCCGGGACTGTCCATTAGTCATGTGTTTGTGCAGCCCCTAATACAATCGGGCATAGGGGCCCCATTGCACTGCGATAGCCCCTAGCAACACCAAATAATAATGGCCTCTGCCCCTGAGAGCATACAGTCTAATTTAAGGAAGGACAAAATCAGTATGAGGAACAAAGGGGGTGGGGAACAGGCCAGGAGGACAATATAGCGACTGGGTGGAGCTAGTTAAAGAATTCCCCTACCAGAATAGTTTTCCATCTGAAAATTCTGCTTCAACAGAATTGAAACATTCCCCAGGAACTTGTCAATTCCATCAAAGCTTTAGGAACTGCCCGTGGTCCTCCCAGGCCCCTAGCTCCCCGAGATACCTTCTTACCAGAGGTGTCCAGCTCATCCCAGCAGACTGCTGGACTGCCCAGCATCCAGGAGTCACCTGCAGCCCTCCTGGCAGGCTTCCCAGCTGAGCAGCTTGCTGCCTGGCACACCTGCATTGTGAAATTGAAAGGGTAGAGGTGTACTGTCACCTTGTCACAGTCACTGAGAAATCCGTAGACTTCTCCATCTCTCTGCCAGAGAGTCTTGCATCACAGCTACCTCAGAACAAAAAAGGGAATGATAAGTCAGGGGTTTGAACAGTATGTTTTTTTCATACCTTTGGTTTAGGCTAACTGCACTGTCATTCAAAAAATGTACAGCTCAGATGTCTCCAGACTTTATAAAAGGCAACGGTCTAAACTTTTGTTAAGAAACTATCAGCTAACACATCAATAGTGGCAACATGCTACTTTTTAAAATGAAAGCATTTGCAGTTCAGCTTTACAATGCATTTCTTTTAAGGCATTAGGAAATTACTTTAAGTTAACTGGGAAAAGTATTGCATATCAACGAATGTGAAGAGAGAGAAATTAGAGTCTCCCCCATTTCCTTTTGGAGTTGACCCCACCAGTTATAAGACAAGGAGAAAATGGCTGAATTACTGGTCTACCCAAATGGGTTAACAGCTTCTGCCAATTTGCTTGGAAGTGAGAGACAGTTTTTACTGAACACACTTCACAAAAGGTACTCTCTACATTAAAAACAACAGGCAAAAATATTCCTATCTTGCAGTTAATAGGGGGATATTTAACATTGCTCAGAGGTAATGTAGTTCAGGAAGTTAGCTCTTGGAGAATGAGATATAGGTACTACAGAATAGAGGACAATAAAGAAAACCAGCAGCTATTCAAATGTGTGTCATGTTTAAGCCATTATATTCTTTTCACATCTCGCTTAACTGGCATGAAAATATAATACTAAAAAACAAACCTTCCAATAGTTATTTTTCAGTTTTTATTCTTACCACAGGGGGAAGACATTAAATTTACTGTGAATAAAATTCACAGAGGAAAAAAAGAAATGTCAAAATCATTCATACCTTATAGTTTTTCCAGTAGCCTCAAACTATGCCTTTGGAGACAGACATTCTGTTTTGTTCCCAATCAATGAATGCTGGCTGTATTTAGTTAGTGGGAAGCCAGATCCAAAACACACTGTTGAACAAGGATAATTTTGGTTTGAGGAGGTAAAAGTAAAGCCAGTATAGTCAACACTAAGCATTCAAAAACCAGGAGTAAAAAATATTTGTTTTTAAAATCATTAATTTTATCAGCCTTCTGATTTCTGAGCCTTTAGGGTGCAGTTGGGTCACATTTTCAAGCTTGTCTCTGCAACCATAAAGGCTATAAACATCTCAATTTTCATTTTTAAAAATATATTCTCCCCCCAAAAAAGGGCATTGAACTGCTCTTTAAGAAAAGTCTTCATTATCACAAGACTTTGTCTTGAAAAAAAAATCAGTTTGATTTATTTAAGTTACTCATTCAATTTACTAAAAACTCAGCATGATTTTTCCCAGATTATGTTATTTTACAACATCAGCAATAAAGGCTTTATATTCAGAGTTTAGAGGACAATATTGTCAGGACTTGCATATGACAGACTAGCTCCAGCCAGTTTTTTCATAGCTGTATTGGCTCTGTACTATTAGCTAGCAAAGACTTGTTTTTTTCAAATCAGTAAAGTTTAGCAAATAACATTTTGTGCCCAAATCACACTGTAAGGTGGCATTTTTATATGGTCACTTTTCAGGCCATGACGGCACATCAAGCATTTGAAGACCTTTTCTAATATGAAAATAGACTCTTTTTTTAATGCAGAAATCCTTATCTAGGCTGAGACAGAGAGCAATGACATCAGGTGGTACAGTGCGGGTAATCTGTAATGTTTCACAGACTCCTAATACCAATAGATTCCACTGGAAACTTTCAACTAGTCTCCATAGAATCCCCAGGTATCAGGACACCCATTGGTCACTTGAGCTGTCCAGAAAACAAGAATTCCATTTTGTGAAAAGTTGAGATTTTTGACATTGGTTTCCATTCTGATGCAGAAGGAAGCCAAGACCTTTTAAAGAGTATTTTGGGGTGGGGAGAGAGAGAGACAGGACAGACACTAGAATAGCCAATAGCCTGGCAGTTAGGATACTTACCTGGGATGTGGGAAACCCCTGGTTAAGTCCCTGCTTGGCCTCATTTGGACCAGAGACTACAACCTGAGCATCCCAGATCCCAAGTAACTGTCCTAACCACTGGGCTATGAGCTATTCTGGGGTTAAGGTCTTTCACCCTCATTTTCAACTAATCAGCATTTTCCAATAAAAAACATTTAAATGAAAAATTTCCAAGCAGTAATATTGCTCAGTTCCAAAAACGTTACTGTCCATTAGAACAGCCAGCAATCAGCAGAACATTTTATACTCCAATTTATACTAGGCATACCTAGTTATGAAAAAAGGCATCATCATAGAACCATGAAACAGACAGCTTCATGGTTTCAAGAATAAGGTTATTTAGGGCTTTCCTTCTCCCTTACAGTAGCATCATGTATTGCCATTATTTAAATATACTCCCTTTTCTTGTGTGTGAAAGTTGGGTTATAAAAAAGAAAATTGCCAGAAACACTAGATTTTGTTTGCATTGCAAGGTTTGCAAAGCATGCAAATGGAGCTACAATCAAAGGAAGTTAGGTAGAAAAATCTGAGGAAAGCAGTAACCAGTGGCACATTTTTTGTAGATAAGTGTATGACCTATGGTTGGGAGAGAAAAAAAATCAGTCAAATCCAAAATATAAAAAGCAAGTATCAAGTTTTCTTAAACACATAGTATGTTGCTAGACAAAACCACACACCATATGTTACGTTGTACCTAGTTTAGCACCACTCATTCATTTATACAATTCAGTGCAAAGGATCCTTTAGCTTCAGTAAATGGATTATTTTGTATCTAACACAGGTTTGTTCCTTACCATTTCTACCCTACCAATGATTCTGGGAGAAGAGACTCTCATAAATTAAGTCCCAATTATTAAAACAAATTCAATTATCCAGGGTAGTAAAAGCTCACTTCAGTGGGTGCTTCCAAAACAGCACTCCCCTCTCCTGACCAGAGCATCAAGTTAATATCTGCCTTAGGAAATTTCTCTGACATGCTTAGATTGTCACTCCCATTTTACACACCCACTTAATGTAAATGGTCTCTCTCTGCTCACAAGATGCATAAATTGTGCAATTCCCTGTTTAGCTCCAAATGCAATGCATCTCCTACAGATAAGATTCAGGACATAAAGACAAACCGCTGCTAGTTACACTGAACAAGAAAGAATCCACATCTACACAAAGATAAGATATTTCTCTCTCCTCCTAGCTTTTCTGTCCCATTAAATTTTTTTTAATCAATCACTCTTTCCTAATGCACCTGGTACTTAGTATAACCATTAACCCCTAACTCACCACAGATGCTGAACACTGAATAATGTTATGCCTTGGCAAATCCACTGATTAGGTTTAATCTGTAGCACCTGCTTCCAAGACTGCATCCATCCTGCTGAAAAAGGGAACTCTAAATATTTTGCTTTCCTGTCAAAAACAAAAACACCACAGCCCTCTAACATCCTCCCAAGTATGCCATGCCTGCAGGTCACTTTGGGAATATGTTCCTTCTGCTCATAACCTCGTCATGGTCCAGGCATTTAGCAAGGAACATGTATATGAAGGAACTCAAGTGTCAGAAATAAATAGGTCATAAAGCTGATATCTGTGAAGGTATTTTGTGGGCTCATATGGGCAATTCAGTATTTTCAGAGAGTTAAAATGCCAAAGATAAAATGTTAGTCAATACCTCTCTCTTCTTCCTAAAGCAAACTCAAATCACCTATAAATATCTGATGTTATGCTTTTTGTACTGTTGTAGCCATGCTGGTTCCTAAGATATGAGAGACACAAAGTGGATGGGGTAATATACCTTTTATTGGACCAAACCTCATTTCATTGAGGGGACAAGCTTTTGAGCTTCACAGAGCTCTTCCTCAGGTCTGAAGAAGGTAACCAGAGTCCCAGTGTGTGAAGGACATTCACAAAAATAGAATCATCCCAAAATGCTTTGCATTCAGATAGGTCACTGATCCTGAAAGCTGCTCCATGCAAATAGACTTCTAGGCCACTGCAGAACCTTCCTAAAGCCAACAGGGCCTTGCAAAAGCAGAGATGTCCTCCAGAATTGATCAGTTTGCACAATCAGGGGCCATAGTCCCCCAGGTCAGAGTTTCATAGGGGTTCCCCTTGGGCAGGTGTTTGACCCATTCTGCTTGTGGATAAACCGATGTGGGGGATTAGGGGTCAGATCATCCCATACGTGGGAATATTTATCCAAAGTCTCCCCACAGAGTTTCTTCTGTATCTTTTCCAGCATGGGGCCAGGTTTTACCCCTCCATGGAATGTGTAGGGGATTAGTTCCCAAAACTTGTGGGTCTCAAAGAAGATCAGCCAAAAGCCAGAGCTGCTGACTAAGAGACCTGGAATCAGATTTTTTGAGGTATTTAGGTTCCAGGAGATATAGTGGGATTTTCAGTAGCACCTAGTTCCCATTGAAATCAATAGAAGTTAAGCACTTAACCTGCTTCAGCACATTTGAAAATCCCATATGTCCTTATCTGCACTTTGGTACCTGAATGTCTTTAGAAATAGGATGCTAAGACTGCAGAGATCTGCCTGCACAGAGCACATTGGCGAATTGGGGCTTTTGTTATTCCTAATAGATTTCAACTTAAAATCTAATTGAAAACAGATTTAACTAGTTAAATATCAAATCTGAAAAGGAATTTGGAGCAAGAGCTACTAGGCAGATTAAATGGGATAACATTTCAATTACAGAACATGATGGTATTTGCCTTTTTACAAAATTTAATAGAGCAAAAAGTTTATTCTAGAAACCTTTAAAACATTTTTAAAATCTGTCTGTAAAAGGGTTTGATTTTGATTCTAACATGTAAAAATAAAGGGGACTGCCAGCTAGAGTGGTTTCAGAAGTATCAGGATTTTTTTTAAGCTGTCATACCAAGTTGTTTCTCTGTCTCAAACCCCAACAGGAGCAGGCTTTGACCTCTCCTTCCCATCTTTTGATATACTTCTCAGCTTGCTGAGACCCAAATATTGCATGAAATGTGCAGGTGAACCCCCAAAATGAAGGGCAAAAAGTTATTTCATGCAGGAAACTTCCTTTAGTGCAAATTCAGTTAGGTGATCCTTTATTGCTGATGTAAATGATTTTCTATAGTAAAAATCAGAGAGACACCACTTTGGTATGGAACATGGTAAACTTTGGGACTAAACTAAATGAGAGACATACAAGAAGTTTTGAAGTGGGAGATGTGCTTATAATTGCATTTCCACCTCTGAGATTACTTCGCTGCAGGGGCAAGGTGCAGACTTATTGTGCAAGATTCTCTCTGGAGTCTTCCCCTTACCAGGTATATCGACTTCAATACCAAACAACATCCTAAATGAGATCCACATACCATAGGATCAGTAGCATAGACATCTCACTGTGTTACTCCATAATGACACCGAGGCTTTACTATCCTTATACACCCATCCCATGGATCAAGGAGATTGTGCAAAAGAAATATATATATAGACAAATCTACATTCAAAGAAAGTTAAAGCAGCAAAATCAAGCACTCAACTTAGGAAAAGCCAGAACTCAGCTTGCCTGTGCAAACTTAATTTGGCCCCTTATGCGTATGCATTGTGAGAGTCTTGAATTATGTGATCACATACTGTTTCATTCAGCACATAGAATAGATTGTACTCACTGAATGAGTAGGTATTTAATATTTCCTTTTATCCTCATTGTTCAGTCTGGCCCCAGGCCTTATGTACTGCACAAAATGCTCTCCTCTGAAGACAGAATTATTGATTTCCTTATTGATTTTTCCATGGTGCTCATCATTGCATCACTAGCATGCTTCACAAACATGCTTTACAACAGCCCTGTGAGGTGAGCTAGTATTATCCCCATTTTACAGATGGCAAATGGAGGCACAGACACATTGAATGTCAAAAGTATCCACCAGTTTTAGTGTCCAATTTGAGATGCCTATGACTTGAAATTCAGAAAAAATATAACACTATATTTGTTCAGAGAACAGCTCTCATAGACTATAGTCGCTGCTCTCAGTGCTCAGTACTTCTGCAAATCAGGTCTAGGGCAGGGCAAGTAAATTTTGTTGGTTTGTTCACAATTTTGAAAAGTCATAAAAAAAGGTAAGAATCAGACAACGTTTCATTTTGGTGACTGAGCATTTGAAACATTTTTGAATTTGAAAATGTTAAAGGAAATTTTGAAAGAAGTTATGTCACGCTGGAAAAAAATTACCAGAACATTTTAATTTGGATTTTTAAACAAACACACAAACCAAAGAGAAACTGACATAAGTTCACAGGAGGTTTCAGGGTCACTGAATCTTCTTTTTTGCCAAAAGTTTTTAGTAGAAAAATTTTGCCCAGCTCTACCCAGGCATCTCAAGTTGGATGGGTACCCAGAAAAAGAGCAACAGTTTGTGGCCTTTTATGAAAGTTTGAGTTTAAGACACTTGCCCAGTAACACAAAGTACCCCCCCCCCGTTGAAGCCCCTCCTACCCCCTTGCCACCTGTACCCCCCCCCCCTGCGATGCCCGAGGAAAGTGTCGCCTCGGGTGCTAGCGGGGAAGACCCTGGGGTGGTGGGAGGTGAGCTGCCCTCTATCTATGAGGAGATCGAGGCCCTGGGTCTGACCCCAGTCACTCAGGGGGAGGACGACCCTCTGCCAACGGGCCTCGATCTGGCCGACCTCACCCCAGCCACCCTTTCTCCGTCTTCTGTGCCCCTACCCGCTGCTCCAGCCTCAGAGGAGCCCCTGGAATCTTTGACCTGCCCGGCTGCGAGTGACACCCCGCTGACGGCTGCCGAGCCTTTTCAGGCGACGGCCGGTGCCTCGCAGCTGGGACACGAGTTACCAGGGGTATCCCTCATTGGCGTGGGGCAACTGAGTTCCTTCCTGGGTGGGAGCCCCGTTGAGGATTGTTCACCTCCTGCTGCCGTGGCTGTTCCACCTGCCATAGAGCCTGAGCCCGGCATCCCTGGGGACCCCGCCCCTAACCCTTAGACCCCTGAGCCCGACCGCAAGGAGCCAGCTTCCGGCTGTCCAGCTCCTGGGGCCCAGGATCCCACCTCTGTCCCTCTTCCCGACCCTACTCCTGCCCCCGGCCCTGCCCTTACTCCTGCCCCGATTCCTATCCCCTCCACCTTCGATGGTGCTATTGCCGCCCCTGGGGACATCTCCTTCTCTTTCCCAGAGGATGACCCCCAGGGAGCGACCTTTGTGTTCCCCAGTCATAAAAAAAAAAAAAAAAAAAACAAAGTATCTGTATGGCAGAGGTACAGATAGAATCCAGTTCACTAGAACAGCATTTGACTGCCTTAGCCACTAAACCATCTTCTCTATTTCTGCAATCCCCCAGCCTCATTCTCTTCCTACCAACTTCTGCAGCCAATAAGGGCAGGGCCTACTGAAAACAGCACCTTTCACGGCATGACCCTTATTTCATCCACCTTGTGCACTGAATGAGACAGTGTCCTGTTGAAAAAATAGCATATGATGCAGTTAAACACTGTATCATCATGCATACGCACAAGGGGCCACAATTAAGGATGCAGGGTACATGCTAACATTTGAGTGTGTGATTTTGCAATCTGAACATTGTTTCTGAAAACCTGAAAAATTTCCAAGGAAACAAGAATGTAATTTTCTTTTAAAAAATTTCTTGGTTGAGTTTCGGGGGAGGAGAAATGTATCAACCACTTCTAGTTATGGACCATGGATTCTCTAGACAAAAATTCAGGCAGGCTGGAAGCAGTGCCTAAGCTCCTTTTAGTCTGATTTAAGGTTATAGTCACAACTTTTGCTTGTTTACAGCTTCATTGCCTTTTTACTTCTTGAATTTCTGAATAGCTTGTTGAGATCTGTTGATTCTATGTTGCACTCTGGCTTGGCAAAGCTCATTATTTCATTCACTTTTAAAAGTAGACTTTTACCTGGGACATACTGAGCCATTTGACAATTTAAAAAAAAAAAGATCATCTACCTATATGGTCACCAAAGGGAGCCTTGTGTCACTTAGTGGTCTGACACAGAAACAAACACTAATAAAATAGATAAGAGGCTTCTTTTCAAACTATCCAGGTACGGAAACTTGAGAGCAGTCTTGCAGCCCATCTATGCTAGGATAGAGTCCCCAGAGGGCAAGGTATTTAGGTAGAGAGAGATAGAGGTCAAACAGCTCTCTGGGGAATAAATTATTGAAATCAATTACACCTGATGTTTCCTTCTTGTAGCTG
Organism: Terrapene triunguis; assembly: GCF_002925995.2. NCBI lineage: Eukaryota > Metazoa > Chordata > Testudines > Emydidae > Terrapene > Terrapene triunguis. The sequence goes on from NW_020664444.1 coordinate 29,600,621, forward strand.
TGATGCTGATATTGACAGTTATTTACTAAGCTTCTGCATAACAGACTCAACACCCTGTGTATTTGTTTAGTGTTTGGAAGTCAATTTCTGAATGTTCATATGACAAGGATCTCAGAGGCCATAGTAATTAACAATGAAGGAACCTAGGGCTTACTTCCACCACCTTACTCATGTTAAAACTACAGACTGCCTTATCTGCACTAGGATTTTATCTCATTAGTTACCCAATGAAATTCATAGGTAGCAGATTTATAACAAACCTAAGGAAGTACTTCTTCACAACACCCACACTCAACCTGTGGAACTCATTGCCAGGGGATACTGAGAAGGCCAAAAGTATAACTGGCCATGACCCTACAACCAGGACCTGAAGGACTCTCCAGTTTATTTGTATTCTTGGGTAGATAGTGAGCAATGAGAGACTGGTTACCGCTAATGTCACCATGGTACTGCTCAGGCAACAGCAGGGGACAGCAAATGTATACTAGAGGGGACAGGCTTTCCCAGTGTTCTGCTTTTCCCAAATTTCCTTAAATCACCACACATACCTGACACTACAAAAAGCACAAAATATACATTGGGAATCATTCCATGCACACACTAATTAGTAGCTAAAACTGGTGCCATGGATTCTCTAGACAGAAATGTAGGCCCTGCTGTAGGTTGGCCATTAGCTTTTTAACCACTGCATCAGCTCCAATAATTGGTTAAAATGCTCTGCTACTGCTGCAATGGTGGTAGCAACAGTGAGAAATATTAAGAAGACATCTAGAGTAGAGACAGCCATAGCAAAGCCGAGTTTCAGTTCTGGAGTGTACTTAATTGTTGTCACCTCCCTATCCTCTTCTGCATATTTATTTGAGCATAGAGCCTGGTTATTATTGTTATTATTCCACTCCCCCTCTCCCCCTTGAAAACAACTAAAATTCAAATAATGCAAATTTAGTGTGATTTTCAGATGAGTACATTTCTGCTCAGTTATGTACAGCAAATACTATCAAGTAACCACACCTTGCAATGGCAGGATCAGGGTGCAGTCACCAGGCAGAAACTCAGCAGGAGTCCCAAGTTAAGCAAGGGGGCCTGATGCAACCAAAATAGAATAAGCATAAGGCCCTCTTCTTTGTATACAGGCTAACACTCCTTGAACTTCAACACCCACCATACAACCAGGGCAACTTTCATACCTCACTGAAGTTAAATCTCTCTCTGTTCTCAGAAACATTGCTGTAAGCCAAGCCCCTTTTAACTAGTTCAGCTGCATCTAATCACCTCAGGTGCAAACAGGCATCCTCATGCTCCCTTCACCCAGAGCTCAGGTCAGCAAAGGGAGTCTTAAAGGGATAAGTGCAATTGTTCTCTGTTACACCAGTGTAAAGCTAGATATACCATCACTAAAGTCAGTGTTATTCACGTTTCAGTCAGTGGCGCAGTTTGTCCTGGGGGAGGCCCCCGCAGTGCTCAGTTGTATAGCCCCAACCCCTAACTTTGCACACAAGGTCACCCTGTGCAGAGGATGCCATTTTGAGACCCCAGGCAGCACAGAGCAGAATGGAGCAGCTAACTCTCAGCAGGCTGGATCTGGCTTTCAGGGGGCCCCTCGCTGCCTCAGAGCCCCCTGCAACTGTATGGGTTGCAAGTGCCTAATGCCATCACTGGTTACGGTAGCTCTCTGAGGTCTATTGTGCCTAATCACTGTACAAACACTTAGCATTTTATTTCGATTTGTACAAGATGTACGAAGAGCGCCCATCCAGTGCTCTGGGCACCACTGACCATTTTTTAAATTGACACTAAAATAGAAAGTGTCACTTCCCTGATTAGCTTCAATTCTAAAACAGGCCAGACAGGCAAAGGCTGGGAAGGAAAACAGGCACAGGTAGGCCAAGGTGAGTCACCAGGAAAACTAGGGATAGAACCCTTGTTTCCGAGTCGGAGTGCAAAGTCCTAGCCACTAGATGACACTACCTCTCAGTACAGGTAGACTGGGATAAAACATGTAAATAACAGCAGAATTGGGTCCAGCATCTGGAAGTCCTGAGATTTAACCCCCAGATCCCCGGTGTCAGTCTTGGTTAGCCGGGCTTCCTTTTGGGACACCAATGGGCTGTAAGGGAGTATCACGGCTGTCAGGTCCCCTCTAGGGGGTATATACCTCCCGTCCCAACTATATGGCATCCCAAGGATTCCCAAAGCACTTTAAATCTCTTCACCAGCCACTGAAATGCACTATCTCTGGGGAGGAACACAGTAGCTATTCATCAGTACGCAACAGCACTGTCTACATAACAGTTTGGAGCTCTTAGGGTATGTCTACACTGCAATAAAAAACACTCAGCAGTGAGTCTCGGAGCCTGGATCACCTGACGTGGGTTCACAGGGCTCAGGCTGTGGGGCTAAAAATAGCAATGTAGACATTTGGGCTTGGGCTGCAGCCCAGGCTCTGAAACCCACCCCCTTTGCAGGGTCTCAGAGCCCTGGCTGCAGTCAGAGCCTGAACATCTACACTTCAGTTTTATAGCCCTGCAGCCTGAGCTCTGAGCAGGGGCAGAGAGTTATATGGGCCCATGGTGCCCGTGCTCCAGGAATATTCAGGGCCCGGGGGCCCAGCTCCACCAATGTTCGGGGCACGGTCTCTCCCCCAGGCCCGCCTGCCGCCCCTGCGTGCCTCCCCTGGAGCATTTCCTGGCCCTGCCTGCCACCCCTGGGCGATTTAAAAGGGCCTGGGGGCCCCCGGCCACTGCCACCACCACCTACCAGTGCAGCGGGGCTAAGGCAGCTTCCTGCCCGCTCTCGCTCTGCGCCACTCCCGGAAGCGGCCAGCACATCCCTACGGCCCCAGGGGGGTGGTCTCCGCGTGCTGCCCCTGCCCTGAGCGCCGACTCTCCAGCTTTCATTGGCTGCAAATTGCAGCCAATGGGAGCTGTGGGGACAGTGCCTGCAGATAGCAGCACGCAGAGACCCCCCCAGTCCCCCCACCTAGGAGCCGCTGCCAGAGAACTGTACGGGTCCCTTTCGGGAGCCACCCAAGGTAAGCACCGCACCCCTCTCCCCTTCCCACACTCCAACCCCCTGCCCCAGCCCAGAGCCTGCACCCCACACTCCTCCCGCACCCAAACTCCCTCCCAGAGCCCACACCCCTCACCCCCTCCTGCACACCTGCCCTAGCCCAAAGCCCACACCAAGCACCCAAACTCCCTCCCAGAGCCTGCACCCCTCTCACACCCAAACTCCCTCCCACAGCCTTAGGCAGGTGTGGGGGGAGGGCGGGACTTGTATCCATTCTGGGCATCACCAAAAATTATACAAACCTGCTGCCCCTGGCCCTGAAAGCCCAATCAGCTGGCCCAGGCCAGCCATGGCTGTGCTATGGGTCTTTTAGTGCAGTGTAGATGTACTCTGAGGTCCCAGTCCTACATTCCCTCCACGTCCAAAGCCTCTCTTGACTTTGTAGTTAGTTTTCTCCTGTGCATGATCGGTTTTGTGTGGAAAGTGTAATGATGGGGCCAGACCTTCGGGCTGTAAATCAGTGAAACTCCATTGATTTAAATGGTGCTTCACTGATTTATACCAGCTGAGGATTTGACCCAAGGCCTTACAATACGTCACCATTACATGCAAGAGCACAAATTAAAGCTGTAAGCCCTGAATCTCCTCTCACACCAATGTAACTCCAGTCAGGAGTTATTCCTGATTTAGCCTGGAGTAATGGAATGGTGTTCTAGTCTCTTATCAGCAAGGGCAATGGTTGCCAAAATGCCATGGACTCTTCTAAAGTGTGATCCTGATTCTCCTTTACCGTGCACCCACTGCAGTCATTTACACCAATGCAAAGTGCTTCCACAGACTGGCAGTAGTTTACACCTACACTGCCCCAGCATAAATGACTAGACAAGAGTTAGGACAATAGGGCCTGTGGGCCAGATCCTCAGCTTCAGTTATACAGTGTAACTCCTTGAAAATCAACAGCGTTGCAGTGATTTACACCAGCTGAGGTCAGCCCTTGCGTGTCCCCGTAACACGGGAATCTGATGTGATCCTGGGTGGATTGTTATCAGGGAGGGAAGGAATCTTAGGCCTTGTCTACACTGGCAAGTTTCTGCTCAGTAAAGCAGCTTTCTGCGGTGTAACTCCCAAGGTGTACACACTGCCAAGCCACTTAGTGTGCAGAGACTGCACAGTTGCAGTGCTGAAAAAAAACCACCCCGACGAGAGGCATAGAGCTTTCTACGCCTGCAGCGCCACAGTGCCAGTGTAGACACCCTAGTCGATTACAGCGCAGCGATTGGCCTCTGGGAGGTGTCCCACAATGCCTGTTCTCGCCTCTCTGGTCATCGGTTTGAACTCACTGCCCTGCCCTCAGGTGACCAACTGTGAGTCCCACCCCTTAAATTCCTTGGGAATTTTTAAAGTCCCCTTCCTGTTTGCTTGGTGACCGTGCAGTGGTCTCAGCGCATCTTTCCAGGTAGCCATGCCTGCTCCATGCACCAGACGATTCCCCGCTTGGAGCAATGCCGAGCTGCTGGACCTCATCAGCATTTGGGGAGAGGAAGCTGTGCAGTCCCAGGTGCGCTCCTGCCGTAGGAATTATGATACCTATGGACAGAGTTCACGATGCATGACAGAAAGGGGCCATGACCGGGACACACTGCAGTGCAGGGTCAAAGTGAAGGAGCTGCAGAACACCTGCCACAAGGCATGGGAGGCAAACCTCTGCTCCGGTGCTGCGCCCACAAGCTGCCGGTTCTACAAAGAGCTGGACACGATACTTGGTGGTGACCCTACCTCCACTGCGAAGGCCACTGTGGATACTTCGGTGGCTCGCGTGTCAGTCAAGAGTGGACCGAGCCAGGAGGAGGAAATCTTGGACAAGGATGTGGAGGGGGACCAGAGGCAGAGAATGACTCGGAGGCCAGAGATGCATGCAGTCAGGAGCTCTTTTCTACCCCAGAAGATCCTAGCCAGTCAGCTGTCGGAGCTTGGCAAAGCGCAAACAGGAGAGGAGGCCCCTGGTAAGTGGCTTTGATTTTGGGAATTGCTGAAGTGAGTTGGGGCCAGGAGGGTTGCAGAAAGCAGGCTTGTGTATGTATGATGCGCGTACCATTGCATGCCTAGTCTGAGCGGTGAAACAGGGTGTTGATTGACTCCCTCACTTCATGGGAATCTGCTTCAGAGATCTCCACGAAACTCTCATGTAGATACTGGGCAATCTGCTGCCGCAGGTTCTTTGGCAGAGCTGCTTTGTTTCTTGCCCCATTAAACTCTGCCGGGGGGGGGGGGGGGTGTCAAGCATTGCTGCAGACAGACGAGCCATATAAGGGCCAGGGTGGAAGCTGCAGTCTTGGAGAAGACCCTCCCTTGATTCCCTGCTCACCCTCAGCAGCGAGATATCTTCCATAATGAACACAGCCTGTGGAAAATGTGGGGACAGGAATGATTATAAGCCCCCTCACACACTCTCCCCCAGTGCTGGCTGTCCCCAAGAGCCACGTGCCCAGTGTACAGTACAGTCCTGGAACACTGATTTCCCCTGCCCCTGCAGTTACTCACCATTTTGGGGGTCTTGTGGCTCATGTGTGCTTGCCTGGGGTCAGCCAGCTAGTGACAGGTATGTGAATAGTGGCTGTGTTTTAAATCACTGAATTAGTGGTCTGTGTGTTGCAAACAATACTGTTTCTGTAAAATGTTGCATTTTGGCTTCACAGATATGACCTTGGGAGCCCAGCCTCCCTCTTTGTTATTGCCAGCTGAACGGCTGCGCAGAATTAGAAAGCGGCTACAAAGAACTAAAGAGGACTTTCTGCGTGATGTCATGATGCACTCCGTGGCCGAAAAACAAGAATTGAAGGAGTGGCGGGAGAGTGAGAAGAGGGACCAAAAGGAGAATGTGGTGCGCCAGAACAAAGCCATGGAGCAGCTCCTAAACATTATGGAGCACCAAGCGGACATGATCCAGGCGCTACTAGCACTGCAAACCGAGCAGCTCTGCACCTGCCCTCCCCTTCAGCCACTGTCACAAAACTTTTTCCCATGCGCCCCCCTCCCCCCCAGACACTGCCAACACACTCTTAACAACCTCCTGACTCAAGTCTGTACCTGCTGCATTCCACTCCTGCCCCATCACAGTCCAGCCCTGCAGACTCCCAGTACCCACTGCACTCAACACCCATTCCTCTGCAGTTTAGCCCTGCTGAAGTACAGTACCCGCTGCACTGTACTCCAAAGGACAAAGTTGCATATGATACCTGGACAAAAGCACACTCCACAGTCATTCAGCACTTGCTCAGCCTGTTGTTGAACCGCTCCTTGCTGCTATCAAGGTTTCCCGTGTATGGCTTCATAAGCCACGGCATTAAGGGGTAGGCAGGGTCTCCCAGGATCACAATGGGCATTTCAACTTCCCCTACAGTGATCTTCTGGTCCGGGAAGAAAGTCCCTGCTTGTAGCTTCCTAAACAGGCCAGTATTCCAAAAGATGCATGCATCATGCACCTTTACAGACCAGCCTGCGTTAATGTCCGTGAAACTCCCACGGTGATCCACAAGCACCTGGAGAACCACAGAGAAATATCCCTTCTGATTAATGTGCTCGTTGGCTAGGTGGTCTGGTGCCAGAATTGGAATGTGCGTACCATCTATCGACCCTCCGCAGTTAGGGAAGCCCATTTGTGCAAAGCCATCCACAATGTCACACACATTGCCCAGAGTCACGGTCTTTTGGAGCAGGATGCGATTAATGGCCCTGCACACTTCTGTCAACATGTGTCCAACAGTCGACTTTCCCACTCTGAACTGGTTAGCGACCGATCGGTATCAGTCTGGAGTAGCCAGCTTCCACAGTGCAATCGCCACACGCTTCTCTAAAGACAGGGCAGCTCTCATTCTCATATCCTCGCGCCGCAGGGCTGGGGTGAGCTCATCACACCGTCCCATGAATGTGGCTTTCCTCATTGGAAAGTTCTGCAGCCACTGCTTGTCATTCCAGACGTGCATCACGATGTGATCCCACCACTCAGTTCTTGTTTCCCGAGCCCAAAAGCAGCGTTCTACATGGTCAGCACCTCCATGAATGCCACAAGCAATCCTGTGTCGTTGCTAGTACACATGGCGAGATCAATGTCGCACTCCTTTTGCCTTTGTAGTTTAAGGAATAACTCCACTGCCACTCATAACGTGTTAGTGAAAGCAAGCAGCATATTGGTCAACTGTGCGGGATGATTCCTGCAGACCGAGAGGCAGAGCGCACAGTACACAAACCATTGAAAGATGGCGCCAAATGTGGATGGAAGCACAGGGATTGCTGGGATGCAAAGCAATGCATCACGGGGCATTGGGACAGGACCCAGGATGCCCCACAACCCCCTCCGCCTTCCCACAACTCTTAGTGGCAGAAGAGAAAGAGAAGTTCTGTGGGATAGCTGCCCAGAGTGCACCACTCCAAATACCACTGCAAGTGCCGCAAGTGTGAACACACTATTGCTCAGGCAGCTGACAGTGTGAACACACAACAGCGGTTTCCCTTCTGCGCTCTATGTGCGGCGATGTAACTGCCGGCGATTTCACTCTGCCAGTGTAGACACCCTTAATGTCATATTCCAGATCTCAGTGTAATACTTTACGGTGATTTTACTACAAATTACAGCAATTTTGCCCAGACTATCACTCTGTCCAATTTGGGTGTGCCTTTCCTCTCTTGCGGAAGATCTTATTTAATAGATAAATTGAGCTGTGACCCATTGGACAAAAAGAAGTTACATTCCACACTACATCAGGAGGAAGCAGGTTTGTTTAATCACCTTGATTTTTAAACTTGTGCAATTTTTTTGTTTTTGCTACCCAATAAGCAAATCTGTTTGCATAACCTGATTTCAAATGCAACTCAGATCAAGATTTTTACTAAGTGGATGATTTGTACAATGAGAGCCCCGCAGTCTCTCTGACAGAATCGCTTTGATGAGGGGATGTTTCTTTAATTACGCTAAAGGCCGATTACCCCATTACAGCTGCATTGTTTTGCAGATTGTATATAATTTTGCTCTTTCCAGAGCTTCGTTGCTATAACTCTAAGGAAAATGCAAATGTCAAGGAGATATTTGAGATGCATTAAGCAAGAGATGAAGATGTCTTAGCGAATTCAATTTAAGCTACAACATTGAAGTTATTTTGTTGAATAAAACATAATGTAATAATGAGCCTGCATATGTCAACTCTGAGGAGAAAGTAATAATAGTTGGATAGCTAGCTTTCCCTTCTACTTTCCTACACCCGCCCCCCTTTCTTACCTTCATTGGAGTTAGAAAGGGTGCTGCAGAGGGAATCTTTCTCTAGTACATGCTTCTTTTGGGGTTAAGTATATTTCCTGTGGTTGTACTTCATAGCAGAATAATGTGTTCAATTCACAAGCACTTCACAATAGCACTAATGAGACATCACAGCTTGCATGTTTCTTACCTCTTTATCACCCAGGAAGACTAAATTGCCTTTTTTGAAGCACTTGTAATTAACTGAAATGTTTTGTGGCCTGTTTTTGTAGAGCACAGTGCACAGAGGTGGAGAATCGCTAAGGGTTAATTTGTATTGACCATGAGGGAGTGATGAAGAAATGTTATGGCTGGGATGTAGGTAATATTGGTCTATCATATGAAAGCACCATTTGAGACAAGAGGCCTGATTCTCCAATCTGCCTTGCCCCTTGCATCGTCAATTACGCTTTTGCAAAGTGAGTGGAAAATGCAATCAAATCTGAACTGTAGCACTTTACAATCACCATGTTTTAACTCTGGTAGATATCTACAGCTGGTCACAGCTGGTTCTATGACATAGTTACATCCACAGTTAGCCTCAACCTGGGTGCAGGGGTTCAGCTTTGACTCAGCAATGCTTTATAGACTTAGGGCTTTAATGTGTGGGTGTCAATGAGTGATGTTGCCCTTTAAGTATGGAGAAGACAAAGGACTTTTCATGACCACCAGCTAAAGGAGTCATTTAGCTCAAGTGGCTGAGGCCTGTGTTTTTGGAGCTGGACATTCAAGCGTCTGGTGCTGGCTTCCTATTTGACCGATACCTGTGTCTGCTGCTGTGGATTTCTGTTACACTAGCCTAGTGCTCTGGTGAGTGATGATAATGAAATAACTATGGGTATTTTTACTTACATCAGGAAAGTGAGTGAGCAGAATTTATCAGTGCTTCCTTAAACACAGAACTTTGTGGTTCCCTTAAAGCCACAGGGCACTTTTTGGCAATAATTCACTGTGCAGCATCTGTTGTCAACAGGGGTACAGTTACAGGAACAGAAATTCCTGAGGTTACCCCCTATCCAGAGCTTCTCTCACTCTACTCCTCTGACCTTCAGGTACCTTGGGTACTCTAACATCATCATCAAGGAGCATCCAAGCTAAGAATCTGACATGATGCTAACAGTCACTGAGTTCTGAAATCTCATAATTTCCACTCTAGTCTTGAAACTGCTTGGACCTGAATTACATCTAAGGACTTTTTTGCCCTGACAGGAAAATGCATCCTTAAGAAGAGAGGTCAATAGGTCAGGTAATATATAAAAACTACCAAGGCTGTTGATTGTTGCAAATTCCACCAGAGGTGCTGTGAGTTCCATACAGAGTTAACCTACCCTTCAGTTGAATGTAGCATGGGGAATAGAAACTCCTTTTCAGACCTTTCAGAACATCTACAGTCCTATACTAAAGCAGTTGGAGTTTTGTAGGTTGTGGGATGACTTGAACCATCCAAAAACAATGATACAGGTATCGCTCTTCAATTATTTCTGTCCTGCTCTTTCCTAATTTATACTGGTCTAGGAAGACCAATTGTCTGCCCCATTGAGACAAGTTGCCCAGTACTCCCTAGATTATACTACTGCAGTATGCTAGAACTATATTAGCTTTAAGGAAAATATTTTTACTTAGTCATGGAGTCGTTAGTTTCTAGGGACAGGAAGGGTAATTAATCAAGACCACCACCATTAATCATGCTGGGGTGTGAGTGTGACAGCTTGCAAAGTTGAGTCAAGTTTTAATGCACTGGCTTCATTTTATTTAGTAATCATCCAATGAAGAATAGCTAAGCTAAACAGCCAAGCTTACGTAGCCCACTGGTGAATGTGTGCTACAACTTGAGCTAAAGAGCCAAGGCTCTGCAGCTTGGGGCTGTATCAACTCGCACTCCATTGGGTGTATGAAGCTAAAGGGGAAATGGAAGAGAAATGGGAGAATAAATACAGGGCAGGAGCAGGAGCTAAAAACAAGCACCTTGAGCTTAGACAGTCAGGAATTACTCTCCTGTGGGAGGACAGCAAAGGCCCCTAAAGCAGGAGAACAGCAGCAGTTTGGACTGGGGGATGGTGAGCTCCCATCGGGTTTTGGTCCATTGCGAAGTTGAGTGCCCTGTATAAGGGGATGATCATGTGTATGTCTGCAGACGTGGCCACTGGCTTTGTGATTACTCCAGTCCAGTGTCCACAACACATACACATCCACCCCATGTGAGGGTTTCATGGAGGATTCAGTCTCTGTGACATTGCACTCCATATGTTTATGGAAATATGCTTAAGAGTATATGAATATAATGTAACTGGAATATGCTTTATGCAAAAGGTCTCTTGTAAGATATCATTACAAAGCTTATAATCTACTGAGTGTGTTCATCCTATGTGTATGTATGTGTCATTCTTGTATCTGAAACTAGAAATATGAAGTATTATTCTGAGGTACTATTGTAATTATTCAAAGTGTGAGCCATTAATGGTGACTTAGAATCTTGATGGCTCCCATTGACTGGGACAATTGGTTGTAGATGATTTATTTACCTGCAAGCCTTCTTGTGGACATGGGGGCCAGCCTGTGGTTAATGAAGAATGAGGTCTTACAGTGACATGTGACCATGTCACCTGATACTGGAATCCATCTTAAACCTGGTGCTTTTCCATTTAGAAGGAGGGGTGGGAACCCACAGAGACAAAGGATTGCCGCCTTGGGCCAAAGGTATAAAAGAAGGTGGAGCAGAATAAGGGGGGCGGCAGTCATGAGAAATCCCCTAGTTACCACCTGAGCTGGAACTAACAAGGACTGTAGCAGGGGAAAGAATTGGGCCCAGAATAAGAAGGAGTCTAGTCTGTGAAAGAAGCTTATTGGAACATCTTTGAGGGTGAGATATTCAGTTTCTTAATGTATTAGGCTTAGACTTGCATGTTTTTGCTCTATTTTACTTGGTGACTTACTTTGTTCTGTCTGTTATTACGTGAAACCACTTAAATCCTACTTTTTATTCTTGATAAAATCATTTTTGTTTATTATTAAACCCAGAGTAAGTGATTAATACCTGGGGGAGCAAACAACTGTGCATATCTCTCTATCAATGTTATAGAGGGCGGACAATTTATGAGTTTACCCTGTATAAGCTTTATACAGAGTAAAACGGATTTATTTGAGGTTTGGATCCCATTGGGAGCTGGGTGTCTGAGTGCTGGAGGGAGGTGACCTGCTGAGCAGTTTTGGTTAAAGCCTGCAGGTTTGGGGGCGTGACCCAGACCTGGGTCTGTGTTGCAGCAGACTAGCATGTCTGGCTCAACAAGACCAGGTTCTGGAGTCCCAAGCTGGCAGGGAAAATGGGTTCAGAGGTAATTCCAGCACGTCAATTAACAGTCCCAAGGGGGTCTCTGTGACCGAACCCGTCACAGTCCCAATGACTGGGTCAGAGCAGCAGTTATGGAGCTGCCCCATTCCCTGCTCCCAGCCAGGTGTGGTTCCCATCCTCCCCAGCCCTTGGTAGTTCCCTTCACAAACACAGTTGACTTTGCCATTGTGCAGGGCTCATTTGAAAAATGTTGGAATCATTTAAATCCTGGGTAACTCTGAAAAGCCGTGCAACTGACACGCAAGAGCAGAGACTGTCTGATTAATTGCAAGGGCATTTTCTGATTGGTTTAATTAAAAGAATGAGATAACCCGGAGGAAGAGTTACATTATTAGCACTAGAAAACTGAGGCAAGGAGACTCCAATAGGTAGTACCACATCTTCCTTTGGAAAAGAAAGAAACCAGTGAGTCCAGTTCCTTTCCTCCAACCAGAGATTTTCATCCTTTACTCTAGTTCCTCTGTGAAAACAGAGTTCTAAAGAGGGAGGGATACCAGCAGTTCTCACCATCATAACAATATATTTGCACAACTTGGCCACTATATTACAAGCCAGAAAAATGAGTAGCCACAGGGCCTACACTTTCAAAGGGAGAAATGTTTAGTTTTAAATCAGATACCTACAGTTTCAGATCCTCCTATGATGAGGATAGCCATTCTCCTACACTTACCATAACCTAAAATGGGAACAGAATGGGCCTGGCTACAGAACACCAACTCCACATCCGCAATCACCACATCTGGGGCAAATAGCATATTTGCATGTGCAGATGGCCAGCTAGATATGTGGCTAGCATTTGTGTGTGCATAGAGCTCCGTGTGGCTCAACAGCTTTATTCTCTCACCAACAGGAGTTGGTCCAATAAAAGATATTACCTCACCCACCTTGTCTCTCTAATATCCTGGGACCAACACAGCAGCAACTGCACTGCATACAAGCCCTTATTGTCTATCTATGACCCTCATTTGTCATGTCACACTTGAATTCATAGAATTACAGAACCATAGGGTTAGAAGGGACTGCAAGGGTCATCTAGTCTACCCCCTGCCAAGCTACTGGATATGTTGTATCTAAACCATCCAAAACAGGTGGCTATCCAGCCTCCTTTTGAAAATCTCCAGTGAAGGAGCTTCCACAACCTCCCTAGGGAGTCTGTTCCATTGTCCTACTGTTCTTACAGTTAGAAAGTGTTTCCTGAGATTTAATTTAAATCTCCTATGCTGTAGTTTGAACCCATTGCCTCTTGTCCTGCCCTCTGTGGCAAGAGAGAACAACTTTTCTCCATCTTTTTTATGGCAGCCTTTCAAGTATTTGAAGACTGCTATCATGTCCCCCCTTAATTTCCTCTTTTCCAAACTAAACATACCCAGTTCCTTCAGCCTTTGCTCATATGACTTGCATTCCATCCCTTTGATCATCTTTGTCACTCGCCTCTGGATCCTTTCCAGTTTCTATACATCCTTTCTATACATTGGTGACCAAAACTTTCTATACATTGGTGGCTTGCATGCTATGCCTCTGATAATACAATCTACATTTGCATTTGCTTTTTTTGAGACATCACCACATTGCTGACTCATGATGAGGTTGTGATCCACTACAACTCCAGATGCTACTCAGCAGTGCTGCTGCCAAGCCACTTATCCCCCATTCTGTATTTGTGCATTTGGTTTTTCTTCCCTAAGTGTAGCACCTTACACTTGTCTTCACTGAATTTCATTTTGCTTGGCTTGGTGTGATTTCTTAGTAAATCCATGCTGGCTGTTAGTGATTACCCCTAACAATTGATTATGACAACTGCAGTAGCATCTAGGGACCCCCAGCCAGGCAACAAGGATCCATGGTGCTAGGGGTTGTATACACAATAATAGGCCTGGATCAGGTTTTCGCTTGTTTCTTGAATCACCTAACACAAGTTTGGGGCACTCTGAACAAAATGGCAGAAAAGACCCAAGTGATTGCTGAAATGGGTTTTATTTTCAGATACTTGCTCTACTTCTCCCCCATTAATGCCATGTGTCTCCATCCCACACTCTACACCATCCATGCATCCAGGGCCGGCTCCAGGCACCAGCTTCTCAAGCAGGTGCTTGGGGCGGCCGCTCTGGAGAGGGGCGGCAGTTCCAGGTATTCGGCGGCAATTCGGCGGACGGTCCCTCACTCTGCCTGGGAGTGAAGGACCTCCCGCCGAATTGCCGCCGGAGATCGCGATCGCGGCTTTTTTTAGATCGCGATCGCGGCTTTTTTTTTTTTTTGGTTTTGGTTTTGGCTGCTTGGGGCGGCCAAAATCCTGGAGCCGGCCCTGCATGCATCTCCATCCAGCACTTCTCACCATCCATGCATCTCCATCCAGCACTCTCCTAGGATAGTGTTCCCTAGGGACAGCGCTGTGAAAGATGATCAGGTCACACACCATGTGCATAACCTCGATGTTGAAAGAGCCCTGCCCATCTGCCTTCATTTAACAAATTGTGATTTAAGCCCAGTATTTATCATGAAGTTCAACTAAAATCTCGGAAGACATGATTTATTAAACATTAGCGCTAGCTCTGATTCCGTACATTTCAGTTTTAGATCATTAGCATTAAAGAAAAGAACCATTTGTACAACTTAGTCAGAAGTCTAACTGATGAGGGACTGAAGAGTCTAAAATCTGCTAAAGTGTATTTAGAATTACATTGTTTGCATCTAAATGATTAAAAGTTCCATTCTTGAACTAAATTTATGATGGCATTGGCACTGGTTACATGGAAGTGAAACCTAAGGACAAAATATATTAGAGATTGTGCCGAACTGGGTGCTAGTGAGTGGAACTACCATGACCATTTACTGATGGAGAGATAAAGAGAGATCTAAATGGTTGTTATTAAAGACTTCCCCACTTCTTCTGCTTTGAGCTAGCTAGCATCACTGTTGTACCCCTGACGCTGTAACTCACCTACATTTACTAGGGGGAATATTAACAATGCTACATTGTAGTTACTTTGTTATCAAAGGCCAATAAAAAAAAAAGGTTGGGGTGACCTCGTTACCTGCTTCAGTTAAACACACTGGGCCTGATTGTCTGCCCTGGCCAAGCCATCCTTGGTGAAGGACCAGAGTGAGACAGACAACAAAGGTGATTTTAAATCACCTTTATGTTCTCAGTCCTGGGGCAGTCCAGGGCTGGCTCAACCTCCAGTGTAATTTAGAGCAGCCTGCAGGTCTCAAGGGGGCATTCTGGCAGCTGGGATGTGGCCATGTCTCCAATGCTCTTAAGAGCGTGTCCTGTACTAAGGTGGACTGGAAGGGGTGTAGAGCCACTTCAGCATCTGCACACATCCTGGGGTCCGCTATGCAGAAGGCGAATGGTCAAAGGAACAGTTCCTTCAGCTTCTCGGCTGATCATGCCACTGAAGAAGTGCAAATCGGCCCAAGCAGGGCCAAGAGTGTGGCCCATTTCTGGTGCACTCAGGGCCCCCTATACTACACACACCGTCATATCAGGAAACCTGCCTACAACATGGCTGTCCCTTCAATGTTTTATGTACACATGCAATTTGCAGTGGAGACTGGGCCAAAATGTGATCTATGGCAAGAGCTTCTTGCAAGACGAGTTTAGCACAGCACCTATTGGCCCAGTTAGAGTTAAGCTCACGATTTGTTGCCTACTGGCCACAAGGGTCCCAGCTGGACTACCATCTGAGGCAATTTGTGAGATATATGCAAAATATAGGGTATACGCTGGAATCCTCTATTAATAAGTCTGCTCTATTCTCTGGCCAGCAATTGAGAGACACAACCAGTCTAAATTGGAAAAACAGAACCATATGGGCTAACCCAGTGTCCTGGGGATTGCACCATTTCAGATTATCTGAGTTTGTCCGACAGGTTGGTGAATCTCCAGCTGTTGGCATTATTGCAGAGGCAGCATCCTCAGCTCCTGTAGAGTGAGAAGAATGATGATTAAGGAGTAACCCTTCTAGCATTCCAGAAGGAGTCAAGTCTTTCTGAGCCAGAAAAATGCAACTGGGATGCTAGAGCCTAAAGGGTCAGCGTATACGAGGAGGAATAGCAGCTGGGGACAGGGAGGGAACGTCTATGTTTCTCCATGAAAGATGGAAAGGCAGCAGTGCTCGTTATTTTATAGATTTTCTTCTGCTTGGAAAACCATGACCCAGAACACATCCTGTGCTTCAGGGAGCTCAGGGACCGCAGATGTGTCCCCATGCTGCCTGGGGATGCTTCTCTCCTTGGTAGAGCAGCAGGGCAAAATCTGGCCCTTAGTGAGTACAGAGGAAAGTGACTGACATCAAGTCCAAGGCTATGCATGTAATCCTACCTCCACCCACTAACTAGAAACCAACACAGAGCAAAAGAACACCGGTGGAGGAAAGAGCAATGGGCTATACCATTAGTAATGAGATAATCCAAATTGCACGATAGAATGGCTTTAAAATATTCAAGATTTCAAAAACAATTTCCTTTCTGACTTGATGGGCTTCTGATATGTTATATTTAAAAATAAAAATCCTGTTCTAAAGCATTAGGTCTGTTTCAGGGGGAAGAAGGAATGCGGGTGTTAACCAGTCATGCAGAATTCCCTGAATTTTAAATATTTAGAGCAAATCCATTTATATTTCCTTTCTAAAATGCCAGAGTGAGATTAAGCTGGGATCGTTCATGGTTTTAATGTAGGATTCAGGACATCAATCTGAGAGGAAGGGGATGGTGCCTGTGGTGTTCCTTCGAATCAGATTTGAAACAGAAAACTAAAACTCTCGTGCATTTGCTGTAGCATTTAAGAGATGCAGCTGCTTCCTGGAAAACATCAAGAAACATTCTATGTAAAAGCAATTCTGCTTATCACTCAGTTTGTTCCAATTTCTCTTCTCCATTTTTTTTTTAATTACAGCATGAAAAGAGTAACATGAGGGTAGGTAATTTAGACTTCACTGATTCTTGCTGTTTATTCCCCAATGGAAGTCATAAATCCATATGATGCCGTTCATTTACACTGGTGCAACAGTCACTAATTTCCACCACTCAGGCCAAATTCTGCTCTCCTTCCCAAGATAAATTGTTATGGTCTCATCATCCTAATGACCTACATTGAGTATTCAATTGATCTACATCCCACGTCTGAAGAGCTGAGTTAAACCTTCAAGAATTTAAACCTGTGCTGGGATCCTGCACTTAGGTAAAATTCCAAAGGGAGGTTAATGTGCTATTTTTGTTTGATGATACAGCTGGCTCAACTGTTCATATTATTTGTTACAAATCCACCCCCACCCCCCTACACACACACTTTTAGACACAGAATCTGGATTGTTTTTGAATGGATTAAGTATTCTTTAGTGTTCTCCTAGCAGTCTGGATTATTCATTTTCTGAGACTACACAGGGTTCATTTAAACTGTTCACAATTCATTGTTTGTGGGGAGTGGACACCTGAATCACACCCCATTGTTTCTGCTCCTTGATTGGCCAAGTGAGACATTTTAAACAGGAGCATAGCAAATAGTAAACAGCACACATCTGATAAATTTCTTCTCATGTGAAAAAATGTCCATGCCTCTAAAGATATGCATTGCACTATCCCGTCACTTTTCCAGCTCTGCTAGATCTATTCAGAGATCGGGTGATCAGAAATGATTGCAGTATTCATTATGGCGAGGGCCCTACCAAAATCATGGTCCATTTTGGTCAATTTCACGGTCATAGGATTTTTAAAATAGTAATTTTCATGATTTCGGCTATTTAAATCTGAAATTTATGGTGTTGTAATTGTAGGGATCCTGACCCAAAAAGGAGTTATGGGGGTGGTTGCAAGGTTATTGTGTGTGTGTGGGCGGGGGGGATTGCGGTACTGCTACCCTTACTTCTGCACTGCTGCTGACAGCAGCGCTGCTTTTCAGAGCTGGGCAGTTGGAGAGTGGTGGCTGCTGGCTGGGAGCCCAGATCTAAATGTAAGGGGACTGTTGTCCCCTTACTAAAACTAGGGTTACCATATTTCAGCAAGCAAAAAAGAGGACAGGAGGAGCCCTGCCCTAGCCCCACCCCGTCCTACCCTAGCCCCGCCCCATCCTGCCCTAGCCCCGCCCCTCCCACTCCCCCCGCTCAGAACCCCCAACCCTCCCCCCGCTCCTTGTCCCCTGACTGCCCCCTCCTGGGACCCCTGCTCCGAACTGCCCTCCAGAACCCCACCCCCTACCTAAGCCTCCCTGTTCCTTGTCCCCTAACTGCCCCCTCCTAAGACCCCCCCAAAATGCCCCCCAGCACCCTACCCCCTACCTGTACCCTGACTGCCCAAAACCTTATCCACACCCCCACCCCCAGAAAGCCCCCCCCCGAACTCCCGACCCCCCCCCCGTCTCTTGACTGCCCCCTCCAGAACCTCCCTGCCCCTTCTCCGACCCCCTGGCTCCCTTGTTGTTGGCCTTCGCCTAATGTCTCTGTGAACTTGCTCAGGAACGGCCTGAGCCGTTCGTCCCGGCACTCTTGGGAGCGGGGGAGGAGCTCCAGACTGCCAGAGGCGATCTGCGAATGCAGGGAGGGAGGGAGTGATCTCAGCTGCAGGGGGAAAGAGGGGCTCTCTCTGGCTGTCGGAGCCCCATGTAAGTGGCAACATCCAGCCGGCTGCCCTGTTAGCCGTGCGCGCTCTGCATGGGGGGGGAAGTCCGGACATTTACAAATTCCCCCCCGGACGCTATTTTTAGCTCAAAAAGCCGGACATGTCCGGGGGAATCCGGACGAATGGTAACCCTACTAAAACTCAGTGGGGGTGTTTTGGTTGGCTAGCTCCCAGTACCAAAAGAAACATGAAGAGTCGATGGGAAATCAGGACCCTGAGACTGACAGTCCCCAGGAACAATGGGGAGAGGCCAATGCACCAGGTCAGCCTGACTGACAGGGTGGGCCGGCTAATGAGGGAGTCAGGAGGCCAGGGGGGTCCCGTCCTTTATGTGAGCTGGAATTGCCTGGATCAGACAGAGTGAGGCTGAGGAGAAAGCAGGGACTCAAGCTGAGCTGGGGAGCAGAACTGTGCCAGATCCAGAGGGGCCAGAAAAGCAGCCCAGGAAGCCGGTCAGAGCAGAGTCACAGAAGCAGCCCAGTCCTGGGAGGAGAGCTGCAGCAACCAGAGCTAGAGGGTCCAGAGAAGCAGCCTAGGGAGATGGAGGCAGAACAGCAGCAGCAGCTGTGCTGAGGCGGAGTGGTGGAGCTGGAGCTGAGACTGGAACAGTCGGGAGCTGGGTGGGGAGAGTGAGGGGGACCCTGGGCAGCAGACCCAGCACAGGGAGACGACCCCAGCCAAGAGGCCCTGCAGGCCAAACTTGGAGAGGGGTTGTAACCCTGACGGGGCGGGGGCGATGCTGGGAAGAAGGGTCCCGCCACCTAGAGCCTGAGAGCGTGTGGCCACCACCAGAGCAAGTGTCCGACCTGCAGCTTTCCTGCAGCACAGCCGGGGCCTGAGAAGGAGGCCTGGGCCTTGTGAGGAACAGACCGAACTTCCCATACATCCCAGAGATGTTAGTTGTGATGTCCCCGTGCCTCAGAGCGGGGTGACGTGTTTTGCTTTAAGCTTTCCCATTTTTTCCTTATTTTTTTTAATTGATTGCTGTTTATTTGCTTTGAACTGTATGTAATGATCAGTGGGTCAGGGAAGCGTCCAGTGCAGAGAGAGCACCCCGGAGTGGGGACATCCTAGCCCCTGCCCTAAGTGACCACAACAAGGTTGGGGGTCGAGCCCCCCATGAATCCTGGGCCCAGCCTTGTTTGGGTTACGAGGACTCCACCACACAGGAGAATGGAAGGGGAGCCCTCGAGGTCAGGCAGGCCTCTGGGTAAAGGAAGTGGGAGCGAGGACTCAGATCCTTTCTATAGCCGACTTCATCGGGGTAGTGTATAAGCCAGGAAAGTTCCCCACAATAGCGGGATCATTCCCCCGCTTACATAAAGGCAGAGCCACCGCCAGCAGTAGCAGTGCAGAAGTAAGGATGGCATGGTATGGTATTGCCACCTGCAGAGCTGGTCCCTCAGTCAGCAGCTGCCACTCTCTGGCCACCCAGCTCTGAAGGCAGTGCAGAAGTAAGGGTAGCAATACCGCAACCGTCCTAAAATAACCTTGTGACCCCCCCCCTGCAACTCCCTTTTGCATCAGAACCCCCAATCTGAGAAACGCTGATCTCCCCCATGAAATCTGTATAGTATAGGGTAAAAGCACACAAAAGACCAGTTTTCACAGGGGAAGACCAGATTTCAGAGTCCGTGACATGGTTTTCATGGCTTTGAATTTGGTAGGGCCCTAATTATGGCTCTCTTTCAGGGAAGCATTTACATAGGTACTTAAGTCCATAGCTAGTCAGCACAGCACGATGAACTTAAATCTCATTAAAGTCAGTCAGACTTTATCATGTATGTAAGTGCTGCCCTGAATAAGGATTTTTGTCCTGAATATGGCCCCATATTTCCAGGATAATTCTCTACCCAATTCTTAATGCAATATTTGCCTTTTTTGACGACAGCTGTATACTCCCCAGATGTCCACACTGATCTGTTGCCAGTGATATCTGCAGTCCTATTGGCTTTAATGAAAATGATGAGTGCTCAATGCTTCTGAAAACCAGAGTCAGGCGTGGTCATTTGAAACACATTCTCCTTTTAATACATGTGCTGGTTCTGTATAAAAACAACCAGGATAGGATTTCCTGAGGTCAAGTTTACATTTATTTACATCAGTAGTTTTAACATCAGCCATAGTCTATGTATTACAACTGGGTGGGTACTAATAAAAGATTTTCATGTATGCACAGTTCAATTCTGAAATGAATTTGCTAGGCCCTCCCTACACCCCATTGTATTCCCATTCCATGCAGCTGAGTTTTCACAGATAGCAAACTTAAAAGTGCCATGTTATTACCCATGGAAGCTGAATTTAAATTTGCCTGGGCAAATATTTGCTCCAGAATCGCTTGTATAATTCAATCAGGGAATAGAAACACTACCACAATGACATATTTAACCACTCACAACTAATCCAAACAGCTCAAATAAAGAAAACACACAGAGAACTGCTGGTGATCAATCCAGAGTTCAACAAAACCACAATAACAAACAAACAAAAATCAAATGCTTTTTAATAATGAAGACATTTAGGAAAATCACCATCTGTGCATGGATGATCCATGAGAAGAAGAGGCCTATTTAGAAAAATTGTTCGTTTGGAATTTTTTAATATATACAGGTAGCTCTACCTATGTTACAAAGATTACATTGCTAATCAAATACATATTGCATACCTTTTTAAATAAACCAGATGCCTGAAATGAGTAGGTTAGCTCTAGGCATTAGCTGTTGTGGGTGCATCGTTTGCTAGAAAATTGTTTCTTACCAGAAATTCCAGGGAACATGTGAAAATGTGGTTAAAAAGAAGATGAAATGAATCAACAAAAATACCACTTAAGAAAACAATCTTCATTTTAAATGATTTCAAACTAATAAAAGTTGACTAATTGGGAATATGGTGTAAATCCAGTAAAGTCCTATTTGTGACTTTGCTCCTTGCCAAAGCACTAAAGGAGTGCAGAACTGTGGCTACTGGTCCAGGGGTGGAGCTTTGATTTAGCATGGGTCAATTAAACCACCCTAACAGTGAGAGGGAAACATCATCAAAAAATAAGCTTCTCTCACCTAGTATTGAAAGGAACAGTATGCAACTTCTGACAGAGGCTAGCGAACACACAAGGGTTTGGGGATGCAGACACGTCGCATTGCATGTCGAAAAGACTACTACTGCAGGAAGCATTCAGTCTGGATGGTGCCTGGCTTCTGCAGAATGCACAGGGAGACCAAGAGAAAAGGTTCCTCAGATCCATCCTCTTCCTTTGCAGCATGAAATGGTTGTTATGATTATTTACTATTTGTTTTACCATATCTCCTAGGGAGTCGGGACCTTAGTCATAGACTAAGACCATTGTGCTAGGCATTGTACAATTGCAGCCAGCATTTTGTCTGTCATATGTGCTAATGATATGCACATCTAAAATTCTACTAAGGCCGCATATTAAAGCCAAAAGACTTATTTTAAAATAACACATATCACATTTATTCCCTGTATATTATAGGACTAAATGATCCAGAAAATGTAGAAAACTAGCAATGTGGAGGAATGCAGCTAGAAGAAAAATTTCACAAGATCTGGCCTTGATCTTTATTAATTTTAAGAACTATACTAATAATTCTGATATAGCTGACTATAAATACACTGGTGCTACTTAACTGGAAATAGCCACAGAAAATGACATGTAATATATTAACTGTGTAAGTTATCTAATATTTTAGTAATTATTACATGATTGTTTTTACTGATCTATCTAAACAGGCCTATGTTAAATACAATAACAAAAAAATCTTAAAAATCAAAAGTGTGAAGGTTATGGAATTGTGTGTATCTTGCTTATATAACTAAGGAGCTAGAAGGGCTCAAGGTTTGCTTATTTATTGCTTTAAGAGTTCAATGCCGTAATTTCAAAATAGACTGGCTGAGTCAGCTCCCCATCTCTGGGTGTGTCCACACTGCAATCAGAGGTGTGATTGCAGGTCAGGTAGTCATACCTGTGCTAGCTTTAATCTAGATTAGTATAGCTCAAAATAACAGTGATGACACAGTGGCACAGGCTTTACAAGCCCACCCAGAACCCTGGGTTCATTCTCACGTTGCTAACCCGTGCTGCATTCAAGGCCACTGTGCCTTCACTGATACTTTTAGCCATGCTATCTAGATTTAAGCTAGCAGGGTATGACAACCCGTGCTGCAATCACATCTCTGACTGTAGTGCAGACATATTAAATATTAAACTTTATAATCTCTTTAAGATTAAATTTATCCAGTATTAGAGCTGGATGAAGAGCCATTTTTCCCCCTACACAAAACTTCAAATTAAAAATTTGTGTTCAACTTTTTTTTTCCAAAATGTTTTGATATTGTAGGAAATTTTGGAATTAAAATGTTCGCTTAATTTTAATTTGAATAAAAAAATTCCAGACTTTTAGTTATATTTCAGTTTTTGAAACCTGAAACAAAACCAAAAAGGCACTTGGAAACACAACAAAATGAAAATTACCTGCCACATGTTGAGCCAAACACTCCTCTTAGCCAGACCCCCAATCAGATGCCCAGTCTTAATAACCCCCAACAGACAAGACATTGTAGTATCTCCAAATGCTCCTCTCTGTTCACCTAATCCTGCAAGCATTTACTCAACTGAGTAGACCTTACTTTAGCCTGTCCTGGTGAAGTAACTAAAATTGATCACTAAAACTAAAATTGGTGACATGGGAAAATCCAACTAATATCAGGGACTGATATGGAACTGTCACATGGAACTGTATGCTGCGTTTGGTAGCAGTTTCAACCGTAGATCTATTTGAACATCCTTTGTCTTACAGAGGGAAAGGACAATCCTAGTTGTGACATCTTGTGAATAGTCCTCCTAAATTTTCCTTTTCTCTCTTTATGGGTGGTACTTCTGTCTCTTTAATCTGTTTCTGCCCATGCACATGCTGAGTCAGGAGGACTAGATAGCTCTGGGAATTAATCTGGGATATGGATCTTTTTCATCTTTACGGCACTGATTAAAACCCCACTGTAGTGACACGGTGGTGTTGTAGCCATGCTGGTCCCAAGGTATTAGAGAGGCAAGGTGGTAATATCTTTTATTGGACCAACTTCTGTGGGTGAGAGAGACAAGCTTTTGAGCTTACACAGAGCTCTTCTTCAGGTCCTTGTCTTATGGAATACAACAGCTGTGTGCACAATGGCTGCTGGATCATGCTCATAATTGGTGATAATGTCAGCTCTCAACAAATGTACTGACTTTGGAGACTGACTAAATCACATCCCTTCAGGGCACGGCTGAAACAAGAGGAGGGGAATGACCACTGCTGCTTGTGTTACAGCTTGTCTGTAGCGGGGCAGAAGACTTCTGTCTCCCGCACTGTCAATATGGTAGACTTCAATTCAGTTTTGGAGGGAGAGAGTGAAATATAATGTTCCGTTGGTATTCTGACGTTGCACTCCATATGTCGGGGGAGGGATAGCTCAGTGGTTTGCGCATTGGCCTGCTAAACCCAGGGTTGGGAGTTCAATCCTTGAGGGGGCTACTTAGGGATCTGGGGCAAAATCAGTACTTGGTCCTGCTAGTGAAGACAGAGGGCTGGACTCAATGACCTTTCAGGGTCCCTTCCAGTTCTATGAGATAGGTATATCTCCATTTATGTATGTTTTATGGAAATATGCTTATGGGTGTAAATATGATGTAACTGGAATATGCTTTATGCAAAAGGTCTCTTGTAAGGTTATAACCTACAGAATATATTCCTCCTATTTGTATGCATGTATCATTCTTGTATCTGAAACTAGAAATATGAAGTATAACTCTTAGGTCCTATTGTAATTATGCAAAGTGTGGGCCATTAATGGTGGTTTAGAATCTTGATGGCTCCCATTGACCCAGACAATTGGTTGTAAATGGTTTATTTACCTGCAAACCTTCCTGTATACTGTGGGCCAACCCAGGAAGAATAGAGACTAGGGGGTCTTACAGTGACATGTGACCATGTCACATGATGCTGAAATCCATCTTAATCCTTGTACTTTTCCATTGATGAGGCGGGGGTGGGGACAAGTACAGACAAAAGATTCCCGCCTTGTGCCAAAGCTATAAAAGGGGGTAGAGGACGACAAAAGTGGCTGCCAGACATGAGAAAACCCCTGCTTACCACCTGAGATGTCTGCTGGAACTAACAAGGACTGTACCAAGAGAAAGGATTGGGCCCAGACTAGGAAGGAGTCTAGTCTGCAAAAGAAGCTTATTGAAACATCTTTGAGGGTGAGATATTACCTGTAATCAGTTTCTTAATGTATTAGGCTTAGACGTGCGTGTTTTGTTTTATTTTGCTTTGTGACTTAAGTGTTTTCAACACTTAACAGCCAAAACAAAGTAAATCCTACTTTTTATACTTAATAAAATCACTTTTGTTTGTTAATAAACCCAGAGTAAGTGATTAATACCTGGGGGAGCAAAGAGCTGTGCATATCTCTCTATCAGTGATATAGAGGGCAAACAGTTTGCAAATTTACCCTGTATAAGCTTTATACAGAGTAAAACGGATTTATTTGGGGGTTGGATCCCATTGGGAGCTGGGTGTCTGGGTGCTGGAGATAGATAACCCGCTGAGCTGTTTTTAGTTAAAGTCTGCAGGTTTGGGGGCGTGGCCAAGACCCTGGGTCTATGTTGCAGCAGGCTAGCGTGTCTGGCTCAACAAGGCAGGGTTCTGGAGTCCCAAGCTGGCAGAGGAAACGGTCTCAGAGGTAATTTCAGCACATCAGGTGACAGTCCCAAGGGGATCTCTGTGACTGAATGCGTCACAGGTATATCCTCTTAACTGAATTATTGTCTGTGTAATCTTCTGTGTCTAGTATAATTCTCATGAGTCTAATAAATCGGAGGCACTTATGTTTCCAATAAAAATTCCCCTATCTTTTTAAGTGTGTGTGTGTGTGTGCGCGCGCGTGTGTGCGCGCATGCACGAGTGCTTATTCCATTTCCATATAGAGAGGGCCAAAATCTGCTGTCAGTTTCACCCATGTTAATCCCATTTATGAAATTCTATTTGGTAAAATTATAAAAAAAGAAAGGCTTTTGAAGGTTACTATGGAGAAAGCATGCATATGTAAAATTATGTGCAGCATGTTCAGTAGCTACTAAAACAGGCTGTTAACTCTTCATAGAGACTGGGAGTGAGGGAAAGGGGAGAACCTTAAGTCAAAATTGCCATAGTTAAACTTACGTTAAGACAAATTCCATTGCAATATGCTGCCTATGGGTAACTCACATCATGATTAGTTTCAACAATGGAACCCTACAGACAATTATATACACCTCTACCTCGATATAACGCTGTCCTCGGGAGCCAAAAAATCTTACCGTGTTATAGGTGAAACCGCATTATATCGAACTTGCTTTGATCCACTGGAGTGCGCAGCCCCGCCCCCCCAAGCACTGCTTTACCGCGTTATATCTGAATTCGTGTTATATCGGGTTGCGTTATATCGGGGTAGAGGTGTACAAGAAACCCAGAGATCACCACACCAATCTTCACAGATCCAGTACCCTCCCCAAAACACCAAGAAATCTGTTTGCTACAGCCAGGCACTCAGATACCATGAAAATTGCTCTGAGGAGAAAGTCCAAGATATACACCGGGGAGGACAAACTACGGCCCACAGGCCGCACCCGGTCCATCAGGGCTTTCTATCCGACCTGCAGGATTGCCAGCCCTGTGGCACAGTGGAGGTTAAGGCAGGCTCCCTGCCTGCCCTGGCCCCATGCCGCTCCCAGAAGCAGCCAGCACCATGTCCCTGCGGCACCTAGGGAAGGGGAGGCAGGGAAGAGGGCTCCGTGTGCTGCCCTTGCCTGCAGTCACCGCCACCCGCATCTTCCATTGGCTGGGAACAGGAAACTGTGGCCAATGGGAGCTTCGGCGGTGGTACCCGCAGGCGAGGGCAGCGCACAGCAGAGCCGCCTGACCCACCCCACCCCCAGAGCCACTCGAGGTAAGCAACGCCAGGCCAGAGTCCAAACCCCAAACCCCTCCTGCACCCTGCACCCCAACCCTCTGTCCTGAGCCTTCTAACCCCCAGCCCTGAGCCCCCTCATGCACCCCGCACCCCTCCTGCACCCCAACCCCTTGCCATGAGCCCCTTCTTGCACACTGCACCCCCTCCCACACCCCACACTCCCTCCCGCACCCCAACCCCCTACCTCAGGCCTACATTCGTGGCCCTGCATTCAATTTCCCCACCCAGATGTGGCCCTCAGGCAAAAAAGTTTGCCCACCACGATATACACCTTAAAACACTTACAACTGCCTTCAAACAAGGACAGTCCACCATAGAAGAAGATCACATCATGGAATGGGGCACCCAAAAACCACAAGAGAACCTGCTTCAAGACAGAAATAAACCCCCCTCTGACCATACATCCCTAGTTGTCACCTACCACTCCACAATGGAACCCATATGGGGTATCATTAAACAATTTCAACCCCCTTGATGGGGACCCCATCTTGAAAGAAATCTTTCCTGAACCCCCTCTTCTGGCCTTCAAGCAACCCCCCAGCCTCTCCAAGCTCATCATCAGAAGCAAGCTCCCCCAGACCAGGACACACCAACTCAAAACGGCAACAGACCCTGCCAGAACAACAGATGCAAAATCTGTAGACATATCTCCACTGCTATCATGATCAGCACCCCCAAACACACCTTTCAAGATACATGAGCTCTACACATGCTTATCATGACATGTGGTGTACCTAATCCAGTGCACTAAATGCCCCAATAACAACTATGTGGGTGAAACTAGGTAATTGCTACATTCTCGAATGAACTCACAAAACTGATAAAAGACAAAAACACTATATCACCTGTGGGAGAACACTTTTCACAAAATGATCACTCTTTATCTGACCTCTCAGTCCTCATTCTCAAAGGAAACTTTCAAAAGATGAGCCTCAGAATTTAAATTCACAATCATACTAGACACTAAAAATCATAGACTGAATAGACACACTGAATTTATGGCTTATTACAACAATCTACAACCCACTAACAACCCGCCCATCCCAAGTTGTCTTTTTTTTCCCCCTGCTTTCCTCTGCCCCCCCCCCCCCCCCCCCTGACCCGAGGAGTGTAAACAGGCCACTTCACATTGAATAGGCCCTTGAAATATGGGTTAAGTGCTTATGCTAAACAATCCGTTCCACCTTATATTTAGCGGTGACACTTGAGTACATTTCCCAGACCTGAAGAAGACCTCTGTGTATGCTGGAAAGCTTCTCTCTCTCTCTCTCTCTCACCAACAGAAGTTGGTCCAATAAAAGATATTACCTCACCCACCTTGTCTCTCTAATAACGTACCCACATCTGTCAGCACAACAACAAAGATATATCTTTACCTTCATAGAGCAACCTAACATTGCAATCAGCCTTGAAAACGTCCATCTCATTCCTTCTTTTTACCAGTTGAACGACAAGTTAAAATGCCTCTCCCTTCCTTTCTTGGCTTTAGCAGCAAAAAGGTAATATCTATTGTCGACTAGCATGTGCTCACCGATATATTACCTTTACAGTTGCTTACTATAAAATATCCCAGGAATATTTGAAATACACCTGTATTTGACAGGGAGAGGCATTTCAAGTCATGAGTTTCCAGGCCCCAAGGAAATCTAAAACTGAATGATCTACAACAATATGATGCTTTGTGCGATAATACAAATATTGTAAAAATATATATACTGAATGTAAAGTCTTAGCCTTTTAGTGTTAAATTGTGTATCACACTATATTAACAGCCCAAAGTCTACAAAATATTGTGGAATAAAAAGTAGAAGAAAAAACTGCTATTTATAGCCACTGTGTGTATTTTACTATTAATAAATGTTAATAGGAGCCGGTGTGGTTTGAAGTTTGTTTGAAATTGTCTAGGTCATGCACTCCCTTAAGGGTTAATGGGAATTCTGAAGGGAAGTTAAAAAAAAACCCAACCCAACAACTATTGAAGTTAATGGGTGCCTTTGGAAGTGGATTGGACCTTAAATGTGGAGCCCAAATCAGAGTTGCCTTAAGGGGTAGAATTGGATCCAAGAAAAGGGCATAAATAATGATGAGCATGGAATTGCTACAAATCTTGTGGCATTCGGTAGAACAGAGAATAAATAATTCACTATGAATAAATTTAATCAGTGAATTTTGCCCTTTTAAAAAATAATTCTATTTGGAAGTTATCCACAAGCTGATTGCAAAAGTTCTCAAATTCAAATTATTTGTGAATTTCTTCATTGGATGATTCTTAGTCTGCAGCTCCTTGAAACTGCTAAGATTACAGTTAATTGCACCATTTGCAATTCCCCCCTCTAGCCATATGCAAATGGCCTATGTAAGTTATCAATTAGCGTGTATAACTTACTCAATTAAGCAACTCAGCATGAATTCTGAATTGTATACTCAGCTGTAATAGCCACACTTTGCCCTGTGGCCAATAGTTACACAAAACATCCTAACAGGGAACAGAAAAAAATACCATATGATCTTTTCAACTAATCTGTACAGTGCAAACTGTGACTGCTACAATCAAACATACATGTCACAGAGCACTGACAGGGGAGCAGCAGGGCTGCAGTACCAGGCTTCCCATGGTTTCCTTGGGTGCTTCTGAAAATCTCAGCCTTCAAGTACAAACTAAAAGTGAAGAACTGGCAGGGTGGTGGAATTTATGTGGTCATTTATGAATGGCACTTAAACATATTGCACCAGGATTCTCAGCCTGGGGAAGTCAACAACTTAAACAGAGCTACATCAGTTTACTGGTTTTGAACATGTGTTCATTGCTGCCTAATGAATCAAGCACTGTACACAGGACAATACTTCTGCTGCTGCTGGATGTACCTGTATGTCATCATGCAAATTTAAAACACATCAGCGGCCTAAGGCAAGATGAAACAGGTTGGATGCTATGGGACTTTTAACAAGCTCCAAATTTTGTGACTGTGCCATCACCCCGCAATCCACATGCAGACTTGAGGCCCCATATATCTGGTGGATGCAGGTAACCTTAATCTGTTCTTGCTGAAACATCAGCAGAACAAAGCAGCACAGATACTGCAGGGAAGTGGTTCCCCTTCTTAAAAGAATTTACAGTCTAGAGCTGGAGCCTGGATTGGACCCATTTCACTTCCCCAAAAAAATATTATGGAGCCTATATTGAAACTCTCTGGAATACTGTTCTCATGCCCCTACTTCCTGGAGAAATCCACTACCTACTCTATCCTTCTCCTAAATGAATTCATCTACCACAAGTGGAAATACAGCCCCCACAGGCAGTAACATCAGTGTGAGTATCTGCCTTGAATTCAAGCTAGTAGCACCATAAAACCATGTGTCCTTTCAGAAGCTTCCCACCTGTATTTCAAACACTTTATCTTTAATCTGTAACAAATAAAAGTGTTAAGCCTGTTATAAGCTTTACAAGTCTGATGTTTGAATTTAAAAAAAAAAATCTGACTGTATTCAAAGAAGTCCATCACATTTATGAAAGCTGAAAATGGGCTGCAATTTAGAAAATAGTATTAAAACAACAGCATTTGTAGTCAGGAATGCTTCGAACTGGAGGGCTCTGGTGGTTGTTAACATTCTACTGTGATGTGCGAGCCTTGGCAAAACATAAAGAATTTTTAAAGACTGATTATACATTCTTTTTTATTGGTGCCATGTTTGTAATATTTGTTTGTCCCCAGCTGGTGCCACAGTCGGTGATATAAAAAGATGTATGAATAATTTATACAAGTAGTCAAAGAACATTGCTCTGATGATGTAGTACACAAGAAGGCCTTGGATAATGGATTACAGTCAGAGATATTAAAGGGAAGCATTTTGGTTTGTGTTTTTATCATTTCTTTTTTAAGTCTGGGCACTTCAGTAGGCTTAAAATGTGAAGAGAAAATTTTCTCTCTTCTAGTCAATTGGGAAGCATCCTTAAAAGTCTTCAAATTGTCCAGGACCCCGTAGAACAATGGGCTTTCTGATAGAGAAAGATCAGTGATTTCACAGTACCTGCTGTCTTAAAGGGCTCCATATATTTTACTCCAAGTTATGCTCACCATCCAAGACCTTTAGATAGGATGGCCAAAAAGGAGTAAATCTTGTATGTAAGTCAATATCATCTGTAGCTTAGCAATGATAATTCATAGTGGAGCAGATTGGAGCTGGTTCTTTTTTCATCTGCCTGACCAGTTTAATTTAAAAAGGGAGATTTCAAACAAAGTATCCTGATGGGCTCAGTTCTGCATCCTGATGCTAGTAATTCCATTGAACCAAATTCTGGTCTCTCTCATTCAAACCAGTGACCATGAGAACTGTGTTTGGCTTTTGGCTCACTGACAGTAATGGAAATGCTGCTCAACATAAGGGCTACAGAATCTGACTGTATGTAAGTCTACCCTGTGCTGTGGTAAAGAGGGTCATAAGTTCTATAGCACTGCAGACCTGCTTCCATTTCACACAATGAAGTGCCTACAAGAATGAAATACAGCCGCATGCCCACATGTGCAAATACACATACAGCCTACTAGTATATTCACCACTTCATAATCTAGAGTACCAGAAAGGTAGTCCTAGCATTACGATTTACCAACAGAAGCTGCATTTTAAGAACCTATCATTCAGCTCAGACACATCCAGAAGATGCATTTTAAAAAAAACCTAATATATAGCAGCATGACAGCTTTGGTTACACAGTCATTTTAAGTAGGTGGCACTCATGAATCACTAATATTGCACGGAGATACTACATGCATACCATTCCCCAAATGCATTCCTGCAGCACATATACCTGAGGCTGTGATATTCCTCTATCAGAACATACTCTTGGCCTGATTTGAAAAGCAAGTGAGTGTGTCCAACTCCTGAAATCAAGAGGAGCTGTGAGCCCTCATTACTTCTGTAATCAGGCCCACGTGGGTCTGTTACACTCTGAAGTAGAAGCTATAGATCGCTGCAGGAAGCACATTGCAATATGTAGTAGAGCCTTATTCTCCCTCTGTCACTCCAGTTTCACATTAGTGTAACCACTAAAAATCAGTAGAAATCAATGAATGAAAGCAATGGCTGTGATGTATCAAACCTATAGTGTTTTGGCCATTCATTTACAATTATTCCATTTCATGCAAGAATAATGGATACTTGTTCATGCAATTCAGTCTTCCAAACACTACAGTTGTCTGCTTTAAATACATTATCTTGAGATACAGTTCAAAATACTAAAAAACAAAGCACTCCCCCACACACACACTTCATTGTGTTTGTTTTAAGATTTAATTATGAGTTTCTGATGCTTTGATTTTAATGTAGTTTTCAAAATAATAAGTGTTATTTCTTCCTAGAGCTGTAGGTCTAAGACCAGAACCTCAAATGGTGAAAGCTGGCATAGCTCCACTGACTATTTCTAATATTTCCCTCCCAAAAAGGCAATACCGCACATTGAGAAAGCATCCTCGTTGCCATATTTGACAGGTGTTTTTTCTGTCACGGGCCAAAGAGCTGGCTGGGACAGGGAAAATAGCTGATCTGCTTCAACATCTCCTGATGGAGAAAGAGCTGGCCACGGATGGGCGTGGAAGAGGTCTGAAGGTTTGGGGAACCTTAGCAGCCAGCTTGTGATCTCAGAAAAGACCTCACTCCTTGTACTATATTGTGATTGACGTATGTGCGGAAATCAGTCGTAGAGATGGCAAAAAAACCACCTTTTTTATTTTTACTTTTTAAAATGTATTTAAACAAAAATGGCTTTTTCAACTAAAATACACATTTTCACTTTGGCCAAAATACCAAATACCTAATCATTTTTGGTACAAAAGCTTCAGTTTTCAGTAAGAATTTTCATTTTCATTTTACCAAAAAATATTTTCAAAAATTTGATTTAAAAAAAAAAAAAAAGTTCATGAAAATTTTCAAAAAAACCAAAGTTGTTTAGAAAGGTTCCCCTCCCCCCCCAAAAAAACATACCATTTTTCAACCAGTTCTAGTGTCGTTATTCAAAGAGTGGTTCTACTCTGAAAATCGCTAAGGTATCTGGCCATTGATGTCAATGGACCTATGGCAATTTACACCAGCTGAGGAGTTTCTAAATGTTTCCTCATATTTCTAAATATTTCCCTTGCTTTTTGGTTCCTTACTTGAGTCAGTTGTTGCAGCTTCTCTCCCACTAATACTGACTGCTGGGGTAGTTAAATTTGTCCTTCTACTATGCAGCAAATCACTCATCTAGTTGCTTCAGTGAGAATTTTGTTTCTAAAGTGCTGGGCTCCCCAGATTGGATGTCACAACACGAATCCTAAGGGAATTGCAAGGGGGTTCCATTAGTCCTGTATAACTTGTCCCAAAATGATTTAAGAAAACATGGTCTAAGTCCTCTATTTCCTCACAAGCCTGCAAGCCTCATTTCTGCCAGCTTAGAGATTTGTTTTTGTCTGACCCTTGGTACATCATTTTATAGCGACAGTCTCCTTTGAGTCTCACTGAATTGAAGCTATCAGCCCATTTCCAGAGAGCTGGCCATTGCTCTCCGAAGAGTTCTTTACCACCAGTTTCCTTGAATAATCACATTTCTGCCCCTCATATCCCATGGTTAACACAGTAAGTTAAAAAGCTGAGAAGTCAACCTCTTAAAGCAGCTTTGCTTTGTCTGAAGATTTTCAAGTTTTGTGATGTCTCTCTTGAGCATTTCCGTACGTTCCCTTCTCCCTGAAGCAAAATATTTGGTTGAAAGATAGCAGATCAATGAAATCTTCATTTCACTGGAACTTTCCCACAGTTCCTCTGAAGGAAGCACCACAGCTGGCCTCAACTGGGGCCCATTCCTGCAAGGTGTCATGTACCCTCATTTTTTCTTGTAGCACAACAAATAATGGTTTTGAGAGCAATGAAAAAGGGTGCATTTCTAATCACTAGTGCTAAAAAGAAAAATAAATAAAGCATGTTTCCAATACACTGAAGAAATTGTTTAACAATTATTCATTCATTGCAAATTATAACTCTTGTAACATTGCCAAGGATAACGATACCTAGAGCGATCTGCTGGATAAATGCTGAGTCAGGCCAGTCAAAGCTGCCCAGAGGCAAATTTAATTTCTGCATACATCAAGATTTCAAACACATTTTGCAGAGACAATACCTGTGGCTTGCTTGGATAGTTCCCGTCTCATCTTCTATTGCAATTTGAGTATGTGCTTAAAGTTATGCACGTGCTTAAGTATCTTGCCTGCATGTTCAATCTTTCCTCTCAACTAGGCAATTCTTCTCAAACTGAACTCCCATTGCTGCTCTAAATTCAGCTGATATTTAAAGAAGCCCCTTATGCAGCCCTTTCCCTTTCAGACCACAAGGAGTAGCTCAGTTATGCAAGCC
This sequence comes from Terrapene triunguis, assembly GCF_002925995.2. Lineage (NCBI taxonomy): Eukaryota > Metazoa > Chordata > Testudines > Emydidae > Terrapene > Terrapene triunguis. The sequence continues at coordinate 29,634,268 of NW_020664444.1, forward strand.
CAAGATGACTGGACAATTCCATTCTTTAGAGTCTGTTCAAATTTGTTGTTGTGGATGGTGAGGCTCTGGGGAGATTTCTTTCCACCAGCTATATCTCTGTGTCTTCAGAGGAAAAATACAATCTCTTCATTAATGATTTAATGTGGCTACAGCTATTTTGAAATAAATCAATGATCTGTGAAAAGTGACATTTGGGCCCTTAAATCCAGGCAGTACTCAAAGTTAAGTTAAGGTTGTCTTACTGCTTTCATTCAACAAATATTAATGAAATGAGCAGACTCCTTGAATGGAAGCAGGAGACAGAACTATATTTTAAACTTTATAAGGTTAGTCCCACTAACTTGAGAACAGGAACTAAGCATATATTGCCCACGCACTCTCTCTTTCTCATGCACAAATATAATAAGAACAAATTATGGATTCTTGTGAACCTGCTGCTAAAAGTTTATTTTTATCAGCATTTTTCTAAGGCATCTACTTGAAGCATAGTGATCTCCATCTAACTGGGGCGAGCTATATTATATACATGGCTAGTTGACACCAAAACAGCTTGCAGCTGTTACTGTCATCTTGTCCTCCCTCCCATATCCTCACCCATTTATTTCACCCATCTCTTGCGTCTTAATAACTAACATTATATGTTCTTTGGAGCAGGGAGTTGCCTGATGGTGGAGAGCCACCATAACTGGCTCATAACCCTGTGTAGGGGGCATATGGTGGGCAGAGAGGAGTGAGTGCTGATGAAATGTACTGCACTTCGGCTGTCCCCAGATGGCTCTGGGGGAGCCATTAACAGATGGTGGAGCTCAGCGCAGCCTTTGGCTGCTCTAAACTTTGCTTAGGCCTCCAAAAAGCCAACCTAAGTATCAAGGGGTTGTAACCAAATCCAAGTCATCCACTCCCCTCCTCACAGCACCCACTGGTGACGAGCTGCATCAGAAAACCTTGGTCAACATTTTTTAATCAACTAGAGACAAGGAGCTGGGGATCCACCTTAGCAGCAAGGCTCTGGCCTGATCCCCAGCAGCACTGGCGATAGCCCCATGTTCAGGAAAAGAAACCCAATTTAAGGGGTTGGTGGTGGTGGTACTATAGTGATGAGCACAGTACAAGAACCTATATAACATAGAATAGTTACTGTATTGAGTTGATCTGGAGGAACAGGGGTGCTGGAACAATTTGTATAGTGGGAGTGCTGTGAGCCTCTGAACCAAACTGTAAATCCTGTATATAATGGGAACCACTTCAAGTCAGGGGGTGCTGCAACACCCCCTGCACCCTAGTTCCCGCACCTATGGACGGGTTCAGGTATTTTAGTATATTTTAAAAAAATTGTCAAGGGCACCCAGAGAATTAGTTGGGCTGTTCTTGTTTCACTTTTACAAATCTAAATAAATAACTATCCCTTCCTTATCTATAGCCATATTATTTATATTTGCATATCGATATTTTAATTAACAGGTTGTAAATAGACACTGGACTGTCAAGGAAAATGACTCCGATTTTTACTGCATTGTCAGACTCAGCACTTCCTTAACACTTGAGATATAAATACATGGGTTTTATTTGCAGAAGCTCAAGACAACTTCTCAAGATAAACAGAAATTATTCCCTTTACCTTTTTATTAATGTTTAGCACTCTTATTAGAAACACTACAGCAATCATCCCAAACTTAGGATAGTATTGCTGTCATATTGGAGAAAATTGCCAGAAAAAAATTCCACTGGATTTTTAAACAAAAGGTTACCAAGATATATAATATCTATTCTCAGTGTTTTGACATGGCAATGCTAACTTAAAAGATGATTCCATCTTCCATGCAAACTATAAGCAACCCTGAAGAGCTAGAGACCTATCAAAGGAACTTACAGAGAGCCACAAAATAATGCTGGCACAAGACTCTTGATGTTGCATTGCCATGTTTGAATTGTGATGTTACATCAACATCTCCCTATTGTGATGCAGCACCCACGACAAAAATGGTAATGCAATATTTGCATTTAAGGCTTGATCCAAAGCCCACTGAAGTCAATGGACTTCAGTGGGCTTTGGGCCAGGTTTTTGTTTTAGGATTATCTGTTACCCCGTTTGATAGTGTCCTTTCCCTCTCCCTTTACCCTTCTTCTGCTTCTTTCCCCTATGCACCCCAACTTCCTGGCCTCTTGGAAAGATGGGACATGAACGTGGATCACATTCATCCACTGACTCATCATTTAGATAAGTCTACACTGGCGCTGAAAGTGTAATTTTCAGTTCAAGAAGACAAACCCACACTAGCTCTGCACTAAAAATAATAGTGTAACTGTGGCAGCAGCATGAGTGGCAGGACAGGCTAGACACCCCAAGTACGATCCCGTCTGAAAACCTAGGCACGTACTCAGGTGGCTAGTGCCTCCTGCTGCTCACACTGTTTCAGCTACTCTTCTATTTTTAGTGCACTAGCTTGATCAGAGCTGGTACGAGTATGTCTCCCTGAGTTGGAAGTTACACTTCTGGCTCCAAGGTGGACATACCCTTAGTCCCTCCCCACCTCTGGAAGCTTTGATCAGCACTTCCTCTGGGTCCTGGGGTGAGATCCTCACCTCTGCTCCAGCCCCTGAACACTGGATAAGGTGGCCAGAGCAGTGTAAAGGAGCCCTAAATTCTCCCAGTGCAGGCACTGTGGAAAATAGCCATAAGGCTGCCCCTCCCCGCCCCACAAGGACTGCCTCATGAGCCCTAGTATAGAGGGCACATCAGGGGCAGAACTGAGGCCAGGAGGAGCATGTTGAGCGCAGGGCTGCAGCACAAATACTGCAAAAGATTCCAGGCAATGCTGTGGCCCACAGTGCAGCCCCAGAAGGCTGTTGTAATGTAGACAGGTGGCCAGGGATATGTTACACCAGGGCCTCTCCCACTGCTGGAGCAGCCTAGGAATGGGAGGGCTCCAAAGTGGCTTAAAGCCACCCTAGCTTCTCCTTCCTCAGGGCTGAGAGTTTTGTGCTGCCCCAGTATTGTCTGCACAATACAGAATCTCACTCCTGAGCATCATGAACTCCCATCAGGTCCATGGATGCCATAATGCAGGGCCCCAAAAAGCCACAAACTGAATATCATGGCTAGAAATAGGGGCCTTGAAAAAAGGCATGGGAGAAACCCTTCCTAAATTGCAGCTGGGTTTGTGTCACCCTGCTTAGGTTTCTTCCAAGCAATATTATTCCAAACACATCTCTGGTTTAGCTAACAGAGTTCGTCCCTTAATTGTGAGAATCATTCATAAGCCATGGTGATGCTTCATTTTACTCTTTTGTGCCACCTCTGTCGACAAAGCATGGCATGTTCTGCATTCTACCTGACAGTGATGTATCAACAGCCCTATTTCAGCTGAGGCGGAGGGCTAATGTTGACAGATACTTGAAAGCAATTTCAGAATGCAGAACTGGGCCTCTTTTGGATACAGTGACCATGGAAGTTCTCTGCCCCCTCTCGCTCAATGTCATGCATTCACTGGAAATTGAAGCCCATTAGATTGAGGCTTCATGATTTTTTACTCCAACTTGCCCTACTCATTTTTCGTTTAATAGACCATTTCAACAGCAGCTATGGACCCATGGTCTTTCTACTCACATTTGGCTCTAGGTTTCCCATCTCCACCTTGCTCAAGTACAGTTGCAAGGCTGCATCATCCTTCCTAAACACACACACACACACACACACACACACACACAGTGGCTGGTACCACTGCGATAGGGAGCAAGGGCATAGCAGAGGCTGGGGATGCATGGGAAAATTACTCACAAACCGATGGTTCCCCAGCCATTCCTGCAGGGGACTCTTTTGCATCCCATTCAAGCCCTTTCCCCATTAATGCCATTGTGGCTGACCGACATGCCAGGCCGGTATTAGCTCTCACAACTCTTTTCATCTATGCTCCGCCAACATGTCCCTGTGTGACAGAGAAGGAGACTTAATGCAGACACATTTGCTGCACTAACTGTGACCATCTCTCCCAGAGGCAAGCCTCATAGAGCAGCTGCTCCCAAATTCCTCCACCCACTTTCATTGTGAGACATTGTAAAAGTGAAATCCCCCACAGCTGACCTGGAGAAGATGCTGGGACTAAGGTTGGGTGAATAATTCATAATGAATACTTTATCCAACTATTTTACAGCTGTTGTTGTTTGCAATTGGCCCACAAGCAGATGTCAATTTTCTTAAATTTATTTGCTGAATCACCACCACGAATAATTCTTGTTTTGAGGATTATATACAAGCAGTTCAAGGGTAGCTGAAATTCAGGCTTGTTGTTTTTTGCTGGACACACAAGTCACATAGTGTGTTCCTGTTCCCTAATTGGACAAGCAGAACTTTTAAAAACTCAGGTTTCCTCTGTGTGCTTATGACTCCAGACTTTGCTTTCTGTGAATATTCATGACAAGGAGCTGCTTCTACAGGCATTCCTGCCATCCAGCTCGCTAGCTAGACTATTAAGAAGCAAGAAACTTGAAGAGGAACACCCTCACATCTGAAGCCAATTGGTTTAAAAATTCAAACCAATATTCACAGGGAATTGATTGCAGTATTCACCTCTGTGAATGTGTATTCAGCTCTGTGCAATGGGGAAAGGATACCATTTGGCTGCATTTCCTCCCTGTATACACTCCCCTTTCCCATGGCACCTTTTCCACCACATGTATTGTGTGTTTGTCCCTCCAGGCTTTACAAACCAGAGAGGACTATAGGGACCTCATTTACCTATGGTGCTTGAGCTCTTATTTTTAGACTGAAAAAGCCTATTGCTTCAAGTCCATCACCCTGACAGTTCGGAACTATACCCCACTGTATGTCTTGTAGTGCTTTGTCCATTCTGGTTTTAAACGTCCCAGAAGATGGGGTCCTAACCATTTCCCTTGGGAAACTATTCCTCATCCTAAAATATCTCACAGCCAGGAAAGGTTTGCTGACTTTTAGCCTAAATTTTCTCTTTCTCCTTTCCTAATCCCTTGACCTGTCTGCTCATTAACATAGGCATCTTCACTGTCTCTACAGGAACAAAGGGTGAAACCCAATGGTTTGGTCCTCAGCTTCAAATCCCTCCATAGGACTGGCCTAAATTAAACTGCCTCTGCAAGACCATGACCTCCTTCGATTGCTACTTTCCACTCAAACAACAGAATGACCAAACATCAAGAGCAAGGCTTGTGCATGGAAGAGAAAGCTTTCACAGCAATTCCTCTGAATCTGGAGCTCTCAGGATAGATCATGACTACCACAAAACTCAGCATTTTCAGAGTAAAATGCAAACCTCACTTCTCCAACCTCACAATCCCACAAAAACATCAAAAAAGGAAAACTCAAATTAAACCAAGTCCACCAAGTCTTTGCAGCCTGGAGAGATGCGAAAAATAAATATTTATGTGCACGCTTCATAATTTGGAGAAGTGTTCAGGTACCATGATGATGGATGCAATAAGACCCTAGATAGATAGAATCCTGCATTGCATCCTGCAATATCAGAATCATTTCCTCCTCCACTGACCATGCTGTCACAAAAAGAAGATAACAGGTCAAACTGTCCCTTGTCTGACCTCACTGCAGTTCCAATGGCATAAATGAAAGGATGTGGAATCACGGGTTTTGGTTGGTGGCAGTAGCACAAATAGATGAACTTTTGAAAAACAAACATTCTGTTTCCATGCCAATGTCCTGAGAAATTATTTGTTTTAACTGAGAGATGAAGAAGAAAAGGGAACATCATTTATAAGAATTGTCCTTTAGCTGAATGTTTATCTAAGTTTTCTGAACATCAGAAGGTTTTTACTGCTGCAGTTTGGCTGCTGCACCTGTATTAATTATTCCAGAGCATGTTTACTTCTTATCTGCTAGTCTTATTTTCCTTACAAAGTCTTCTGGATTCCCCTTCTCCTACCATACAGACACTTCCTCCACCCCTCCCCTGTGCAAAATCTACACAGGTGAGTTTATTAAAGGGAGCTGGTAAACATGGTCTCCCCAATTTTTATTTTTTTCAAATACATTTCTCTTCTCCACCTCAAGATCCTTTTAAAAATAAGAATACAGGCTCATTAGCTGTCCAGGAGAACATATAGGTGAATAGCAATGATAAAATAGTCTCATTGCCAGGTTGACTATCTAGATATTCTGGTGGTAACAAGAAGGGTCTTGTAGATAATGGGGTTGCATGGGTATAATTTGTCCATATATCCAGAAAGCGCTGATCTGTTCATTTGCTTTATCTTTATTATCATGTTTGAAGTCCTTTAACTCACTCCCTCTCGGCTTAACTAGATTCTTGTGACTAGTTCTGTGGGGCTCAGATTCTCAACACACTTGCTCCTCACCAACTCATTCTCAGTTAAAACTTTAGACTCTGGAGGAAAGAAGGAAGTACTAAGTATCTGTTCTGCATCACTAATTTAATCAAAGATTTCTCATTATTCATTGCTGGCAGTTTAATTTTTTTTTTCTTTCCTTTCCTAGAACAACCACAGCTTTAATTATTGACCTTCTCATCTTCTGAGAACTATGGTTTTCCTCCCTGGCTGGGCTCTCCTGAAGACTCACTCGACATATTATTACTGTGGCTAGTCAGCTGTTGGAAGGTAAGGTTAATCTGAGAATCCAAATCTAATGGCAAAAACAAGGGATCAAATTCTCAAAGGGCTTGTAAAAACATGCCTGTGCTATTTGTGAGTGTATTCCTTTGGGGGAGCAAAAGCCGAGAGGTATCTTATGTTTGGGGACTTCTGTTGCAGAGTGCTCGCACTATGTTTTGTAATAAACTGGCCCCAGGAGGATATTATGTAAGCAAGAGAACCTGGCTGGCATAGAGTCCTTGGGTTACCACAGAGGGGAAACTGACACAGGACACCACAGGGCCACCCCAGGCCATGAAGGGGTGCTTAGGAGGTGGCCAACTCTGCTATAGGGCCTGGTTTTCAGAAAGTGTTGAACACACATCCTATGGAAATCTGTCCCCTTTGTAAGAAACTTAGTCAGCTACCCAGTGAACTGAGGCACTCCAGAATCACTAATCACTTCAGAAAATCTTTGCCCAGATGGTTTTACTTTCATAAATCCATATGCTATCAAGGATACAGTTTTGAACAGGTTTATCGGGCTTGAACTTTGCTCTCAGCCACCGATAAGAAAGGAAGAAAAGCAGGAGCAAAAAACTAGGCATGTGATTTCTGTCCTGTGAGCTATCTCAGCATGAAGAGACTTAGTTCTCTTTTGCTTCTGCTCATCCTCCTGAAGCCATTCACCTGCCATCCGGCTGGCAGGAATGAGAAGGAAAAGAGCTCTAACAAACTCCTTCTGGTTTCTTTTGATGGATTCCGTTGGAATTACGACCAGGATGTCGACACCCCAAACATGGATCTCCTGGTGAAGCAGGGAGTGAAGGCTGAGTACATCACCCCTCCTTTCGTGACCATGACTTCCCCATCGCATTTCACAACCATCACTGGTAGGTCCCGTTCTGCCAGTGCAATCTGTGTTCTCTTCTCTGCTGTTATGCGTAGCAGTGAGAAGGTCAGATATAAACAGCTTGAAGGCATTGTAAGGTTCCATTAAAAAAAATTGAACAAGGCTTTAATGTTTAATGTTTAATTGTGTTAGAAAAATGCACCTCCCAGTGCCACCCCTGCCCACAGCCTGTTAGAGAAGGCATTCCTACAGAATCTAAGGAATTTTCACTTATTTTTCACTGTGCAGGAATTGCATTTACTTCTGGAGTAAGCTATAGCTAAATTTAGTAACATCTATCAGCTGATTTTCTTATTTTAATTTTATTTTTGGAGCATTCTTTAGCACAAGCTAAACATCATTTTAATTATGTGTTCATTTCACTTGCACTCATAAGGTTTAAGGACTTGGCAGCCGAGGGAAACAGGGCTTTTATCTCTATGCAAGAACAAACCAACCCCCTCATTTTCATTCTCTCTCTCTAATTCAGTCCCTGGGACACAAATCTTTTCTGACCGAGGATGACCATAGTAAGCCAAATGCTGCAGTTCTCTTAAACAAGGCCCCACTGTTCCACCAACATCCAAGTGCATTCATGTACTGTTGAGGTAGAAAAGAGACCATTGCATTATCCTCACTGATCAAGATAATTTTGAGTGGCAGAATATCACCACAAGAAAGATCAAAACATCAAGCCCAACTGTGATTTTTATTAGCTCTATTTTAGTTGCACCTACAGGCTGGATTTAAGCATGGCTGCATTGTTCATGCACATAGCAAGAGCAGTCTCTGACCCAAAACTGCTTAAAATCTAAATTCTGCGCTCAGTAATACAGCCATGCTGCCCTCATTAAACTCAGCCACCACTGGATGGGCTCAAAGGAGGACAGAATTGTACCTTTTTTAAATTAACAAGCATCAAGAAATAGAAGAAAAGACTGAGAACTGAAGGTTCTAGAAAGCAGTGTAAATATCACAGGCTGGGGTTTTCTAATCGGTTTAGAGGATTTAGACATACCCTCCATTACTGTTATTTATAATAATCTTCATTCACTGTGGCTGCAGATTTTCATAGCAGTCTAGGGTTGCAGACAGCTAACTGCCCTGAAATTTAACAGAAAAGAATTCACCCAAAAACTAAAATACTTAGCTTGGTGCTCCTGTTGATCTACATTTCCTTTTTATATTATATTAGAGTTTCTGAAGCCTTGGAGTTTTGCCCAGCTACCAATTTTTTTAAATGAATAAGTTACTTGTATTTCTGCAATAAAATAATGATGATGGAAAACTTATCAGAATTCACTGCTGTGTATGTTACGAACAGACAGTAACATGCCCCGGCTGACCCTAATGTGATAAAGAATATCTCTGACTGGAAAATAATAAAATAAAAATATTGGCTCTGCCCTTACCCAGAGGATATTCCTGATGTAAACCACCATAAAATTCGCTCTTTAAGGTCAATTACTAATTAACGGATTTGCTTACAGTGAACCTTCAGACTTGTAAAAAGAGGGGACAAAGATGGGATTGAAGGTTCTGCTAGTGCTGACCCTTGTGCATTGACCTTAGCTGGGATCTGCCTTGGTGCAGAAGAGATGCTAGTGAAGGATTGTGGTTTTTTATTTTTATTAATGACCAGTAGTTCTCACCGATGAGTTAGATAATAAAGAGAGATATTGCAAATCCACAGTGATTCCTGTGTGGATAAGGCCCATAATAATGTCATTATTTTCTACTACGAAAGGCAAAATTAGCCTGTTCCTGAGACACAAATAATCACAACTAACATATGTCTCGCTTTCAAAGCCCAAAGTCCTCTGCATGCTGATATGCTAGTTACCGGCAGAGACCTCTTCACCCACCACCAAACTGTCGTCACCTCTGCAGTGAAATGGAGGCGACTGTGGACTCCAGATTGTCAACGCCTCAGTGGCAGGGATTTTGCAACACTGAGCACATCACTGATGTTGAACAAATAATATATAATAAAACCGTTAATAGGCACAACTCATAGGACAGGGAATGAAGAATATGATACCAGATGCAACTAAACTGCTAGGGCAGTTTTATGACACCGGAATAAAATTAACCCATGTTGGAATTTGGCCAAGACATCAGAGTTCCTACTCTTAACTCTTGCAAAAGTGACATGGGAAAATTAGTGACCACAAGAGGCTAGGTCTTCAGCTTAACACCGCCTCAGAAAGTTGGCCGCTACAGGAGCCGTAGCACCCCCTAGCACCACCCTGGGGCATTGGTTTGGTATCAGCTCTGAGGGAAAAGTGTCACCTACTGTAAGAAGCCACCACGGCTGTTTCCTGCAGCACATGTTCTCTCTATTCCCTGAAGAATATAATGTTCCACAAGTTTTTAAGCCAGTCAGGGGTAGCAACAATTATTCCTTTGCAAACAGGAGTCAAGCTGCCTGACCAATAGCAGTGGGTGTAATGAAGATGGCTCAGGGAAGTGTTAGCTGTCTGCACCAAGCTGGCTCCCTGCTCCTCCGGAGGGTGATTTTACACAGAGATGGCAACACTGCCACACAAAGAGGAGCAGATATAGTTCACAGGGGTGAGGGGGGGAAACCCAGCTCTATCAGTATATGCTGCAAGGAGATGCACTAAGTAAGGGCAGCCTCGGCCACCATGGCTTTGTCCCCTTCCTATGTCACCTGCAGGGGAGGGGAGGTTATGGCTGCTTTGTAGTACCACAGCCTCTCCCCAACCACCAAAGGGGTTTTCTGTTGCTACAGCCCCATGCTGGGGTTTACATTGCCAGCAGCTGTCATACAAACATGCTGATTCTGCCCCTAATATTCAGGCATGCAAAAGTCCAACTAGAAGCAAACTTCAGTTGGACTAAATTTGGGACTTTTTATAGAGGCTGCGGACTGTGAAAGTGATGAAACAGTTTCACAGGTCAAGGGCTCAGATTATCAGTTACCTCACCCCAAGGAAGCACCAGTTACTGTGATGAGTAATGCTGTTGGTTACATTTTCATTGGGGTGTAAGGCTCAGAAAGGCTCAAAGAGAAAAAAGACGAAGTCGTTTTAATTGCAGCTTTGAAGTTCAGTAACAAATTACATGCAGTTTATTTGTGTTCATTATTTACTGAGCATTATTTAAAATGAATAGATATGCTTGGAAACCGCCTAGTAGATTTTAATTACTTTACACAAGTATAGAAATATGTTCATTAAAGAGAACATCCTCAAAGTGAACACATCACCCAGGAACTGATTTAATTAGTATTATTTTGTGATCAATTAATTATATTTAACACAAATTACTTTCATCCTGTGGCAAAGTGCAATCTATTGGTCAGAAGAGATTTAGGCTTCCTGGCTCCTATTCCCTGCTCTGCCATTGATCTGCTCTGTACCCAATACTGAAATCCTCATCCAGGCAAAAACTCTTATTGGCTTGTGGCAAGTTACTTGATTTATGCAATGTTTGTGCAGTGCTTCAAAATCTTTGCTATATGAGTGCAATCTTCTTACTCTAGAATGGAGAAAATAGTAATAACTTCAATTTCTAATTTTCTGTAATAAGTGTGATGCTCTACACTACTGGGGATCTTCTTTAACTAAGAAACTGATATTCAGTACGGGGTATGAAAGCTGGGTTTCCTGGATCACATCTGATCCATGCAGCACTGACTAAATTTAAAAGTACTTTTCCAGCCAACACTGGCCTAAATGTAAAATCTGGGTTGGAGTCACTGGGGACAGTCATTGGAATATAGAAACTATCACTGCAATGGTGTATCTAGTAAAGGTCTGCTCGGGTTTTAAAACCCGACTTGAATCCAACTAGACCACAGCCAATCCAAACCTGACCCAAGACCCAGTATTACATGGTTTTCATCCCCCACCCAAACCTGACACTTGTTGAGTGTTAGTTTTGCTTGGGAAGCTATGGGTAGACACACAGAGGTCACTGGCTGCAGGCTCAGGTGGGGGCATCCATGCCCAGAGAATTAGTGTTTTTTGCCCACATGGAAGCTCAGGACCCACAGGAGCTGACGAGCTGGGCCCCACTCACCAGGGAAGCCAACCCTTCCTCAGGGACCAGGGGGCCGGCAGTGGTTCACTCAGATGCCCCTTCTTTGGGATAAGGCCAAGCAGCTTCTCCACCTCTCCCAGAGCATCTGGTACCCAGCCATCAGAGCCCAAGGGTCAGAGCAGTGTGGGCTGGCCTGGGGGGGGCTATCACTGCCATCCCATGCAGAGGCACAAAAGGGAGATGGGATATCCACACCAGACCAGCCCCGCAGCTGGCTCAACCTGCCAGCAGCCCCGGGGTGCTCCCATCTCCCTGGGCAGTGGCAGCACCACTGCAGCTACCACTCCCCTTGAAATCAACCCCAGTCCCACTGCCGGGAGTTTGAATCCTACAGCTCCACCAGAGTCATTCCTGCTTAGGGTACCTCACTACCAGAGGCCAGACTCTCCGGTCCCTAAGGAGTCAGATGTGCTAGGGAGCCAGGATGGTGCTGATGGGAGGGGAAAGGGTATAGGGAGGGAATGGAGGACTGTGGGGCAAGGGAGAACAGTGAAGGGGGCAGTGTTGGAGACACTTGTAGTCAGGTCCCATCAGATTCAAGTAGAGCTGGACCAACTGCTTAAGAGGAAGGTGGAAGAAACCCTGAAAACTACATTTATGGGATAACCTATCCCTAGGGAAACTTTTCCTCACTGAACCCCATCCATTAGAGGTTGGCTTCTGCCCTGAAGAAGGGAGTCTCTTCTTCAGTTGTTCCAAAGTCCCAATCAGGAATCTGGAGGGATAATCCCTAGAGCATTATTACGGTAAGTATTTATTTCCTTAAATGAAGGGGAAACCAATTCAAAGGGACAGATTACAGATCCAAGACCACTGTATTATCTGACACTCTCCTCTACTATATGAATTCCATTCAGACTTCTCATGACTGCAAAACAAATTCTCTGCAGGTCAGCCTTATTTTAAGTATAATATATCCTTGATCTCCCCCTCCCCCCCCCCCCCCCCCCCATGGAGAAGGTTACTGGTCCGTCACCAGTAATGACAATGAACATTTTTTGCAATCTCAGTTTTTATTACAAAATGATTGAATAGCAGTAAGGATAAGTTATGCTGTGATGCTAAGAAAATCCTGTCAAGTAAATGGTGTGTGAATGGAAAGTTCTAATGGAGTAGCATATATTTTCTCCCCCAATGAATCAGCTGGAAATAAGAAGCTATTGCAGCAGAGTTTTGGACAAAAGCTATCAAAAGTATCATGCCTGATATTATAATTTTGTCAATTACATCTTTCAAGACTGAGCTGAATAGACAAGAAAGTAGACAGGTGAAAAGGGGAACACTATTATATATAAGGCAGACTACAGCAAAAAATAAGTGTGAGGGGATTTTGTCCCCTCTAAGATATACTTCTCCCACCCCCGCCTCTCAATTTCAGATTTTCTGCTTCCACAGAACGCACACACTGGGCAGCGTAGGCAGAACAAGTGCTGCATCTAGTGGCTGATTAGCAAGCCATCCCAGGCAGGATCCGCAGCTGCTTGCAAGACTCCCTTCAGAGTCTCATCGTACGATTGTTTCTATCTTGTAGGCCTTTGCACGGTATGCAAGGCTGTTGATACCAAGTGCTTGTGGGGGGTGGAAAGAAAGAGGGTTCAGAGCTAAGCATGGCTGTCCCCACTGTGCAATGTGTTTCATGCTCCCTCCCCTATTCTCAAGGGCACAAGTATAAAATGGCAGAGAGTGGGAGGAAAATGTACATATCTGAGGCAGACATATGGGTTTATGTGTGATCCCATTGTGTTAACAGGACAATCATCTCTTCCTCTCTTCAGTAATCCTCTCCTGCTTCAAGGCAGGCCCTGCATCTTTGCAGCACAAGATTAAACTCTTGAAGCTTTCAGATACCCACGTGTCTCCATAAATTATGCATGGATCTCCAGGTGGGGGTTTGTTTGTTTGGTAAGTAGACAGGTGCAAAATGCCCACTTCCTGCCTTTGCCTGCGCTCCCTGCTGCTTCACCTGCTATGTTCAAGTGTCATTCCGGTAGCTCTGCCACTGTGGCAAGGAGTGTCTGAAAATTGTAATCTAGGAGGGAAGGTGTGTGGCAGGAAGGGGAATAGCCAAGGACTGCTACTGAAAGGCAGGTATCTTTTTCTTGTTCCATGTTAGAGCCAACTGAATGGATCTGCTCACCTATTTCTAGATGCCAAGTGCAGAGAAAAGTCTCATAATCTGACTTCAGTAGACTTAAACTCAGACCCCTCCTATCACCCCAGTAAATTACAGCCTTTCACGCCCAGCCTTCCATGCTGTCCCCATGTATCACAGGAATGGAAGGGACCTCGAGAGGTCATCTAGTCCAGTCCCCTGCACTCATGACAGGATTAAATATTATCTAAACCATCCCTGACTGGTGTTTGTCTAACCTGCTCTTAAAAATATGAATCCCTGACCGGTGTTTGTCTAACCTGCTCTTAAAAATCTCCAATGATGGAGATTCCACAGCCTCCCTAGGCAATTTATTCCAGTGCTTAACCACCCTGACAGTTATGAAGTTTTCCCTAATGTCCAATTTAAACTGCCCTTGCTGCAATTTAATCCCATTGCTTCTTGTCCTATCCTCAGAGGTTAAGAAGAACATTTTTTCTCCCTCCTCCTTGTAACAACCAGTTATGTACTTGAAAACTGTTATGTCCCCTCTCAGTTTTCTCTTCTCCAGACTAAACAAACCCAGTTTTTTCAATCTTCCCTCATAGGTCATGTTTTCCAGACCTTTAATCACTTTTGTTGCTCTTCTCTGGACTTTCTCCAATTTGTCCACATCTTTCCTGAAATGTGGCACCAAGAACTGGACACAATACTCCAGCTGATGCCTAATCAGCATGGAGTACAACATAAGAATTACTTCTTGGTCTTGCTTTCAACACTCTTGCTAATACATCTGTAGTGGTGCCAACTCACTGCCGTGGCGCCACCGGCTGGTCATGCTGGGAATTAGTTCTCTTGGACCACCAGGGTGCCTTTTACTAGTGGTGTCAAGTATCAGGGGATAGCCGTGTTAGTCTGTATCTACAAAAACAACAAGGAGTCTGGTGGCACCTTAAAGACTAACAGATTTATTTGGGCATAAGCTTTCGTGGGTAAAAACCTCACTTCTTCAGATGCATAGAGTGAAAGTTACAGATGCAGGCATTATATACTGACACATGGAGAGCAGGGAGTTACTTCGCAAGTGGAGAACTGGTTCTCCCTGCTCTCCATGTGTCAGTATATAATGCCTGCATCTGTAACTTTCACTCTATGCATCTGAAGAAGTGAGGTTTTTACCCACGAAAGCTTATGCCCAAATAAATCTGTTAGTCTTTAAGGTGCCACCAGACTCCTTGTTGTTTTTACTAGTGGTGTCTCACTCGCCGTTACTTCCACTTCCTCCACCATCTGGACCTGCGTCGCTCCTGGACCATGGCATCCTCTTTGGGACATGGCCCTCCGGCTGTGCCTCAGCCCACTGTCTGCCCCCTTTCGGGGGACAGGTGGTCCTCAGTCCTTGCACTTGCCTCAGCAGCCAACTGCAGTCTCTAGTCTACTGCAGTCTGGATTTAGGCCACTCTCCTCATTTGCAAGTAGAGGTGGGGGGGGGGAGGAAACGGACAACCCAGGCCTGCCCACTACTCTAGGTCCCAGCTCAGGGACCCTATCGCTGGCAGCCACTTTCTGCCCCTCCTCCTATTCCCGCTGCCTACTTTCCCTTGGCCACTTCCCCTGTAGTCCTAGCACCTTCCATGCCCTTGCTTCAGGGCCTCAGTCTGGCCATGGTCAGCCAAGAGTTCCCCTATTTGTCTGCTACCCTGCCCAGCACTGCAGTATCTCCGGTACGCCTCAGCAGACAGTCCTTCCCCCTTGCCCTTCAAGGAGAGACTGCCTTTGCTCTGCTGAGCAGCCCTTTATATAGGGGCTGCTCCAGCAAGCCTTCTCTTGATTGGCTCTCCCAATGAGCCCTTTCCTGATTGGCAGGGTTCTGTGCAGCCTCTCCAAAGCCGCTTTAACCCTTCTTCTGCTGGTATGGGGCAGCCGCCCCACCACAACATCCCAGAATGATGTTTGCTTTTTTGCAACAGTGTTACACTGTTGACTTATATTTAGCTTGTGATCCACTATGACCTCCAGTTCCCTTTTCACAGTACTCCTTAGGTAGTAATTTCCCATTTTGTGTATGTGCCACTGATTGTTCCTTCCTAAGTGGAATACTTGCATTTGTCCTTATTGAATTTCATCCTATTTACTTCAGACCATTTCTCAAGTTTGTCCAGATCATTTTGAATTATAATCCTATCCTCCAAAGCACTTGCAACCCTCCCAGCTTGGTATCATCTGCAAACTTTATAAGTGTACTCTCTATGCCATTATCTAAATCATTGATGAAGATATTGAACAGAATGGACCCAGAACTGATCCCTGCAGAACCCCACTCGTTATGCCCTTCCAGTTGCACTGGAACCAGTGAACCACTGATAATTACTCTCTGGGAACAATTTTCCAACCAGTTACACACCCACCTTATAGTAGCTCCATCTAGGTTTTATTTCCAGTTTGTTTATGAGAAGGTCATGCAAGACAGTACCAAAAGCCTTACTAAAGTCAGGATACACCCCATTTACCGCAAACCTTTGCACCATAGCATCCCCATGGCTGTACCATGACCGGACAGTCCAGTGCAAACTACAATGTTCTCCAAATTTCTCAGCCCTGCGCTGATTGGTGGTTTGCTCCCCATTCATTTCTCTCCCAGTCTTCACCTCAATTTCACTCCTCCCCTGCCGTCCCCCTTACCCGCCTTCCCTTCCCCTTTAGCTAATCTCCTCCTAAGTAAACCACCTGCACAAAAAAGCCCATGTAACTCATATGACATTTGCCACCATCACACTGTTCACTCTGCTTGTGTGTTCTATCCTTTCCCCCACACACACACCCTGTGTCTGTGCTGTGTATTTAAACAACATTGTCTCAGCGGTTTCTTTCACTCCCCCATCTGTCTGTATCCACCTGTTGTGTCTTTTCTTAAACTTAGCTTGTAAGCTCATCTGGACCTGGGCTGTCTTTTTCCTCTGTTTGTACAGCGCCTAGTTCAGTGGGACCCTGTAGGAGTCCTAGGGCTCCTAGAGTCTATGATCGTACAGATTATTAATAGTAATAACAGTCGTGCATTGCACGATAGTTGGGTGAAAGGTACACATTAAAATTAAATAGCTTTGTACTGTAGAGAGCTAGCCACTGCAAACAGCATAACGCCATCTAACAGAGCTGAACATTTCCACACAGTTCTTTTCAAGAAAAGGTTTAGAAATAAGAACAATCAATAGAGTTTGTGCTGGAAAAATGCTTTCTATTGTTGTACCCAGGTTGAAGAACTTTTTCCTTGAGTGAGTTGGTTCAAATGTTCAAAGAGAGACTTTTAAATCATACAAAACTGAGGGTAAAAGAATAAAAGAATCAAGCAGAATTACTCCAGAAAAGATTCGGGCCCATTTAGTTTCCATTACATCATGAGAAACTTGGGAACATAGGCATCGCCAGTCAGCCTCAGACCGATGGCCCACCTAGTTCAGTATCCTGACTCAGACAGTGGGCAGCACCAGGTGCCTCAAAGAAAGGTGCAGGAACCCTGCAGGAGGCAACTGTAGGGTCATCTGCCCCCTACTGAGGTATCATCCTTGGGAATTTGCACCCTTACCTCCACCCTTTTTTTGTTTTTGTTCCAGTGTAGTTTATGGGCATCCACATCTCCCACTGAAGTTAATCAGAGATTTGGGTCCATGAAGACTGTGTGGCTGGGCCCGTAATTGGGCATAAACCAGAAACCCAAATTTGAAAACTCCCAGGTTTTCCAAAAACTTTGATCCACACCTTAATCCAATTGTGGCAGCTGCGGCCCATTTCTGCTTGGCTGACAGTTTCTTCTTGCTCACCCTAGATTAGTAGACAGATAGGTAAACTACAAAGCGCCTGTCACTTTTGCTAGCTAAAGGCTTGATCCAAAGCCCCTGGAAATTAATTGAAAGACTCACCCTGACTGCAGTGGACTTTGGATTGGGTCCTAAGTGCTTTAAATGTTGTTATGAATGTAACTGATAGTCTCCAGTTCCCATTTCACCTGTGTTCCCTCACTAAGTTGGGTCAATTTAACCACAGCTCACACCTTTAAGTTCCACTCCCTGGCCGATTTTTGAACCCACTGTGTTTCAATGGGTTGGAAGTTGTCCAAAATGACTTCTTCCAACATGGAGCAAATATCAGCTAGCAGACAACTAGCTCTGAGCTCAGCCAGTGTAGACCAGCAGGGAGGCTAGCACAGAGGAGAAGACAATGCTTCCTCATACCAGAATGACCAACTGATAGCACACAAGCACTGTGTAGGTCAGAGGGGCCTCAAATAAAAAAAAAAAAAAGCAAAGTGAAGACAAAAACTCAAGTAGCTGCAGCAGACACCACCAACAAGGGAACTTTACGCTACTGCTGGCAAATCCAATTAAAGCCACAGCAGATGGTTTTTAGAATCCTAGTTAGACAGGGCTGTAAAAACCACTCAAATAGAAAACTCCTGCAGGAGCAGCTCATTGCAACTGAAAAATCCCTGAAATTAAATGAAGATCAAAAAAATGCCAAGTGAAGACTGTAATGAAAAATGTGCTATCACTGACACAAGGAAGAACAAAGGAATACTGGTCATTCCCTCTCCATAATATATCCCATATTCAAGTGGAACTAGTAGTGAAGCAATAAAGTCCTAGAGCAACAAGTGATTAAAAATAATAATAATAAATAATCATCTTTATTCTGAAGGAAGGGATCCATAGAGCCCACTCTCTGAAAATCTAAGAACCACATGAGCAATTACATGCATGCCTGGGTCCCTGAAAACATCTTTAGGCAGAACAAGTTAAGCTCTGTAGAGCAGGACAGGCCAAGCAGCAGCATTTACATCAGGTCACACACACAGTCACTGCTGGCTATGCAACTGGCATAATAGCTAAAATCCTAGAGTGTGCCCAGCCGGAGAATGAGATTTGGAAGGAGCAGGGTTGTAAGTAGAAAGAGGTGGCTTATTAAGTGCATATCTAAACAGATTCATTGTCTAGCACCAATGATAGTAACTAGCAGGCTAAGTACTACCAACACCACCATCATACCCATGTGCAAAACAAAACAGAAGTGTACAGGATTTGGCAATGGGTTTGAAAGGAGCCTATGTGCAGAAATGCTGGTCCCTGAGTGAAGGTCTGTATCAGGTTCAACCCTGAAAATAATGCATTGCTCCCTCCTTTAGAAACCTAGAAATGTGTGACTCAAGTCACCAAAAAGCAAGCAAGCAGGGCAGCCTTTACACTTTTTACAGTAGGAGAGCACAAACCAAGAGGAAGCAAATGGCCGATGACAAGTAATCAGTCACCAAGTCCCAACACCGGGACATTTTCAAGGAACCACTCAACCAGATATGGATCTCCTCAAGCTGCTGGTGATCCGTCATCACTATGCTACATCTCAATTCACTAAGGAGGAACAAAGGCATACCCATACCAGTGCCCTTTTAGAACACGCAAAAGCTGTTCAGATTTCACACAAGTTCCCAGAATTAAAACAAGGAGCTTTATGCTTCTTTTAGAATCTAGAAACTGCAGAGACCTGGTCGGCTCCACCAGAAAAGATCTACCTTTGCCATGGATTAGTGTACCCCCTCATATCATCTTGCTCCTTACTCCAACACAACCACCACCATCTCTTTTCTTGACTGTTTTCTCTCATCTGTCCTTTTCTGACTGGTTCTTTCACCCCCTTCTTCTCAGCTTTTCCTTCTCTCCCTTTTTCCTTTATTTGGCTCTTTTTTTGCCATCTTGCTTTGTGACTCCCTGGTCCTTACTTCCCTTGCTTTGGATGGGGCTTTTCACTGGTGGTTGCATGAGGCTGCTTGCCTATGGTCCTGCAGCTTAGCACAGTTCAATGAGTGTGGTTTATGGGCTCCTCCCTGACCCTTCAGCCCTGCTCGTGTAAGGCTACTCCAGTGGCTGGCTGCATACCGGGGCACTGTGGGAGCAAGGAGAGAAGGGGAGCAAGCTTATGGAGCCATCCACTGCATTTTCCATAGCCACAGGCACACATGTGCCTTGGGGACAGTCCACAGCCATGTAACTTTCTCCCCCATCTTCCCCATTGTTCTTCTCTGACCCACACCTTTCCTGCACTAGTCTGGGGCTTCCCCACCCGAAGCCAGGCTGATAAACACTGCATTTAGCTCTCCATTGTCCTGCACCTTGGGCAGTCATTCACACCAGTTTGACTCTAGCTCTATTTGGCTCAAAAAGCAGGATTCTTCCCCCACATGAAGGATACAAATATTTTGAAGCAGTCATTATTTGAAGGGGAGGAGGGGCCCAAGAGGAGGCAGGGTCAGCTAGTGGTCAGGACAGAGGACTCAGAGCCAGGAGAGCTAAGTTCTATTCCCAACTCTGTCCTTGACCTGCCATGTGACCTTGTGCAGGTCACTGATCTCTGTTGGGGCCTCTTGGTTCTACTGTCCCACAGCATTAAATGGGGCTGCATTTCCCTGCATTGCACCGTAGTAAACAATGAACTAAAGCCTTTCAGCACAAATGCTGTTTTCCACTAACGGCACCCAGGGCCAGCTCCAGGCACCAGCCGACCAAGCATGTGCTTGGGGCTGCCAGTGTTGGGGTGGCGGGGGGCGCTCGCGGTGTTTTTGTTTTTTGTTTTTTGTTTTTTTTGTTCGGTGGGGCAGCGCTCAAGGGTTTTTGTTTGTTTGTTTTGGCCGGGCAGCGCGGGGGATGTTTCGGCGGTGTGGTGCTGGGTGGGAAGGCGGGGGCTTCGGCGGCACGGCACGGCGCTCAGTTGGGCGGCGCGGCGCTCCGGGGGTTTGGCCGGCCCAGCGAGGTGCTCAGGGCAGGGGTTTGGGCGGCTCGGCGAGGCACTCGGAGGGCGGGGGGGTTGGGCGGCCCGGCAAGGCGCTCGGGGGGTTTGGCCGGCCCGGCGAGGCACTCGGGGGGTGGGGGTTTGGGTGGCTCGGCGAGACGCTCCGGGGGTTTGGGCGGCCCGGTGCGGCACTCGGGGCGGGGGGTTGGGCGGCGCGGTGCTCCGGGGGTTTGGCCGGCCCGGTGAGGCTCTCGGCACTCGGGGGGTTTGAGCGGCCTGGCGCTCAGGGGTTTGGGCGGCCTGGTGCGGCGCTCGGGGGGCGGGGGTTTGAGTGGCTTGGCGAGGCACTCGGGGAGCGGGGGGTTGGGCGGCCCGGCGAGGCGCTCCGGGGATTTGGCCGGCCCGGCGAGGCGCTCGGGGCAGGGGTTTGGGCGGCCCGGCGCGGCGCTTGGGGGTTTGGGCGGCCCAGTGCAGCGCTCGGGGGAGCGGGGGCTTCGGCGGCGCAGCCCGGCGCTCCGGGGGTTTGGGCGGCCTGGCACAGCGCTCGGGGGTTTCGGTGGCCTGGATTAACTATGGGCAGGAGACATTTTGACACTCGGCTATTTTAGAAATTGATTCTCTGCTTCCTTTAGAAGAGGGCTGCTCTTATGGGATAGTCATGTCCTTCTAGGACAGTACTTGAGGTGGGAGCCCAGAAGGCTTCAGTGTATTGTTCCCTTGCTCTTTATCTAGATGTACATTTTCATTCTCACCTGTTGTTTGGACTCCTAGCTAAGGGCTTCGTTCTGTGCATCCTCACACTAGCACATGTCAGCCTCTGTGCCTGTGCCCAGCCCTACTGAAGTCAGCTTGCAGAACTCAGACCTTAGTGCCTGTTTTCAGAATTGATGCAGCTGCACTGGGACCAGCAACAATGCCAGCACAAGTGTAGATCAGACACAGGTGTTTCTACTGTCCTGTTACATAGTCCTGCCAGGACACAGTGCTGTAAATGCCCGAGCTCAGTCTAGTCTTGCACTGTACTGAAGAGCAGACACTACATTTGCTGGTGTGGACACAGCCTCTAACAAGACACCCAGTGAGAGCTTCATCTTGTGAGGTTCAGAATGCCCTGAACTCTCGTTATCTTCACTGGGATTAGAGAGCGCTCAACACCTTGCAGGAGCCCCTCAGCAGCTCATAGGATCAGGCTCTAAGGTCACTGGCAGCTTGGCCTATCATATTGCAAACTCATACATAGTCTTCTGTCTAGATCTGCTTTAGCATTACTGACTTGCAGGTTTCCTCCTCCCATTGAACTCTGTTTTGGAGAATTTTTCTACAGCTGCATTAGGCTGTATTTTTCCCAAACTGAATATCCTTTGATTCTTTCCTGCTCGCATTTCTAAGGCCATTGTGTATCATTATTATACTACTCCTCCGTTCTCATTGTTGTTCGTGATGCCTCTCAGTTTAATATAGACTGAGAATTTCACTGATGTGCTATTCACTTATTCCAGGTAGCTGTATCACAGTAAGGCCTGGTCTACACTAGGACTTTACTTACATCAGTATAGCTACAACTCTCCGGGGTGTAAAGAATCCTCACCCCGAAGGATGTAGCTACCGGTATATGGTCCTAGTCCCCAGTATAGACAGCACTAGATCTATGGAAGAATTCTTCTGTCAACCTAGCCACCACCTCTCAGGGAGGTGGATTCCCTATGCCAATCAACATAGGTAGTGTCTACATTAAACACTGCAGCTGCACCGCTGTAGTGTTTGAAGTGTAGATGTACCCTAAAGAAGTGCTAAAGTAACTTCTTGACATCTACCGTGTCCATTAACCCACTAGACCACAGGGATACAATGTTGTTCTTTGGGAGGGATGAGCTGAGACAGTTCCCCAGTCACTCTGAGCCCAATAAAAGGAGAAACAGAGATGGAGCAGCAGCTCAGACTTGAGTTTGATGTGCCATAGCCTGGAAGCCACTGGATCCACAGCAATAGGTGTAGCTAACTTTTCCTTTTGTGCTTTTCCCATTTCATTTGGATTGAGTCTGGAGTCAGATTTTGGTCCCAGGTATATAGATTTTGTATCGCACATTATTTGTTTGGGAGGCCGTTGTGCTCTTTTATCTTGAGCTGTTAATATTTTATGATTTGTCTGCACTTTCAATGATTGGATTCTCAAGTACATGTTTACAGTACTTTGATGTGAGAGCCTTTTGCCATGCCACTTGGACTGCACTCCCTCTGAAGAATTAGCCTATCATCTGTATATTTTGAGCCTTCTAGTTCATTGCATTGCTGGAAGTTGAAAGGATGAAGGAAACAGATGCTTGAAAGAAGATATCAAACTGTTTGTCACTGAATGGATGTTGGAATTGAATGCTGGCTCGGATGTTCGGAATATCCTCATTTATCATAGATTTAGGGTTTAGTGGGTTCTACTGGTCTGACTTGCATCTCTTGATGTCTCACTGCAACACAACAGTATCAGTTTAATGATGGAGGGACTAATTCTCATTTACACTATGTCCTCTTTACATTGCCACAATAAGAACCACATTCTACCACCCTTACTCACACTGAGTAATCCCTTAATCCAGGAATAGTCCAACTGAATCTGGCCCTAAATAAATCCATCATCCGAGTTTATTGCTGCACAATGCACTGCCTATTGTCCTTTTAATAGGACTGTCTTCTAAACAAGACAATGTCAATGGAAGCCTTGGGGGGGAAAGAAGAGTTCTCCTGTCTTTCATATCTTACTCTTTTTTGGAAAGTCTAGGTCAGATCTTCACCTTGTAATGAGTATTTCAGAAACTCAGAGCCCCATCCTGCCAGCTGCTGAGTGCATCCTGTAAGGTGGCACTGAGATCTATGGGAACGGAGCGCTCCCAGCAACACACAGGAGGCCCTCAGCACCTCACAGGATCAGGCCCTCCATCCATCAAAGTGGCCTATCTCTAAGATGACAAATTTCCACATACAAGATGGAAAATTAGAGCATTTTTTCCCTCTTAACAGAATAGCTAGGCAGGAACAGACCTGTCTTCTGATCTCTGTTGAAGTGCAGCATTACATAAGCAAATACGATTTGGCAGGTGTCTGATATAATTAACCACAGATATAGATGCCCACCATATATTTTCAAGACAGCAAACAAATCTATAAAAAAAACCTCAAAAATATTACAGCCTGACAGTTCTGAGACAGTGGAACAGCAAACTCCCTGTTACCTAAAGTCACGATACCCAGATGAAATTGGAATAGTTAAATGGCTTGTCACTGATTTCTGGTTCACCTAGCTTGTTCCTTGAGCCGCCTTTCCCATTAAGTGCTGCAGCTTATGCTTTGCCCTATTTTCTCTTATCCCAATATCTACACCCAGTCAGTCAGGATGGGATGCAAGTGCTCCACAGTTCTGTTGACAGATCTTGTTCATGCAAGAATAAAAGCAATTTAGGCTTACAGTATATACATGTAAGGTCATTGTTAACACAACACCTTGCAAACAAAAGAGCTTTTATGAATTTAACTGATCATGCGAGAGCGATACATAGGGGACATAGGAATCACTTTGCCCCTCACTGAAATATGCAACCCCTGGGGTGAAGCACAGCAGCTGTTTATCTGCACACCGCAACACTACAAAACAGGTTAGACTAAGGAATGAAGAAAAACACCATTGTCACAGTTCAAGGGAACTGCACCTGTATTTACCCCTTGTGGTCCAGCAAGGGCATCCACTGTCAGGTTTCTGGCTCCCCAGCAGTCACCTCTCTTGGGCAGAGACATGCATCTCTCTCCCCCCTGACCACAGTATTTCCAGGCTGCACAGTTCCCTGGCTATACTGTGAATTCACCAGCAAGTCAGACTGCCTCAGGAGACCTGCTTTGTGCTCTCCTTGGAGGCTATATCAACATAACTGCCAGCTGTTAAGAATTGCCACACAGCTCTAACCAAGCACACTTATTCTTAAAGTGAAAGCATTACAGACAAACATAAAAAACAATAAGAGTGCCTATATGCAAGCTAAAATCTCAGCAGAGGTCATCCATCAGTCTTATGGGGCCCCAGTAGGTCAAGTCCTTCCAACTCCTCCACAGGTATTGGGCTACCATGGGAGAGAAGGTCTTGTCTATTTGATGGATCAGAAGAGAGGCCCTGAATCAGTTTAAACTGTTTATCCAAAAGTCCTTTTTCTGTTGGTCTCTAAAGAATCCAACTGGAACCAGTATATGCAGGTCTCCCCAGCGGGTGGTATCTCTCTGGAGAGTTACAATCTGAGTAAATTAGCCTAGTCACCCCTCACTGTTCTTAGTTCCTGGAGGGATTTGGTCACCCTCCTCCATGGAATCACATATACACCCTGACAGACAATAATACATAAACTTCATACAGAAAGCTGCCTTAGCGGTCACAACCATATCCCACTGACACTGCATTGGGGACTCAGATAGAATAAATGCAACACCCAAAAAAAAAACATAATAAGCAAAAAAAAATCCTGCAGTGTGAATGATGAATGCTCACTTTTACTCCTGTAACACACTGCCCAATTATGTCTTTGTTTCTCACTGTGGCTGACCCACAGAGGACAGGTCCCAGTCCTTGCTTCCAGCTAATGGATTCAAGTCCTTTTGCTTAGAGGGTGAAGATCTATGCTAGAGGTTCCAACTTCAATCCCTGCCAATAACCCAACCAAGGGTCACTACGCTATTCATTCACACTGAATTTTCACTGCCTCTTTGTTCCTTTCTTCCTGTTTAGACCATAAGCTCCTCAACTTCAGACCTTATCATAAAGCAACTAGCTCCATGCTGGAGCTACACAACTGATACAGTTATAGTCATACAGAATCCAGTCTCCCAAGTTGGAATTTGGCAAGAGTAATGGGGCTTCTCCTATGTAAGCTCTCGCCTCCCTCACCCGCCACTGCAGGAGCCTTACAAACAACTCTAGGGAGTCTCACAAAGTTCTAGGTAAACATAGTGGAACAAAGGCTTCAGGCTTAGTTCTCCATTGCTATGGGCCTCACTGATACAGAATGGGCACTGCTGAGAAGCAGTAGCAACTCCCTTCTCAATATTTCTTAGAATGTTAACACCAGGATAGCCTGGAAGAGCTGGGGCCTCATTTCAAAGCATCCAGTAGGAGAGAGTTGTGCTGGCCCAGCTGCCAGATTACAATGCTGAAACTGTTTCATAACCTCAACAGTGTGACTTGTAGCCTCAAAAGCAATGTTGTGTCTTCTTCTAAAATACGTGATCTAGCTCAGCTAGAAATTATGGGCTAAAGGCAAGAATTCAAGGATCAAATTCTCTGCCCTGTGTTATGCAGGAGGTCAGACTAGATCAGCAATTCTCAGACTGTGGGTCGGGACCCCAAAGTGGGTTGCAACCTTTTTTTAATGGGGTCACCAGGGTTGGCATTAGACTTGCTCAGGCCCAGGGCTGAAGCCGAAGCCTGAGTTCCACCACCCAGGGCTGAAGCTGAAGCTAGAGCTGCACTGTCTGGGACTGAAGCTGAAGCCTGAAGGCTTCAGGCCTGGGCGGTGGGGCTCAGGTTACAGTTCCCCGCCCCCCCCCGCCCCCCATCTGGGATGGAAGTCCTCAGGCTTTAGCTTCTCCCCCCAGGGCAGCGGGGCTCTGGCGGGCTCAGGCTTTGGTCCTCCTTCTTGAGGTCATGTAGTAATCTTTGTTGTTCAAAGGGGGTCTCAGTGCAATGAAGTTTGAAAACTGCCGGACAAGATGATCTGAATGGGCGTCGCTGGCCATAGAATCTCTGAATCTTTGCAAAGGCCTCACATTTTTTTAAGGGGCTGGAATACATTTAATCTGGAAACATGAATATTTATCTAAATATGTTTAGAGCAAACAGCCTTGTCACAACTTACCTCACTGTAAATACTCATTAGCATTTACCGTTAACATTTCTGTTTGACGGGCAATTAGGGTGACAGCCAAACTTGGGCACCTGAGCTCGCGAATCTCCTTGATGTTTTATAAATACTCCACAGCATGACAGAGAGGCCACCTTCACCAATCTGCTTTACTTGCCACATCATGAAAGGAGCATTCAAAGAACTGGGGGTTAATGAAAGGTTATGAACCAAATTCTGCCCTGATTTACAACCACTGAAGTTAAGTGGTGTGATTTAGGGCAGAATGTATCCCTAAGAGTCCATTAATTCAGAAATTTGGACACAAAGCTACCTTTGAATGTACATGAGCCCTTATTCACTGAGAAAGTATTAACTTCTTGTTGCAATAATAAGTTGAGAGGAATAAAATGTGCATCCTGCATAACATCTCCCACCATTAAAGGCATCTGCTCTCCAGTTTAACATTGATCCACAGCCATGGGGTCCATTGGAACTCCTCAGTGCTGGTGGATGCCCAAATAACCATGATAGCAAAAAAATGTCCTCTTCTGTCTATGAAGAGCCCAAAGGTTCTGCTCCATCCTCTCAGGTACTGACCTGGCCACAGTGATTCATCCTCCTCCAGGCTTGCATTTCATTACCCATAGCAATGAAAACAAGCCTCTGAGAAAAGCTCTAATTAGCAGAAAACACAGCAGCCCATCTGGTTTGCTACAATGGTCTCCACAGAATGCTGGTGCACTGCTCTCTGCACTCGCTTCCCATGGAATACAGAGTCCAGTTCAAGTCTTTGTCCTGATAGTCAAAGCCCTCCATGAGACTGGCCCTAGTGAACTAGAAAATCTCCTCTCTGTCCACAACCATGACCTCCCACAACAGCTACATTACATTGGAACTGTGAAACTATTGACTGAAAGGGGACTGCGGGGTTTGGGACTTTCACAGGAGCTGGCCTAGACAATGGAACTCCTTGACACTAGAGATAAGAATTGGTCACAGGCATATAACCACTTCCAGAAGCAGGGGCCTTTGCCAGCAGAGCACTGAAACAGGTGTACAAAGCTGGTCAAAAAATGCTCATTATTTTTCATAAGAAATTTCTAAAAATATTTGCTTTTTTATTAAAAATATTCAGTTTTCTAAAACCATTTTTGATAAACAATTTCAGTTTTCAGTTAAAAAAATTGGTTTAAGATTTTTTTTTTACTGAAGACTGAATAACTTTTGTTTTTTGGGGTATGTTTGTTTTGTGCAGTTTGTTTAGTCAAGAAACCAGAAAAGTTTAGCCAAAATGGACATTTTCTATGAATGGAATTCAGCGTCACAGTGACCCAAAACAAAATATTTTGCGGACAAAACTTTTAGATTGGAAGATGTCAATTCACTGCAGCTGTTCAAAAGGAAGCCAGATTTGATCAATATTCCCGTTTGAAACATTTTTGAATAAAATTTCAAAACTGTCAAAACATCCCATTCTGACTTCTTTTAGAAGTTTCATTTTTCAATTCAGAATGACTTTTCTAAGCTTGTTAATTTACACTAAAAAGAAAGATTTAAAAGTGTCAAAATCAAAATAAACATATCAAATATTATTGAAACACATAATTGACTTGACCTGACAGGAAAAACAGATTCTCAGTTCACAAAAATTTTCAAGATTGACATTTTATCCCATTTTGGGATGGGAAAATTTTCAATTCTTAAAAACCTCACAGGCCGGGAAAACTGTTTCACTCCTACTTTAATAATATGTAACTAGAAACCCTGGTGAATTGCATAAAATCATCTAGTCCTGTGCAATGCCAGGCTAACTGCACTTCTCCATACACTCAGAGTGGCAAGGCGAAGCATGAAGAGTGGCTGTTTGGAACCGAGTGAATTATGCATTTGCTTGTGCTTTCCTCACATTCCGTGTTGCCAGCAGAGCTTGTCACGTGAAACAGGCTCATGAATCTAGCCACTGATGTTCATTCATCTGTATCCAGGTTTAAATGGAAGTCATATGATGATCAGCTCTCTTACTCAGTTTATCAACATGATAAATCCTATAAAATGTATTGAAGGCTAGAGTTTGTCACAAGGACATAGCTCATAGTAAAGGGAGCCATGTAGCTGCATCAGCCCTGGAGCATTCCAGTGATTTGGGGCTCAGAGGGCTACAGGTCTCTCTTGTTCTTCAGAGAGAGGTGGGGGGGGGGGAAGGTGTGTGGCAAGGTACTGCTGTCCTGTACCAGCAGTGAATTACTCACACTCCCCATCCACCCCCTACCACACTGACTCAGCAATGCTGCCCAGCAAGCAAGGGATGCATCCGAGATTCTACCCATTCCTCGACCCACCCGCCTGCTCCTAAAAGGGAGTAAGTGGCCTGTAAGCCCTCCCGCCCCGCCCACCCCCTCACACCTATCCCTCTGGATTCAGTGTCTGGGCAGTCCCTGAAAAGTGTAACTGAGGGGTTCACTTCTTACTCCCCTGTGTGGATGTATAGTCCAAATCACACTCTCTCCCCAAAAGTGCTCTCCAGGCCCAAAGCACCTATTCAGAGAGCTCAGCACTTCCTCTTATCCAGCACAATTCAAACCCCAAGGAAAAGGGATTTGTATCCCAATGGGAGTTTATAAAAGGAAGAAAACAATTCAATCTGGACTGTCACCAAAGGTTTGATTTCTAACATTCCCATCACAGCATCAGAACCTGTGGTGATGATTTCTGTTTGTTAATATGCATCATTATTATTTCTTGAGGACACATGGAGCTTCATAGTAGGCAAAATAATGAAAAAGCATGATGAATCCAGCACTGTTACTTAAGAAACAGAATTTTACCAGCTACTGAGCTGATCAAATAACGTAAAACAGTTATTCATGAAATAGTTTATTTGATGAAGAATTAATATGTGAAAAAAGGACCAGATATTACTCCCTCTTTCTTCCTTACCCGGCCCATCAGATCTAGGCAGGATAACACAGATACACCAAACATCCAGATCCCCCTCTGACCTCACATTCACCAACCCCTTCAGTGAGAATGAAAAGGGCTGCTAACAAAAAACAAAACTGTGGTAAAAATGAAATTAGTAAAACAATAGAATTATTAAAATGCAGTGTAATAGTCTTGCCTTAACTAGCTATAACTCTTTAGGCCACATCCTGCTTTATTTGCACCAATGTGGAGTTCTTCCATGAAATTCAATATGATCAAGATTTGACTCTTTGGAAATTCAAGCCATTCATTGCTAGCTTCATCTTTAGTGATTTTTGTGACAGCAATAGTGGTAAGCCAGCCTGTTCCAGGAAGGTCTACCCCTGCCCTATCTTTTTCTTATACTTCTTCCCAGTTAGCTGGAACAGTTGAATCCATTTATCTGGAAAGAGCTCGTTCAATGACTGCATTGTGTTTCCGGGATCTGCCGCATCACACCTATGTGACATCCTTATTTATTTCCTTTCAGAGACATCCCCCATGTTTATCTCTTATCTCATCCTCTTTTGCATTCCAGGTCGCTGGATTGAAGATCATGGAGTGATTCACAATCTGATGTTTAACCCAGAGACCCTGAGGAAGTTTTCTCATAAGGCAACCCAAAACAAGACAGAGTGGTGGGACAATGGGGTATTGCCATTATGGATCACAGCTCAGAACCAGGTACCATAGAAAGTCTTGACACTATATACGATACCTGTACTTTGGTTTTCATTTTAGTAACTTAATCCCTTTGCTTGAATGGAACATGGACAGTACTACATCAAGCAACACTGAAGCTATGTTAGCTAAGCAGTGGTTATATCAGTGACTTATTTCACACATCACAGCTAAGTGCTGGTGGCACATCCAAAGAAATCGATACGCCTACTGAAGTCAATGGGAGTTCTTCCATTGACTTCAGTGGGGTTTGAATCAGGCTCAATATCCTCATAGGATACAAAACCAAAAGGACAAAAGAACATTACAATGTGCATGTAGCCTTTGCCCTTGCAGAAAGCCGTATTTGCATATGCAAACAGGATAACTGCCTGCTTATCCATTGGTGTATGTAATTACCAGCTAATAGGTATTTGTGTTTGCAACAGTGAGTTTGTACAGCATAGTGCTCCACATGCATTTTGACAGGCACTTGTTTTGTGTTAGGCTTTAATAATATGGCCCTAAAGATCTTTATCTTACACTGGGGTTGCATTTTATAGGATTTTGTGCTGTATTTCCTCTGGTGTTTGCAATTGGTGTCTGATTCCTTGCATTTGTCTGATTGCCAATTACACTTTTGCATATTTGTTCCGCTCCACCCCCATCACTCATAATCTGAGCTTTTTTTGTCCCCTTCCTTTCCTCTGAGTTTGTAAGTGATTGTTCAGCAAGCGCATTTAATGAAGAACACGACTGACATCTGAATTGGTGACTCATCACTCATCTGGCAGGTAAATGTTAAATTGCTGCATCTGGTTCTTAATAACTCCACAGTTACCCTATAGCAGATTGCAAGCATTCTTCCACAAACCAAAGAACTGTTGTTTACAATTACAGCAACCTGATTGCTGCAGGCCAACTAACTCAGCAGGAGAACTCTATTCATCAAAATTTTACTTGCATGGGCTGCCTGGGACATGGTCTTGGACAGAATTCACCATAAAGAAATCCATTGCACTCCTTGGTCCATTATGGCAACTTTGTGGAGATTGATGAATTAACCTTTAGTAAAGCGGAAATGTTTTCTTTCTATCAAACTGATGTTGCCAACATTCTATCACAATGCAGGATAATTGGTATGCTTTCGGTGGAGGATATCAGAGCAATGGTTGAATCACCCAACCGCCTTTTGTTAAAGAGTCCCATTATTAAGTGCGCCTACACTGGGGCACCAGTTCACAAATGCCACAAGATCCTTCAGCATAGCCTAACCAAAAATGAGAGGTTTGGTTGAACCAAGAAATTTATTCAGAAAAGGGATTCATCTTTTCAATAAATATACCAGGATTTAATGTGGCTGAACAGATTTCTGTTAAGTTCAGGGTTGTTCATTCAAGTCCAAGCTTCTTGTCCTCGCCTTCAAGGTCCTTTTCAACTCTACCACTGTTCATTCTTCTCTCTCCTCATTGCAGAGAGACTACGTGAGTGCTAACAGTTAAGCACATGCTTAAGTGCTTTGGTGCATCAAAGCCTAAGAAGGATTTTTGATAGAAATGGGTGAGAATTAAGGCGAGTAGGTTGCATTGATATTCAGTATGAGGGATCAGCAGGAATGCCACTGAACGGGCATCCATTGAGCCAAGAGATTGCCTCTCTCTACTTCCGTTCATGAAGTAAGAATCACGCTGGATCACTCTATCAGTCACAGAACTGAAACTTTCCATGACCAGCAGTTAGTTGTTGTCACTGTAGGGACTTCACTTTGGAGCTAGCTGCTTCCAGCATTCCTAGTGAGTTTCAATACACAGTGCAATGATTTGGCTGGTCTTTGTAAATTGTTTTTATTGGTGTCAGGTTCAGTGAGTACCTTGGGAAAGGGGGACACAGTAAAAAATTCTAAACAAATTAATGTCAAGCTCCGTTCTTCCACTCTTCATGAAAAGTGCTGGATTGAAAGATAGGAGAGAATGAAATGGCTTAGAACCTTCCTTATTGAGAGAACGCCTGTCAACCTCCCTGTCAGAGAACCTGGCTGCCCTGTACCACCCACTTCAGGCCACGTGTGGCATGGTCAGTGATCTCTGCCTCAGTTTCCTCCCCAAGGTGGGTCTCCTCAGCTCTCTACACACCGGTCTGTGCTGGAGATTTGGCTTAGCCCTCCGGTCAAGTCACATACAAAACGTAATCCCTTCCAGCAAGAGTCCAACTAAGAAGTCCCAACGAACAAAAAGGTTCTTCTGCCCTTCAGGAGCTACTCTTGGCCCCATTCCTAGCCACTTTCGGGAGTCTTTCTGGCATTAGGATAGAGCACCAAGCACCCAAGCTCATTCCCCTGGAGTTCTGTCCTCAGCCCCTTTGGGCTAGGAAGCAGCTAACTGATTATGGCACAGATGTGGCTCCCTCTCCCCCCCCCTTAAAGAGGCCAGTCACTCTGTGACACTCCCCCATACCATACTGTTTAGCTTGAAGATCTACCTGGAGCCCTATTGGTCCTCTGTGGAGGCCATACAGCTTTGGAATTCACTCCTCCTGCCTTGGGCTGAAATAGGCTTGATTTGGATGGTTTTAGGATTTAAGATGAAGTCCATCCATTTTCCCCAAGAATTTGAGAAGTGGGGAAAATTGCAAGGGTGATTAATTGTTGGAAGAAGAAGATGGTTTAAGTTTCAATTTGCCTGGCTTTGAGGCTTGGGTTTACAGAGGAGAGGATGGCTGAGGTATAGCGACAATGGAGTTTTGATATTGGTAGTTTAATGTTTCATGGAGTTTAAGGGCCAAAAGAGACCATCAGATCATCTAGTCAGGTCTCCTGTATGTCACGGGTCATTAAATTTCACCCACATACCCCTACAGGAAGACTTGAGTTAGACCAAAGCATTTCAGAACTAAGGAGACTAATCAGAAACGCAACAAGTAAGACCAAGGGGCCACCAGCGCTCCAGGTCCCTCCAATGGCAGGGAATTATCAAGAGTAGCTAGAATGTGTGGACCACAGTTCTCAGTGTGTGTAAATGTAAATAAATACAAGTCTGCAGCATACGTGTAAGTTTGTTCTTCCAAGGTGACAGAGCCCCCACCCCAATCTGGTGGGATCCCCGTTGGAGGTGGGAGGATGCAAAAGCAGAGGTGAAGCACAAACAATCTTTGGCCACTACCAGTCTTGGCTGACTTTAGGCTTTTAACCTTGAGGCAAAAGATTTAATATGCCATTACTGATCCCCTGAGTCACCTAGCTCCCTGCTGAAGTCTGGTCTAATCAATGTCAGCAATGAACAAAATTTCATAGTGATTAGAATCGGGGATTGGCAGTCAGTATTTCTGTGCTGCATTCTCTCCTCTCCACTGACACACTGGCTGACCTTGGGCAAATTTTTAAATCGGGAGGAATGGGGGTGGGCAGGGAGGGTTTGAGCATCCAATAACATGCTAGGTGGCATACAATAGCATGACGAGAGATGGTTCCTGCCCAGAGACTGTACACAAGCTGAATGCAATAAGGCACAAGAGAGCAACAAACACAGAGAGAGGTCATTTACACATCCTGTGCCTCAGTTTCTCAATTTGTAAATGGCATATGGTTAAGACTCATCTGGTCACAGGGATCTTTGGAATCTTATTTCATTAGTGTCCACAGAACAATTTGAGGTTCCCAGATCAAAGTCCCTCATCTCTATTTTAGCCTAACTCAGTGCCTAGATGAATATAAAGAACTATTACAGGCCACTGTCGTTTTAAAATATTAAACCATCTGTGCATGTCTGGACTGTTGGTAATTAAATTAAATGTTGACAAATGTCAACTCATCAATATTAGGTTTTAGAGTAATAAACAAGATTTAAAAAATTAATAAAATCGATCCACTGTTAAAAGACCTTGAAGGGAAATTTGAGGAAAGATTTGTTTCACTGGAGGTATGTTGAAAAGGCTGGAATAAAAAAAAAAAATCAATGGGATGGTAGAATGAGGAGCTAGAGCATTAAACCATAATATTGAAGGAGGATGACACTCTAGAATACCCTTATATGGCCTTTCTTGAATTACATTACCTCAGATATTTCTGTTCTGGTAATTCTGTTTCCCATGGGAAATGTAGCTTTTTTTAAACAAAGAAATTCACCCTCACACAGCAAGAGAGCTGATACGGATTTGACACTAACGTGGAACAGTAATAAAGCCCAAACTGATGCTCTAGGTTCAATTCAATGGGTTTTGTACTGAAAGCAGAGTGCAAAGGAAAGTGCAAAAGTAGCACAGAGTCCCAAACTCCTTATACTGAGGAAACAGACTACAAAAAGTCATTATGCACAAGCATTTTCAAGAATAATAAGCGTAACCGGAATAGCTGTGATCATTGTAATAAAGGAATGCAGCAGTAACAAAAAATAATGGTCCCAATAAAACCAACAATATTGTAAATTGATTGCTGCTAATAAAGTTGATTATGTTAATAAAATGGGGGAAGAACAGTAAATACCCAGTTGTTTGGGCATGATATTTTCATAGTGTTTCATTAAACTGTTTGTTGGAATTAGGGATGTGAGGAATTCCCCTAAAAGGATTTGGCCACAATATGATTTCAACCTCTTAGGCTGCAGAGAATTGCATTCAAAACATTCACAAAAAAGTATATGAAGCCAGTTAGTCACATGATTATCACCCACTCTAAGGCAAGTTGGGAGGCAGTGAGGTCTAGGGCAGTGGTTCAAGACCCCCCGAGGTATTGCAAAAAGCAACCGGGTGGGTCATGAGGCGTTGAAATTGTATTACCATAAAAAGCAAAGAAAATCTCACTCCCCCACTCCCTGCATCCTTCTACCCTTCAAAGTCAACTATTCTAGGTCAGCTTCTAAACACAAAACACACAAATGAGTTGGCATTGTGACAGTTTTCACTTGTACTTGTATAGTAAATGTGAAGGGGGGGGGAAAGATTGTGAAAATCTTTTGATTTTGAATAAAAGGATGGACAAGGAGCAAAAGTTGAGAAACACTGACATAGTGGACAGGGCAGTGAACTGGGAGTCAGGACACCTGGGTTCTATCCCCATCTCTGCTGTGACCTGGGGCAAGTTACTTCCACTCTCTGTACTTCTGTTTCCCCTCCCACCCTTTTCTCCTGTCATATCTGTTTAGATTGCAAGCTATTTGGGCAGAAACTGTCTCTTGCTGCATGTATATGGTGTCCAGCACTGTGGGGGCACCCATCTCAGGGCCTTTAAACATGATCATAATACAACAACACCTTCCACATTCTTGAAGCCAGTATAAGCAACCTGAAGTAGAGCTGTGTGCATGTCTGATTTTTTGGTTCCTGGCTGAGCTGAAAAGAAAAATAATTGGGGGGGGGGGAAATTGTTTTGGGCTGACCTAAAACAAGGATTTTTTCAAATTTTGGGGCAAATCAAAAAGTGTGTGTGTGGGGGGGGGGGGAATTTAAGGTCAAGTGAAATATTTTGTTTCGTTTTTGTTTTCTTTTTTTAATAAAATGTAAGTAAGTTTTGAAACAAAAGTCATTTTGAATTGGAAAAAAAACAAAAGATTTCATTCTGTCAGTGTCAAAACAAAACATTTTGATTGGTTTAGAATTTGGGTGGGAAGGAGATTAAACTAAACTAACTGAATTTGACACAAATTTGCAAAACATGGCCAACCCAAATCTGCATTTTTCAGTGAAAAAAAGAGTCAGCCATTGCTTCCTCGGTTGATTTTTCTGGTCCTAAGCAGTACATGCAGCCTCCTGGAATTTGGCTCTGGAGCTGGTACTGTATTGATCATACTTTCTTCTATTATTTCTGTAACATTCTTTCATTAATGATATTACTAACTAGGATATGTCTTCTGCCTTCTGTGGTGTTTCTCTTTGTAAAATTAACTTTGAAGTTATTTTTGACCTTTCGATAATCCTAAATGATGTGGAAAAGAATGTCACCAGAAACAATTTTTTTCAGATTTATGAGCCTCAGGCTAATAATCTATAATGAAAGTCAATGGAGAAAAAAAATTAAGTGCTAGTTTGAAAGTCATTTAATTAAATCAAAATACTATAAATTATTTATGGG
This sequence comes from Terrapene triunguis, assembly GCF_002925995.2. NCBI lineage: Eukaryota > Metazoa > Chordata > Testudines > Emydidae > Terrapene > Terrapene triunguis. The sequence goes on from NW_020664444.1 coordinate 29,670,225, forward strand.
GGTAGGTTTTCTCCCTAACTTCTGTGCAGGAGAAGGAAAGAGAATCTACTACAGCCCTGAGAGATAACCGACTCCTCATTGTCGCCTCTTTCATACCACTTATCCTCAAAATCTCAACGTTTCGACCACAGAAAACTCATTCACTGGGCATGTTCAAGGTCACAGTGACAGAGCCCAGGAGTCCTGATTGCCAGCTCCTGCTCTAATTGCTGTGGCAAGGCACCTTCTCTGTCTCACCAGCCTCAGCTGTTTTTAGCCTTGGCGAGACGGGCTTGGGTAAAACAGTCCCTCTTGGCTGCAAAGGGGCAGTCCGTTCCTTCTCTCAGCCAGTCTTTTGGGTTTGTTAGTCTCCCTTATGGGAGGGAATGCAGCCTCCCCTCCTGGTGAGGCTTGCTGCTCTTAGTCTACTGGCAGCTTGACGCTTACTGTTTTTTCCCCCCCTCCCTCCCTCTCTCTCTCTCCCCCCAACAGGGGAGGGGTTAAAAATGTCTCAGGCAGCCCTTAGTTGGAATCAGCTGCTCCTAATTGACCTCAGGTAATGCTCTCTCAGCTGATCCTAATTGATCTCTGGTAACCCCCCTTCAGATGAACCTGATTGACCTGTAATCACCCCTCCTCAGTTGATAGGGAGGAGGGGCCTTTTAACCTTCTGGGACTGTTTTCTACACCCCCGCCCCCTTGTAGCCGTCTGTCCTGAGTTTATCACACTGCTAAACAGTGTTCTATGCCTGGGAACAGTAACTAAACCTGGATCTCCATCCTCATAGTGGAGAATCCCAGGTGGCCCCTTTTTATTAACATTTTATTCCTCAGTCCGTACTCCCTCGGTCTCGGACGCGGTTCAATAAAACTGGTGTCAAGGGGGCTGGTTTTGGAGGCTAGCTAAGCTAGTTTGGTGGGAGTTTAGTGGTAGTTCTGTGTACTGTCATATGCTGCCAGACAGGCACAGGTTCGGTTCTCAAAGCCTGTGACTAACCGGGAAAGTGTTCGTATGCTGTTTTTAGGAATATTGGGTTTGACTTTGTTTTTCCCCTATTCAAATTTGTATTGCTGCCTAGCCAAATGCATAGAATTCAATCAAAGGAGGTTCAGGTACCTGCTTCAAAAGAGTTAAAATGGCTGGGCCATCAATTGGGGGAAAAACCATCCAAAATAGGAGGTTTTTCTCTTCTCAGCCTCAGGCTGAGATCAAAGAACCTGAGGGGTTAAAAGGGTGCCCTTGGCAGAAATGAAAGGGGAAGGTGGTCAGCTTAGCTGAAGCCGACAAGGACACAGAGTCAGCACACAAGAGAGGCTAACTTGAGAGCCAGGCTCTGCAGCAAACAAGCTGTAACTCAGTGCCCAGAGAGAACAGAGGACACCCAGACTAAGTCATGCCTACCTAGGGGAACGCAAAGCATAGATAAGACAATATGCTGATAGGTCTTTGTTAGCCTTAAGACTACTTCACCAAGCTCTTCTATGTTCAGGCCCGGCAGGCAGCCAGGAGCTCTTCCTCACTGCCCTGGTCCCTGCTGGCAGTGAGCTGTCCATGGTGCTGCAGTTCCTTTTGGCCAGCCAGGAGCACCATATGCACTCCTCTGGCTCCAGCAAGGAACTGCCTGTCTCTGGCTCTACATCTCCTTTTTATATGGCCCTCCTGGGTTCTGATTGGCTGCTCCCTGTAGCCTCTCTGGTTGGCTAGCCCTTTGCAGTCTCTCTAGGCCATTTGAAGGACTTATCTCCACTGTTTCTTTCCTGGGATGAGTATGGCAGGACCATGAGGCCTCCTGCAGGAGGCCTATGGGCCTAGTCACAGTTCCAAACTCAGTTACGTCCATAGAACTGGAGCAACTCCACAGGAGTGTAAATGAGAAAAATTTGATCTGTGATCATTTTCTTTCAGTTGTTCCACTGCCTTTTCCCCACTGCTAAAAAGTCTAACTGGGGATAAGGTTATAAAGCAATGATCTCATAGAAAGCCAATACCCTATTATCGCAGTTCTGTACATCACAAAATTGTACATTTCCTCATGGGCTTAAGAGGCAAATGGCAAAACATAATAGACAATTTCTAGTTCATACAGGTCTCCGATACCAGAGGTCTCTTTGAAACAGCAGACAAGATCCAAAGGCTGAAAAGCTAAGGTCAACAAATTTCTAAATGAGACTAAAATGTACGCTTTTCACAATGAAGGTAATTGGAGCAGTTTACCAAGGGATACGGTGGATTCTCCATCATTTGAAGTCTTCCAGTATGATCTCTTTCTCAAAGATCTTCTCTAATTTAACCACAAATTGATGGACTCAGTTCAAGAATCATTGGGTGAAATTCTATTGCCTGCGTAGGTATAGGAGATCAGACTAAATGATCACGGTCTTCTGGCCATAAAATCTGTGATCTAAAGGTCACTGAAATAAGTGGGATCCTTTCCACTGACTTCAATGCACTTTGGATCAGGCCTGTAAAGATCAAACCTACTTACCAGATGAGTGGCAGGCCACTGGCAAACATTCAGGGAACTGTTCCTCAGTTTCCAATAGCAGAAAGAATGCTCTGTCATAGCTCGACAATTTAGACATGCTGTTCCTCCTGCCCAGTGAGAATTAACTTCATAGGTGGCTTATGATGTGCTAGTCTAATCCGAAATAGCCTACAGGTAAACCATGGGTATGGATTAAGGCAGTAATGCGAAGGCCTACATGTCTCAAGCTGTAAAGACAATAGCTTAGCCAAACCAAGCCTTGGTCTACATTACAAACTTACGTTGCTATAGCTACATTGCTTATGGGTGTGGAAAATCCACACCCCTGAGCAACGCAGTTATACCAACCTAACTCCTGGTGTATACAGCACTATGTTAATGGGATGGCTTCTCCCGTCGACATAGTTGGAGCCCCTCGGGGAGGTAGACTATCTATGCCAACAGGAGAAGCTCTCCCGTTGGCATAGGTAACATCTTCAGTGTGCACTACAGCGGCACAGTAAGAGTAGACAAGCCCTAACCAAGGCATAAGACCCCAAAAGCCTTAGCATATGCAGCTAACCAGGAGTAACCCTAGATCTTAAGGTATCACTGGTTAGCTGCTTATGCTAAGGCTTTTTGGGGCTTATGCCTTAGTTAGTTTGGCTAAGATATTGTCTTTACAGGCTCAATACATGTAAGCCTTTACATTACTACCTTAATCCATACCTATGACTTATGTACCTATACCTATAGGAAGCAACAGAGGGTCCTGTGGCACCTTTAAGACTAACAGAAGTATTGGGAGCATAAGCTTTCGTGGGTAAGAACCTCACTTCTTCAGATGCAAGTCTTGCTTATGCTCCCAATACTTCTGTTAGTCTTAAAGGTGCCACAGGACCCTCTGTTGCTTTTTACAGATTCAGACTAACACGGCTACCCCTCTGATACTTTATACCTATAGGCTACACCTCAAAAATGAGCTATTAACACTGCATTTAATAGAAAAACACTTTAAAATAGACATGTTTTATAAGGTATGGTGCATAACTGGCTAGATAACCGTACTCAGAGAGTTGTTATTAATGGTTCCCAATCCTGCTGGAAAGGCATAACGAGTGGGGTACCGCAGGGGTCTGTTTTGGGACCGGCTCTGTTCAATATCTTCATCAACGACTTAGATATTGGCATAGAAAGTACGCTTATTAAGTTTGCGGATGATTGCAACTGCTTTGGAGGACAGGGTCATAATTCAAAATGATCTGGACAAATTGGAGAAATGGTCTGAGTTAAACAGGATGAAGTTTAACCAAGACAAATGCAAAGTGCTCCACTTAGGAAGAAAAAATCAGTTTCACACATACAGAATAGGAAGAGACTGTCTAGGAAGGAGTACGGCAGAAAGGGATCTAGGGGTTATAGTGGACCACAAGCTAAATATGAGTCAACAGTGTGATGCTGTTGCAAAAAAAGCAAACATGATTCTGGGATGTATTAACAGGTGTGTTGTTAACAAGACATGTGAAGTCATTCTTCCGCTCTACTCTGCTCTGGTTAGGCCTCAGCTGGAGTATTGTGTCCAGTTCTGGGCACCGCATTTCAAGAAAGATGTGGAGAAATTGGAAAGGGTCCAGAGAAGAGCAACAAGAATGATTAAAGGTCTTGAGAACATGACCTACGAAGGAAGGCCGAAAGAATTGGGTTTGTTTAGTTTGGAAAAGAGAAGACTGAGAGGGGACATGATAGCAGTTTTCAGGTATTTAAAAGGGTGTCATAAGGAGGAGGGAGAAAACTTGTTCACCTTAGCCTCTAAGGATAGAACAAGAAGCAATGGGTTTAAACTGCAGCAAGGGAGGTCTAAGTTGGACATTAGGAAAAAGTTCCTAACTGTCAGGGTGGTTAAACACTGGAATAAATTGCCTAGGGAGGTTGTGGAATCTCCATCTCTGGAGATATTTAAGAGTAGGTTAGATAAATGTCTATCAGGGATGGTCTAGACAGTATTTGGTCCTGCCACGCGGGCAGGGGACTGGACTCGATGACCTCTCGAGGTCCCTTCCAGTCCTAGAATCTATGAATCTATGTTTCTTTCTTTAAAAGAACCTTGATTTTCAGCAGCTTTCCAGGACATGCATCATATCAGAATATCGCATTATGAACATGCGCAATGGAATAAGTACAGGGTCTTGTGCGACTTCTCTCCAGTATAAACTGAGAGTTTGTACAAAAGTGTGAATCAGAGAGTGGCAGAAACAAAAGCCTATTTCACATTTTGGGTCAGGGGTTCTTTAAAATCAACTAGGGAATTACCATGCCAATGGTGACCTCCAAGCAAGTAGGAAAATCTAAAGCACAGTGAAATATCAGATAAATTGCAGGGATCAAAGGTCTTTAATTATATAACAATGAAAATATACTTCATGTGCCGTAAGTGTGTATAAAAATGAAATCTGAGCCCTTTGGCAGTGCAATTGATAAAATTCTTATTTAATATGTGCTGCTTGCTTTTTGTTCCTCCTTCAGTTGATATTTTCTGCATAATTAGAGCCATATTTTCTGCCTCTTCTCATCCCCTGATTTTTGGGACCTAGAAATATCATGGCTAATCTCAATTTTCATAACAAACCAGTGAGCCTGGTTTTCGAGTGTGTAGCTCCATTTTACTTCTCTATATCACTAGTGATTTCAAGAAGTTACACAGGTGACAACTGGAGTAACTAAATGGAGAATATGTTTCTGACCCTTTTGATTACAAAGAGAGAGTACCTTGGGATGGTAAACTAATTGCAAGGGATGCAAATTTTTGACTATGACTTTTCCAGAAGCCATAGGTTCCTCACAATCCTCTTCCCTAACACTGGTCCATGACAGACTTTTCGGTGTATGAAATCTATGACCCCAAGGTCCCTTGAATTCTGGGAGAGCCTCAAACCAATTCTAAAAAGAAGCCAGGGATGCTGTAAGCTGCCTCCAGCCAGTTGCCTGCAACTGAGCAGGCTTCCCTGCTGAGCAGCATTGTGACCCCTGGCTATGTGGTAACCTGCATGGAATTGGAAGGAAGGAGCACAGGTTGCAGAAGAAAAGAGTTTGGAAGAGGTACAAGGAAGTCCGTCTATGTGCACATGGCTAGAATGCTAGCTGCAGTTGCAGCAGCTCTTTAAACAGTTCTGTTAATAAACAGCCAGTTTAGTTTTACAAGCATAGAGTCCTTTTGTGTTATTACCCAGCATGCGGTACATGAAACAGGCTAAAAGGAGGAGTAGCTCACTAGCTTGAGTGGCCGCATGGGCCTGTGGACTTAGACTAATTGAAAGGCAAGAGACTCACTTGCATTTTAATCCTAGGTCTTGGTCATGATCTTGACATTTAACGTCTCTGCCTGGTGTGTAAATTTGAGATAATACTATGTATTGATCAACTGCTCATGTGATTAATTAGTTAAGCTCTGTAAAGCATTTTTAAAGTGCTGAAACTCACTATAATGCACACAAAACCCATCAGTGACTGGGACCGTAATAGCTCTGAGGCCTCCAGCTTATTTGGACAATAGCCCAATGGATAATAAATGAAATGCTGACAATGCGCTGATCCCAGCACAAGAGGTTGGCCCCCACTTCTCTTGCAGCAACAGGCAGGTGATGACTTGAAGATTCCCCTTCCACACCCCGCCACTTCCCATGTGCCATGCGCCTGCCTCTCCACCACCCAATCCCTCCTTAACACCCACTTCTTTCACTTAGCCCTTCATTGCAGATCGCTGTTGACTCTGGTCCTGAGCTTACCTCATTGAAGTCAATGGGACTCTTGCCATTGATTTCAGTGGAATGAATGGGAGTTTAAAGTCTGGGAGCTTTAGAGCAGGGCTCACCCTTTACATGTGTATAATGCATCTGCTCAAATTATATTGCATGCCCCACAGGTGAGGGGCCATGTTTATTGGAGATAAGTAAGCACTATGTACAGAAAGCACCTTCACCTCTCAGAATCCATCCCTGCTCACATACTTCACCTTATAATCATTTACATTTATCTCACACTATAATTTAAACATAAAAACAAATCCAATGACCTTGAGCTAATCAGATTGTGGCCAAATATACCGCACAATCCCTTTGCTTGTTTGCGCTTCCCTTCCTCCTTCCTTTGTCTGTATTCTGACCATTTATATTGAAAGCTCCTCGAGTGGGGGAAAACATGTTTTCTTAGATGTCTATAAAGCAGAATGCCCACCAGCAGCATCAATATAAATAATTCATAGTGCCATATAATAAAGTTGAACAGATTTGGAAAAATTGGTATTGTCACCAAAATTCAAACTTTTAACACCGGCATCATCTCTGTCCTACTTTCTGGAGCAGAGTCATTGAAATGAACAATCAGAATGAGTTGATCTTATCAATTTCTAAGTAAATGCCTACGGAAGATGTTCAGAGTCCATTGGAAAGAGTTTCTTGCAACAACGGAAATTCTAAGTAGAACAAACCAATCTAAAGCACCAAATATGGTAAGATGATTACAGTGGCCATATTTAAAACAGGCTTTAAGATTGCCACCAACATGACTTCCATGGCAAGTGATAATACAGATACCACTTGGAAAGAGAAAAAGTAGGTAACCTAAAGAAATATTATGCAAAATAGAGAGAGAAACCAAATCCATCAACATGACACTCAAGCCTGAACAAACCAGCACAAGCCCAAAATAAGTGGGAGAAAACATGGACACTCTATGCCCTGAGGCTGTGGGAGAAGAAAGAAAGAATATATAATATGTAATGTGGTTGCAGACAGGCCACCAACCAATAGTCATATTCACTGTAAATATGAACTTTGGTTGGTGACCTGTTGTGTCTTTCATGTTATCCTGTGCTTTTCTTAAAACCCCAACTTCTGGTATCATGTTATTTCATGACAATCTCTGCTTTCATTAAAGATTCAATTTCTAGCCCTCAAGGTGGCAGAGAAAAGCTGGAAAACATGAACACCAATTGCTTCAGAACCACAAGACAAATGAAAAGAATCCAACATTACTTATGATTTTTATTAGTCCGATGATTTTGGGAGGCCTGACTCATGAATGTTGAATATTTGGGGTTGACCTTCCTGGATCCAGTTGTGTGATGCAAGCTTATCACTATAAAAGGGCAAACAGGTAATCCTAGATGTAAATCTCTCTGAACTTGGCATAAACTACAAGATGGATCTGGATTCAGATCCAAAGTCATCAGTTTAGACCTTTTCCTAATTATAATTCTCAACTCCCAATCTCGCTCTGCCTGCGTCAATGTTCCTGCACAATCCAATCCAAATTCTTGCTCTCCCTTCTTGTTTTGTTCTTCAATATTTCTAGTTTCCTTGAATAGCAAACACTAATATTCTATCATCCAGATGTGCACATAATTCACTAAAGATATATTTCATGCCGTAACATTTTTCAGTCAATATGGCTGTACAGCCTGAAATCTTCCTCGTTGCAGCATGAGCTTCTTTCATGATGCACTGCCAACATGCTTCAATCCTTTTTTGGATGGGGTAACTCTGGATAGAGGGAATGAGAGAGAAGATAATTGGTTTTCCATGTAACTTTACCATTTCATAGTGAGTCTACCACTAATGTTCCAATGGTATCTGTAGCAGTGATATTTTGGGGAGGATCTGGGGGACAAGTAGAGAGGAAGTAGGGCTGAGAGTGGATATATACATCCAATCTACACATCATTCATCCCTTAAGAACTAAGATGAGACTGCAAGTTTATTTCACATATGCCATCAAATTATGTTAAATGTTATTTTTAAGATATATGCTTTGTATTTGTCCTAAGAGCTATGTTCATCTACATTTTCTTGAATTTTATAATTTTATATTTCATACACTACACTTAGCTCTCATGTTTTGAAATCTGTTTAATATACAGGTATGGTACACAGCTGTCAGAAGTAACTGACGTTATAGATTTTGCCCTGTTATTAATAGTACAAATATCACCTTCCATCTATTCAATTTTTCAGGGGAAAAAAACAGCCTCATTCCATTATCCTGGCGGTGGTGCCACTTACAAGGGACAGTCGGTCGACAGAACTCTAGTAGAGTCATTTGATCATCCTGACAGCAATGAGACAGAGTGGAGAGAAAACATCGATATGGTTATGAGCTGGTTTACCAAAGAGAACTTTGATTTTGTCACACTTTACTATGGAGAACCTGATAAAGTGGGGCACGCAAAGGGCCCGGAGACAGAAGACAGGAAGATTATCATTCAACAGATTGATAGGACCATTGGCTACCTTGTAGAAGCTATTGAGAAACATAACCTGAAGAATAAGCTGAATGTCATCATTACATCTGATCATGGTATGACCACAGTAAAGAAGAAACCTGAAGTACAGGAGATCTTATTGTCCAACTACATCAAATTCAGCAACTTGGTCAAGTTTGACATACTGGACTATGGTGGCTTTGGGATGATAACCCCCAAAGTAGGAAAAGAAGAGGAACTATATCAGGCACTGAAGAATGCTCATCCTCATCTAAAGGTGTATAAAAAAGAAGAGTTTCCTGAACACTTCCACTATGCGAAAAATGAACGAGTTTTACCAATCCTTGTTTATGGTGACCCTGGTTATAGTGTTAATGGGGTAAGTTCATTACTGAATCTAAAACCATAATCAGGTTTCTTGGCAGCCATAGAGTAACCTTTAGAAGATTCCACAGACAAGTCACTTTACAGTATTATTCACAAGTTGTAATTGGTGTTGGTTTTGCTCCATAATAAATTAAGCAATTTCCAGTGCTGGTAAATAAAACATGTATTTTTACCACATCCTGAATAAGGATGTATTAGCCTATGGTACTGATTGTAGCTTCTTGGGGCAGGGACTTCTTTTTTGTTAACATGGCATTTACACAGTGCTTAGCGCAATTGGGTGCTGGTCCATGACTGGGATCCTAAGAGCAACTACTATATAAATAAATATGTACATACTATTTTATCCTATTAATTACAGGAAAATAACAATTACACCAACAGAACATTTTCATTGCTACTGAGGGATGAGATGGATTCTCCGTCTCTTGATGTCTTCCAATCAAGACTGGGTGCCTTTGTGAAAGACATGTTTTGGTCAAACACAAGTAATTGGGCTCAATACAGGAATAACTGAGTTAAATACCCTGGTCTGTGTTATACAGAGGTCAGACTAGATGATCAAATGGTCCCTTGAAATCTATGAAACGATGGAGCCCATATTAAAAAACAGACTTATCGAGTGTGCCACCTGAGCTTTGCCATGAAGCTACATGAGCCCCACACATTTTACTTAATGAATCTTTGAGTTTTAGCAGGCTTTGAGGACTCTGGTTTGGAATTTGGAACAATTCACTTGCCTTAAAACCTCTGACCAATGGAACCTTGTGGACAATCAAAACATTAAGCCATTTGGGGGATTTAAAATGCCTGGTCTTTTGAGGTGCTCACTTAGAGAAACAGGGTGAAAAGGGAGTCTGAAGGGTTTAAAAAAAAAATCCCAAGATCCCACCATTGATTTCAGTGAGCTTCAGATCAGGCCCTAAATGAGTTCCAGTAAAGTTTATGAGCAACAGAGAGTCCTGTGGCACCTTTAAGACTAACAGATGTATTGGAGCATAAGCTTTCATGGGTGAATGCCCACTTCGTCGGATGCATGTCAAGTTTATATTCAGCCAGCATTTTATTCTAGGAAGGCCAATAAGAATGATATCTTCAATTCATCTTTCCAGCTTCATGTTAATAAGTTATGGCATCTGAATGCCATGTCTTCTATAGTACATAGCTGAATCTCAAAATACAGGCAAGTGTAAGGATTCTGGTGAGACACTGTGTTCACCTATAAGTTTGCAGGTTTAAGAACATAAAATGGTTGACAGATTTTCACATCAAATTCATTTCCTGTGAAAGTTTACACTATTAACTACATGGACACGATCCTTTACAAAACCCAAATCACACACATTCCCTAGCATTTTGTTTTTTCTCTCATCCTACTACAGTACCATGCACTTTCAGGGGGTTTGTTTTTAAAACTATCATTCTTTTCTCTAAGAGAAACAATATCTTCATCCATGGATATCATCTCTTCGCTACTATACTTGCTATGAGCCAAAGATTTCCGTCCTCATTCAGAGGACTAGAATAAAACTCCCATTAACTAAAATTCCAATTGCATAGCCATCTGGGTTCAGATGAATTGCTGGAGTTCTGCAATGTGTCAGTTAGATGTTCCTATTTAAAAATATTCTTTATAAAAACGAGGGTTGGGTGTTTTTTGTTTTTGTTTGTTTTGTTTTTACTATTCTAGGTGGAATTGTAGAGGACTAATTTTGCATAAGCCTCAGATTGGGAGTACTATACATGCAAATCACTTAATAAGATGAGACTTTCAACATGCATACCTCCCCTGCTTATTATTTTCTTAAATAAATCTATTTTATGTAGAAATTTATCAGTGTTGGTCATAGTCCAAATTTGCATTTGTTGGAAAAGTTTGAGCGGAACTGGATGAGCTCTAGTTGAGTTATGCACATATGAACAAGTTACAATTTTTCCACATATTCATATAACATTTTTGTGACCATGCAACTCCAAAACAGCTGGACCTAGAAGCTGCACACATGACCGCTTTGTAGTTCTCTCTGAGTCTTAAAAAGTAAAGAAATCAGTTAAGTAGATTGAAAGTTATGATTTTTTTAATGTGGACATGCACGTGCATTAGGATATCTCTATGACTTTTTAATGTATTTCAATTAGACAGTTGTTAAGGAGGCTCAGTTATAGATAGCTCAGTTCAGGACAGCTATGAATTTATCGTGAATATTCTTCAGAAGAGAAAATGCTACATATGCACAGCTTGGCTAAGACTCATCCATTTCCCAAGGCTAACAGCTAAACTCCTGGGCTGAGTGGAGTGGGAGAATATGCCCATGAAGCTGAGCTTCCTAGGCCACAGTCTCTGTGATGCAAACTGAAAGAGCTTCATTGACCTCAGCAGACCTTAAATCAAACTTGGAATTTTAGAAGTTAACGAGAGAAAAGACCTATTAATCTAATCCAGATTGGTTTGAAATTGTCCAAGCGACAGAACTACTTCCCTTGGGAGACTATTCCACAACCTAACTGACCACACTGTTGGGAAGTTCAATGGCAATTTCATCCCATTACTCCTAATTAGACTTATTTGGTCCATCCTAAACAAATTCTCTCTCCTTGTATTGTCATGTGCCAAGTATTTTTAGACAACTATGTCCCCACCAACAATCCTAGCTGTCGCTTACCCAGCCTACTTTAGCCAACCTTTAATTCTTTTATTCCTTTCATTGTGATCAATCCCTCCAGCACCATGTTCACTTTCAGAGCCCTTCCCTGAACCCCCTCCAACTTCTCAGCATCTGATCATAGGGTGCCCACAACCAAAAGTAGTATTTTAGATGTGGCTGTCCCAAGAACTGTACAGAGAGAGAAACTAGCACCCCCCTGCATGCCATATGGAGCCCTTGAATGTGACAACCATAGCTGTATTTTACTGCCATGTTACACAGCAAACTCTTATCTCACCTACAGCCCACTATCGTGCCAAGGGCTTTATTGCCTTCCAGGTTTCTCCTTCTCATGCAGCATGTGTGTTTGAGGTTATTTCCCCCTAAATGTATTTATTTGCATTTTTCTACCTTGAATCTCACTGTTATTTACTTTGCCCACATGTCTAGTCTATTCAGATCCCTTTTGCATTATTTATCTCCTCTCACCATGCCTCCCCCAGCTTTAGTGCTAGCTGAACATTTCATTAATACTCTGCTCTTGTAGCTCTAAAGATATTAAGTAGGAACACACCTGATTTCTTTATGCTCATATGACCCATGTAATCCCTAGACTGCTCCTTATCTCTTTTATAAACTATCCATCACCACATGACAGCTATCCAAACTTTGTCTTCATTGTTCTTGTGGCAGACATTTTTAAAAGGAGTACGAACTATTTTAAACCACTGTTAATTTCATTCACGGCTTGCTTAGCAATGGACCTGCATGCTTGTGGAATGGGCCCTCTGCACTAGCAGCAGCAATTTTTCTTCCCACCCACAAGGTTTCACTTTTGAGGTCTCAGAGGCATCAGTGTCATACAGAAGAGGCTAAGCTCAAGCTACAACCCACTTCTTTGTCAATTGGGCATAGAGCCCTGCCTTCTCAGAACCATTTCTGTCTCTTATGGAGTAACTTCTACAGAGTTCCCGTCACTCCTCTGAGTGCCTGACAGAGGCTCAAACCCTTTTCCCCTCTTGCTTACCTCCACCCATGGATGATGGCAGCAAGTGGTAACCTATCTGCCTGCTGGCACTGGGTCTCTGTACCTTAAGTGAGGCCATTTTCTTTCATGGACTTTTCCCCCTAGTGTATTTATTCCTCCCTGCTCCCCCTCCCAACTATCTTCTGCTGCTGTTCACTTATCCCTGCAAGCCTTACTGACTTGGTGGGGTTGCCAGCCCTCTTGTCCTTTTAAGCTCAGCCACTTCTTTTAAGCTTCAGCCCAGCATTTGCTCTTTTCAGATGCAGGGGACGCTGTAGAACTTTAATGATGATGTGTTTGGGGATTCGCCCGCTCTCCTTTTCACTGTGGACACACATGGAAGCATGTTTGAGAAAGTTATGAGCAACTGAAAAGGAAATTGGAACTTAACTTCAATTACAGCAGACAAACCACCGCCTGTTTGTTAATTAGTTTGCGGGGTTGAGTTTTTTATTTAGAAAACTAGATCAGTTTATACAGTAGGTGTGATGGGGCAGTCTAGTGAGGAGAGCAAACGCAGTGGAAGTCAGGTATCTCACGTTCTATTCTCTTTTTTCCCCACTCACTTGCTGTGTGAAAGACCTTGGGAGACCCGCTTAATGGCTCTGAGCCTCAGATTACCACTTTGTATAATTGTGAGTAATTTGTTTCCATTGGACTTTGAAAAATCATCCTCAGAATTCTAGAAAGTAATATCCCCTCCCTGACTCTAAAAAGACATACTAAGGGATCAGCTCTTCCCTGTTGCTAAAATAGAGTTTCCTTCAGTCGCTGTGCAAAAACACTGTCATTCTCTTCCCCACATGGATACCTCTATGCAATGAGTATCCATTTGCCCATATTGATATAACGAGTATTTTTTCCCCTCTGTTGGACTGATAGTTACATGACAGATTTGGGGGAGATAAAAAGCTATAGAGCTTGTCCTATAAGTGGTAGACAAATGCTCAATAATCTACACTATAACTTCCAGTTTTGTCCTCAGAAGTTTTGGTCAGCTTAATCTGAGCCAAAATAATGAGCCTACAGCTACTTTATGGAGCAACAGGGATGTACAGTGGCCAGCAAGGCAGTTCCTAAGGTTTGCTGACTGCTCATGGTTAGAATTTAAATCAGATGGGAGATTTGGATTAGACTATTTAACATTTGTTGTTATCTTTGTGTATTACGGTTCTGGTAAATTGCACTATAACATTTTTGAGCAATACCTATTTTCTACAATGGATCACTGCAAGTATTTTAAGAATGCAAACCACCTTTTCCTAAGATTTTTCTAGGAAGTCACCCTTTCTGCATATCAAGATAAATGGAATCAGGCTAAAGCCATAAACCCAGTAACAGAGTGCAAAGCTTTGGTGGAATGATACTCACACCACTGTTATTTTTGGCAATTACATGTCCTGCATTATCACAATCCCCTAATATTAAAACAAGTTAGCTCGTCTGTGGCTTTCCCATGAGCCTCCAGCAGAAGGCGGAGCATTGTTGTGTTGCTCCAGGAGCACTTCAGGAAGCAGATTGTGACTTTCAGAGTCACAATCTGCCTCCCAGTTCCCCAGCTGTGCAGATACTTCCCCTGGAGATGGCCTATACCTGCTACAGCATATTTTCCCCATTGTGCCCGCATAGCTATGCAAACCAGTGCATTGTGGGGGCAGGAGCAAAGGCTCTACCCACTCCCACAGCTGGGTGGAAGCCAACGTAGCAGCCCCATTGAGACAGCTGCCCTTCCCATGACCTGGATAACCAGCACAAGGAAGCATAAGGTGCTCCTTGCTTCCTTGCCCTGCTGCATAAATCAAGGCACGATCTGGCCTTAGCATCCAGAGGGGAATCAGGTGTCTTGACCATTGTCAGAGTTAGGACAACATTTTGGCTCCATATTTTAATAAAACAAAGAAAGTGAATGTTTTGGGGTGTTATCTGGAAAATCTAAAGAGACACATGAGCTGGAATTGTCAAAGCTCAGTGTTACACCAATCTAACGCATCAATTAGCTAACACAAAAGCACATTCTTGAACCTAATGCTTTTCTTCACACATTTCTTACTGAAATTGCCTTCCACCTCCCTTAATTCCCTTGCAGTTTCAGCTGGATACTGTCTTTTCCTTCACTGCCTCATTTAAGTTTGTTTGTATTGCTGTGTGCTATTATATAGCAGTTGTATTTCACCCCAGAAGCAGAAGCATCTTCAGATAGGACTAGTGACTAAGTGACTGCTGTATGGGATGTTAAGTTTGAGAGTGCCTTTGGGATGAAAGGCACTAGATAAAGCTAAAACTGATTGTTGGTTGTTTTTTCCCAGAGGTTTATATTATATGTTAACAAAGGAGATCATGGATTTGACAATGAGGATATGGACATGAAGACAATATTCAGAGCTTTTGGTCCTGATTTCAAAGAGAATTACTTAGCTGAGCCCTTTGACAGTATCCACATTTATCCACTGATGTGTAAACTCCTGGGCATCAATCCACAGCCCAATAACGGATCTCTAGCATTTACACAGAAAATGCTCATTGATACTTCACAGCCAGAGCCAAACATCCTGCTTGTTGCTATAATTTTAAGTGCCATAGCAGCGGTGCTTGTGCTAATATTCATCTCATCGGTGACTTATACTGCCATCCAACGAAAGAAGGGGTAAGTACAGTTTTCTTTAGGGCTTGGATAGTTACACCAGGGGAAAGCATTGGAAGGAGGGAGATGGGAATTAGGAGTCTTGGGCTCAGATATTACAATGCTTGGGACCATGTACACACACAGACAAAAGAAGAAATAAATCTTGGGGCTGACACTGAGTCTAGGACCCTGAATAGGCCATTTAACTTTTCACTTAGCATTCCCATCAGTAAAAATGGTTACCAGTAGTTACTATACAAGGTACTCAGTGTAGTAATGGGCATCATATATCTGAGCACCTTTAGACTTTAGTGCAGCGGTTCTCAAACTGTGGGTCACAACCCCATTTTAATGGGGTCACCAGGGCTGACTTAGACTTTCTGGGCCCAGGGCTGAAGCCGAAGCCTGAGCCCCACCACCTGCGGATGAATCCAAAGCCTGAGGACTTCAGCCCTGGGTAGTGGGGCATTGACTTTGGCCTCCTCACCCAGGGTGGTGGGGCTTAGGTGGGCTCAAGCTTTGGTTCCTCCTTGTGGGGGTCGTGTAGTAATTTTTGTTGTCAGATGGGGGCGGGGGGGTCGCAGTGCAATGACGTTTTAGAACCCCTGCTCTAGGGTATTCATCCTTATCACACCCCTGTAAGTTAGGAAAGTATTATCCCCATTTTGCAAATGGCAAATGGAGGCACAAAGCAACCAGGTGACTTGCCCAAGGTCACACAGGAAAGCTGTGGGTGGTGAAGCAAAGAATTGAATCCAGGTTTCCAAGTCTCAGGTCAGCACCCTGACCACTGGGCAATCCTTTACCCTTGAAAAATAGGGAAAGCCCTACAAGCCTACCCTGAACTCTGAAAGTCCAGTCAGATTTCCCTGCCTTCCCCCACATCAGCACCAGTAATAAAGAGGATGTCATGAACCTTTATTTATTAGGCCTCAGATGACTCTTAAGATGCTTGTGTGAAAGGTGCTACATCAGTGCAGAGCAGCATTATCGACATCAGTGCTACACATGCCTAGATTAGCCAGGTGCTCTTGTGCCTGAAGCTCATGCCTTAACATTTAGCATTGAGTCTCAGAGCCAGGTGCCATGCAATAGACCTGACTCTCCATGTCTTGCACCTTATAGAGCCATTTACACTTGTGTGAAGCTGGTACGTAATGCTACTGGTCTGATTCAGTAGCATTTTATACCAACTTCACACAGGAGGAAATGGCTACACAAGGTGCAAGACAGTGGAGAATCAGGCTCTACTGTCTGCACAGTAGGGTAAGTCACCTCCCACCCTCAGAGTTCATTACTAAAGCACACTAATATTTTGTGCACTAATTGATCTGTGTAGACCCTGCTGGTGCTCTGTAATGCAGCGCTGTATGAAACAGCACTATGTTAAGGCACACTAGAGAACCTTTAGTGTGGTCTACAGGGACCAATTAACATGTAATAAGTTATAGAAATTACACCCTTGTAAAGCACATTATGTGACTGTGTAAACAAGCCCCTATTTGTCTCCCCATGAAACAAAGCAGTCTGCCCTCTTTGGGCCTGATTCTCCTCTCTCTCACTCCCGGCAACCAGGGGTAACTCCACTGAGGCCAGAGTTAGAGGGGTAAGACCGGAACTTGACCCTTTATGGGTATGAGTTGTACAGCAGCAAATGCAACTGTAATTAAAGGCGAATATCCAGTTAGAAAGTTATCTTCTGGTCAGATGATTATTTTGCACCTGTTCTGGAGGAGTGACAGCAAAATACATTGTCATAATGAGCTTTTTATAGAACATCGTCTGAGACTGCTAAGTGAGGCCCAGAAAAAAAAAATTCCTCCATTTAAAAGTTACCTAATGCAAAAAGGAAACTTCTGTATCCTTTCCCTCTTAAGCTTCCATAGTATAACCTTTTTCCTCAAAGCTACTTTATGACAGCAATAATAGTCTATCTTGTTCTAGTTTGATAAGAGACTGTGCCATAAATCCCTAAGTTTTCATTACTGATTAATTAATATTTATCTGTGCTAAGGAATGGAATGCAATGTTGTTGCACTTGAAAAAAGAGAATCAGCAAATATGAGATTTATTTTAGGAGGTACCATGTTGTTCATTGCAAATCATGTTTTATTCACGCCTTTAAAATATACAAGACACCAAAAATTGCATTTCCACTCTTTGAAATCTCAATAAAACATTGGTTCAATCATTTTCCAGTCATAATTTAGTCATATTTCACACTCACATTGATTATTCTGGATGAAATATATATGTGAGCATTATTACATTCAATGGAAACATTCTAGTAAACAGCATGCATCTATGGAATGCTTCATTATTTAGGATTCTCTCAGCCAGCAATTATGAGGACCATTTTTCTTGTGACAATATAGAAGATGTCAAGAAGTTTTAATTTTGTTTTATATTTCTTTAGTTATTTAAAAAGGGACTGCAGTAGCATTAACTATAGTACAGAGGGGTCTGATTCAGGGCAAGTAAATAGCAAAAAGTACCCATTTAACTTTATTACGTTGGAGCCTGCTAGAAAGTCATAATACCTGGGTCCTGGGTCCACTCAGACCCAAGGAGGTAGAGTTGCCCAAACGGTGTAACAACCTCAAATTTCACAGGTGTTTTCCACATCCAGCTTTGGATTGCAAGACAATTCAGGCTGGATTTTCAGTGCGCTGAACTCTTACACCATCAATTGAAGTCAGTGGGAAATGGAAGGGCTCATAACCTCTGGAAACCAGGCCCTTGAGGGTAGGTCTACACTGCAAAGAAAAACCCACAGCACTGAGTCTCAGAGCTCAAGTCAACTGACTTGGGCTCATGGGGCTAAAAATAGCAGCAGACACGGTTGGCCTCAGCTTGGGGCTCAGGTCCTGAAGCCCAGCACAGAGGGGAGGGTCAGAGCCCAGGCTCAAGCCTGAGTGGGAACATCTACACTGTTATTTTTAGCCCTGCAGTCTGAGCCCTGTGAGCCCAAGTCAATGAAGCCAGGCTCTGAGACTTAGTGCCATGAGTTTTTCTTTGCAATGTAGACGTATCCTTAGGGTCTTAAATTTATTTCAGCCTCTGCATGGCAGCACTGTCATTGTGAGTTTGATCCACTGATGTCAGTGAGAGTCTTCCCAGACCCTGTGTCTTCATACTGATGTTGGATCATACATAATACTGCATCACAAGGTGATAACATCTTGATGGTAACATGCAATTGTCATACAACACTGTTCCACACATTCATAAGTGATCTGGAAAAAAGGGGTGAACAGGGAGCTGACCAAGTTCACAGACCATACAAAGTTACTCAAGATAGTTAAGTCCAAAGCAGACTGCAAAGAGTTACAAAGGGATCTCACAGAACTGGGTGAGTGAGCAACAAAATACCAGATGGAATTCAATGTTGATAAATGCAAAGTGATGCATATTGAAAACATAATCCCAACTATACACATAAAATGATGGGGTCTAAATTAGCTGTTACCACTCAAGAAAAAGATCTTGGAGTCATTGTGGATAGTTCTCTGAAAACATCTGCTCAGTGTGCAGCAGCAGTCAAAAAAGCGAACAGAATGTTAGGAACCATTAGGAAAGGGATAGATAAGACAGAAAATATCATAATGCCTCTGTATAAGTCCATGGTATGCCCACACCTTGAATACTGCGTGCCTTTCTGGTCACGCCATCTCAAAAAAGATATTAGAATTGGAAAAGCTACAGAGAAGGGCAACAAAAATGATTAGGGGTATGGAACAGATTCCGTAGGAGAAGAGATTAAAAAGACTGGGACTTCTCTGCTTGGAAGAGAGATGACTAAGGGGGGATATGATAAAGGTCTATAAAACCATGACTGGTGTAGAAAAAGTGAATAAGGAAGTGTTATTTACTCCTTCTCATAACACAAGAGCCACAGGTCACCCAATGAAATTAATAGGCAGCAGGTTTAAAACAAAAGGAAGTACTTCTTCACACAATGCACAGCAACCCTGTGGAACTTGTTGCCAGGGGATGTTGTGAAGGTCAAAACTATAACGGGGTTTTAAATAAGGTCACGGAGGATAGGTCCATCAATGGCTATTAGCCAAGGGATGCAACCCCATGCTCTGTGTGTCTCTAGCCTCTGTTTGCCAGAAGCCGGGAGTGGATGAAAGGGGATGGATCATTCGATGGATTGCCTGTTCTATTCACTCCCTCTGAACTATTTGGCACTGGCCGCTGTGGGAATACAGGATGCTGGGCTAGAGGGACCAGGTGGTCTGACCCAGTACAGCAGTTCTTATTGTCTTGGTTTTAGAAGTATTATTCTTGTGCAGCAGCACAAATCCAAACCCACTGGAGTCAAAGATAGAGAGGCTAGGAGATGAAATCTGGACAACTGATACATTTAATAGTGTTTTTTCTGGACAGCACACTACCACCAGGAAGGCAGATTGTCAAAGCAAGCACCTCAGTGAGAGGAGCCCATTTCAAAAGCCATGCTGATGGTGTTGTGGGTCAATTAGCTTAGCAGTTGTGGATCACACCCAATCCCTTCATCAGAATGAGATAGCACTTAGCACAATAACAATTTCATGGAAAAAATTTGCAGGAAACACACATATTAAATAGATTTAAACAGGAAAGAGGACGACGGCGTCTGGTTCCTTTCCTATGCTACCAGCAATCATCTCCCTCTCCACATTTACAGCATCCTCTTCAACCATGTTAATCACTTCCACTCATATGGAATGCTAAACTAGACAGCACTACATGTCAGCATTAGGTTCCTGATCCAGCCCCCCCTGAAGCCAACAAAAAGAGTCTCAGGGCCATGCCCCTGGTCCTCACGGTCCAAACAAAAAGGACCATGCCAAATATTTTGGCTACAAGGGCAACCTGTCTCTTCTTTTACTCTTAAACAATCAGCAACAGCACCACAGCAGTGCCATTGGTGTACCCATAAAGTTCTGTGAAAAATTAGAGCTGGAACGAATGTTAAATAAAGTTACATTATGAAAATCCTCCTTCCCTCCACCCTTCCCCCATTGGGGGATGGGTGGGAGCAGGGAAGGTTTAACATCTCCATTGTTTAGAAAGATCTCAACTGAAGATAAAACAAAAAAGAGTGCTTGCAATTCATGTTGTGGATGAATATTAAGGATGAGAATATAACTCGTAATATATACTCCTGTTAATGCACATATGCAGGAAGCACTGCTTCTGCTGCCTTCTGTCCTCTAAACACCCAGGTTTTTATGAAATTTAAACTGCAGTTTACTCTTAACCAGTTCAGTGACATGTTAAAAAAAAAATTATTTTTTTTTTAAAATTCTGCATCAAGTTCAGGTAACAATTCACCTCAGAATGAGTCTGTTGTAAAAGTTGAACCTGACATAGCAATGTGTATTGCAGTAACACTGATGCCTACAAAAAGCAACATGATAGAGAAATCTAAAATAATGAGCAGTATAGAAGAAAGAGATTGGGAGATCCTGTTGACCTTTTCCTATAATATTAGAACAAGGGAATGGCTTATGAAATTTAGGACAGCACCAGATTTAAAATAGATGGAAAGAAATACTATTTTTACCTATGCATAAAATAACCTGTGGAACTCACTGCTGTGAGATACCATTAAAGTTACATACTTTGCAGGATTCAAAAGAATATTATTCACATAAATGTCTAATAAGACATGTTCAGGGAATAACCACCTAGGGTTAGGGAGAAATTTCCCTATGGACAGGTTATTCCATACTTGTTCCTTATAGGGTGCCTTGCATCTTTCTCTGAAACATCTTGTACTGCCCATTCTCAAAGAAAAACACTGAGCTAGATGGGGTGTCTGTTTGAGCCAATAGGCCTATTCCTACTTTCCTGCATTTGAAAGTTGGACTGTGCACGTATAGGAAACATCTCAATTCGGTTTTTCTGTGCTTAAGGTATTGAGCTCAAAATGTTTGGATGAAGGAAACCCATTCTCAGTTAAGTGTAATGCAAGATATATATCTTTTGTATATATGTCATCTATAACTTGAAATAAATAGGTTCCCCCCCCACACACACACAGAAAGCATTTTCAGTTTCTAATTAACAGTAACGTACCAGATGTTTTGTTAGCTATATCATCTGTCTCTGGGTACAAGACTCTAGAAATGGCTTGAACAATCTGTTATAAGCGGCAATGATCTGTAGGAACACTGGTGAAATGCGCTCACTCAAAATGCAGTTGCCAAGGCTTCTTTTTTAGTCTGAGCATATGTTTTCCTCTGGTTTTGTCGAGTGTGAAATGTGAAACCACCAGACTCCTCAGAAACATCTTACCTACCGTGAGATTCTAAACCTCCAAAATGAGCATAATTTAGTCACCTGTGATAGCTGTAGTCATGGTGAGAGCAGTTCTTTAACTAGATTAGAAGTGAAGGGTAATAGTTTTTGACATTCATGGAAGCTACCCAGGATGACAGGAAGAACAGCCACATAAGCTGGTTCTAGGTATTAGTAATAGTTGACATCACAACATCTGTTATTCATATTTGCTGAGAATAGGAAAGATATGACCCTTTTTTGGTGCAAGTGGAAAAGTGCCCAGATTAGTAGGGGGTCACTTAGTGAGATTTGTTTGTATGATGTGTAATTATGCGTCTCATTTTCTGCATGCCACACCTTTACTTTTCTAAGAACAATCCCTGTGTGCAGATTTCAGCTGACATATTATCCTCAGAGTTGCTGCAGACTGTAATGGATGAGATGCGCACGCACACACACTGCTCTCTTATGGAGACTTAGATTAAAGAGAGAACAGAAGTCAAAATAGGTCATTATAGACAGAGGCTGAGATGCGCAAAGCCCAAATGGTTTCCACTGAAATTAATGGGAATTGTTGGGTGTCTAAATCTCCTTAGTTTGCTTTGAAAGTCTCAGTCTGGAGGTATGCATTTTATGGCCCGTGAAAACTTAACACCACTGTGTATACCTCTATTACAGGGGTGGGCAAACTTTTTGGCCTGAGGGCCACATCGGGGTTCCGAAACTGTAAGGAGGGCCGGGTAGGGAAGGCTGTGCCTCCCCAAACAGCCTGGCCCCTGCCCCCATCCAACCCCCCCACACACACACACACTCCTTGTCCCCTGACTGCCCCCTCCCGGGAACCCCTGCCCCTAACTGCCCCCCCGGGACCCCATCCCCTATCTAACCCCCTCCGCCCCTGTCCCCTGACCGTCCCCCCCAAACCTCCACCCCATCCAACTGCCCCCTGATCCCTGTCCCCTGACTGCCCCCCAGGATCCCCTGCCCCTTATCCAACCCCCCCCACTCCATGCCCACTTACCATGCCACTCAGAGCACCAGGACTGGCAGTCGCACCGCCCAGTCGGAGCCAGACATGCCGCCGCGCAGTCTAGAGCACCGGGGCTCTCACAGCCACGCTGCCCGGCAGGAGCTTGCAGCCCTGCTGCCCAGAGCGCTGGCGGCATGGTGAGCTGAGGCTGCGGGGGAAGGGGGACAGAGGGGGAGGGGCCAGGGGCTAGCCTCCCCAGCCGGGAGCTCAAGTTCCAGGCAGGATGGTCACACAGGCCAGATGTGGCCCGCGGGCCATAGTTTGCCCACCTCTGCTCTATTACATATTAGTTCCAAGTGACAGCAGTGGGAGATCTGTAAGTAGGAGTAGATCATATGCAATACAGACCCATAGTACAGCTTAGAGAGGAGAATTTTGCCCCAAATGTTTTTTGCAGTATTTATTGTAACAATGAAAAAGAGCTTCCAATCCATTTAACAAGTATTTTCTCACCCCACCTACAGGCTAAAGAAAGATCATCACAAAGCAATGAAGAACCCACCTTCATCATCAACAATGTTGTGAACCATTTTCATTTTGAGAGAAGACATATAGTATTTGAAAAACCAAGTCTGCATCTTGTTCTTTCTGGTTCTATTTGCTGTGTGTCTGCTACCAGAAACTGGTAGAAAGCTAGATTAAATGATCATTTTACATGTTTTGTTTTGTTTTAAAACTTTTGGCTAGATACATTACAATACAGGTCCTAAAAAAAATCCTTGGTCTCAAAACAGCGAGGATCGTAACATGGTATCATTTCACAAACAAGAGAGCATCAGTATGTGCAACAAAAAGCTGTACAATGAAAGTGTGTGTGTGTGTGTGTGTGTGTGTGTGCGTGTGTGTGTTGCCACTTCTGTTACAAGGCTTGTTCCCCACTCTGGACAGTCCATTGGGAGTGGCCCCAAACACTGGATCCCACATGCTCCTAAGCCAACTGGTTCTGGGCAGAGTCAGGTCACTGTTCTTAGCTCTGGGTTTCTAAGGCACACTCCGAGGTGCTGATCTCATGTCTGCCACCCTTCCTTAGGATGTGGGGCTCCGCAGCCGCCTTAAACTCCAGAATTAGTGCCTTAGCCCTCTCAAGCCCCCTATTTGCTTATTTATATTCCCTCAGTGCTTCACTGTGCTGTGGGAAATCTCAGCTACTGTCCTTTCACGGACAACATGGCATGCAAATAAGGAATACAGGCTTAGCAAAGGAATTCCTTAACTAGTCACTTTTACTCTTGAAAGCACTAGAGAGTTACAGATCTTTGAAAAACAAAATCCTGAATACCCCCAGTTAGTATGTTCTTATTCCTCCTGTGAATCCTGTATTTGGTCTGCATCCTTAGACTAGACAGCCCTTTTTGCCTTCTCTTTCCTTTTTCCTCCCAAAAGATATCTGCAAATTAAGCATGAACTAAAGCGACATAATCAGGGCTGGCTCCAGCATTTCTGCCGCCCCAGTTCAGCGGTAGGTCCTTCGCTCCTAGAGGGAGTGACGGACCTGCCGCCCCCAAATTGCCGCAGGTGCCGCCCATCTCCCTTGGCCGCCCCAAGCACCTGCTTGTTAAGCTGGTGCCTGGAGCTGGCCCTGGACATAATGGCCACAATTTCAGGCCTTCGCTTAGCTGTTTTGGACAACATTCAAACATTCCATGTACCAGTTTTACATTTGCCATCGACACACAGTATACTCTGGTGCAAGGTTACATTGGTCATTTTCACCTAGCAGCATTTTGACCGTTTCAGTTCTAAGGACAACTGACCAGAGGGTCAATTGACCACAAGTGGTTGGCTTCAGTATTAACACCTTCATGACATGAATGTACCAACCCCAGAAGGCCACTGGACCATTTATCCTCTCTATCTCCACCAAGTTTGCCAACAGGTTTATTAGAGTACCTAGATTCAATTGGGTGTTCTCTATTTATCTAAACATCACTGTTGAAATGTTTATAGCTGTACAATATAAATTTGAACAAAAACATTCAACAGCCCTGCAGTCATGCCTCCTTGGGCTGCCATACCATTACATGTCATAAAACAAGCAATGCTGGGTTTGATAAATACTCTGGGACCTCTCCACAAAAAAAAAATCCAGGGTTATACAGGAAGGTGTGATGGTGAGTCAGTAATTCTTGCTGAACTAAATACCTCAGCCATATTACAGTCACTGTGTAGTACGAGGTGCCATCTTTCAGTTTTGATGTCAACTCACTGATATCCCAGGGCATTTTTAGCCATATCAAAAGGTAATACGCTGAACAAATTTCAACTGAGTTATTACATCTTGTCTACTAAAGTTCCCTCTGCAAATTTTCTTCTTCACTTCCTGTCCTATACTAGCATGCAGTGTTGCTGTGTATTGTTTAAACAGTACTCATATTTTATCTCAAAAGTGGGTACATTTGAATCACTAATGAAGGGACTGGTTACCTATTAACAGTGCGACTCTTCGTACTAGCCACATGAAGGGTGCTAAAAACAGGAACCTGTGAAAGTGCCTACCATAAAGATCTGTTTCTCTGAAATAGATCTCAAATACTTCACTTGGAATCTCTTTTCTATGCACAGAGAATCTTTCACTGCCTGTGTGCCAAATAGGTCCTATGGCATTCAAGTAGGAGATTCCAGGTGCTACTTCTTGTTATTTTTTTGAAAGAATGCCATTGTAACAGAATGTACCATTCACTCACTCAGATTCTCTACAAGTTCTTTCCTCAAGAAAGGAAACAAAGCTGACAAAAACCTGCTCCAAGAGAGCCAGGAAACTGCATTAGAAAGATGGCAGGTATTCACAAGGCACAGGTAAGGGGTGTCCCAGTGTCTTTTGTGATGGAAGACAGGAGGTGGTAAAGAACAGAACAATTTCCATCATCATTCAGAGTGCAATGTATAGTGCTCAGGTGAGTTTTATATATGAAAAGTGACTTTAAACAGCAAGTGTAAATGAATAATACAACTGATAGAACATTAAGGTAAACATAGATAGTATATGTGTAGATGGCTGAAGACAAGTCTTTGACCAGCCTCATGCAAGTGTTCTGGGTCTCTACAGCTGCTCCAGAACTAAACCAGACTGACTGTTCAATGAGTTGACATATATAAATAGACCCAAATTTAAGTTTCTTATTCTTTCCTTCAAGGCCCTTCAGAACTCTGCCCCTCCCTACTTTTCATTTTATCCCTATGCACATCACCCCTGCTCATTGCTGCTCTGATTCACCAGCAATGCCCCCTTGAATGCCCATTTGTCTGCTTCTCCCACAATACCTCAGCACATTCGTTCATGCTGCCTCCTCTCTGAGGCAATCCCCATGGCCACTACCCCCTCCTCCTTTAAATCCTTTCTCAAGACCAACTTCTGCTGGGATGCTAAAGAGAACTCAGCTAGCTGTGACAGGGAGGTTGAGTAGCACAGCAGGAAACAGAATGCTGTTATATAAGAAAACACCTACTGAATTAACCACACAATCAGGTTGCACGCTTTGGCTGTGTGCGTACTATGAGTAGGGCCCTACCAAATTCACAGCCATGAAAAACACGTCACCGACCATGAATCTGATCTCTCCCTGTGAAATCTGGTCTTTTGTGTACTTTTACCCTGTATTATACAGATTTCACAGGGGAGACCAGCATTTCCCCAA
Organism: Terrapene triunguis; assembly: GCF_002925995.2. NCBI lineage: Eukaryota > Metazoa > Chordata > Testudines > Emydidae > Terrapene > Terrapene triunguis. The sequence continues at coordinate 29,696,545 of NW_020664444.1, forward strand.
ACTGGGGGTCCTAACCCAAAAAGAGGAGGTGGGGGAGTCACAAGGTTATTGTAGGGGGGGGTCACAGTATTGCTACCCTTACTTCTGCATTGCCTTCAGAGCTGGGTGGTCAGAGAGCGGTGGCTGCTGGCCGGGCACCCAGCTCTGAAGGCAGCACTGCTGCCAACACAGTCATGCAGAAGTAACAATGGCATGGTATGCTATTGCCACCCTTACTTTTGTGCTGCTGCCTTCAGAGCTGGGCTCCCGGCCAGCAGCCACCACACTCTGGCAGCCCAGCTCTGAAGACAGCGCTGCTGTCAGCAGCAGCGCAGAAGCAAGAGTGGCAACACTGCAACCCTCCTCCTTAGGGTCAGGCCCCCTACAGTCACAACACTGTGAAATATCAGATTTAAATAGCTGAAATCATTAAATTTACCATTTTTTAAATCCTATGACCATGAAATTGACCAAAGGGGACCATGAATTTGGTAGGGCCCTATGAGCAAGGGATGTGATTCCCAGCTTGGGCAGACATACCTGCACTAACTCTCATCAACCTAGCACATTAAAAATGATAGTGTTGGGCAGCAAAGAGCAGTCGCACAGGCTAGCCGTGCCAAGTAAAACCAGCCTGAATTCTGTGGGTACATACTTAGTGCAGCTAGCCCATGCCACCTCTGCTCATGCTACTGCAGCTACACTGCTATTTTCATTGAGCTAGCGCCATCGTGTCTACGTGAGCTGGAAACGGTGAAGCCGCAGCCTCAGACAGCTTATGTAACTGCCACAGTCACTTACTGACCAGCGCATCTCCTCATGGCCAGGCGTGACAGCAGCCCCAAATCAGTTAACCACACCAGACAGTTGCTTGGCCTGGCAACGGTAAGCCTCTTTACACAACTCCAGCCCTCTGGCCAGATCATTTACTACTACTCCAGAAGGGATAAGAGTACAAGTCCCAAAGGCTAATGGGCCTGCATTAGGTCACTAGGCCCAGCCCAGGCTCTATATTCCTTGCCCACTCTTCCTCAGGGAGGCTTTCCGATCCCCTCATCGGGGGGAAACCCAGACCTGCCCACTGCTCTGGGTTCCAGCCCAGGGACCCTGCATTTCAGCAGCTAGAACCTACTCCTTACAATCCCTTGCTGCTTCTCTGGACTGCTTCCTACCTCTCTCTGCACAGGCACCTTTCACTGAACTCCTTCCTCCAGTCTTCACTCAGTGGAAGTCTAACTCCTTACACAGCTTCCCACCAGTCTGCTACTGGGCACCTTCCTCTTGGTAGCTCTCAGTCTCTCTAACAACTACTCAGTATGTCCTATTTGCAGCCTTCTTATCCCAGCAATTAGCAACAGTTGAGGAGGCAGCTAGCCTAGCTCTTAAACCTTTAGTGGCTGTGGTACACCTCATCACAGAAACCATATGATCTCATCACTGTTACCCTCATCCTTCCTCTCCACCTTCACTCTATTGCTTGTTACACCTACCTGTGTCCTGTTTCCAATTAGATTGCAAGCTCTTTGGGGTATGGACTGTGTCTTCCTATATATTTCTATATATAGAAAAGTTGGGGATTGGTCCTGCTTTGAGCAGGGGGTTGGACTAGATGACCTCCTGAGGTCCCTTCCAACCCTGATATTCTATGATTCTATGACCATCTAGTATCATGAGGCTATGTTCCTGTCTTGGACCTTTGGGAGCTCCCACAATACAAAAATAAAATAAAATAGGAAAACTAATTATAGTCCATCTAATTCATATAACCCTGCCTGAAGGAGAAGCCCCTTTCATAAATGACCAGTCCTCCATTTTGAATCCTGTCTAGAAAAAGACAGCTCTTGATGGAGACAGCAGCAAAGAGCTGATATGTTATAAAAGGAAAGGAAATAAAAGGATGAACACAGAGAGGTGAAAGGAGGTGTGTACCGTTTGTTTTGTCTCTGAATAACAATGTTGCCAACTCCTGTGATTTTACTGTGTCTCGTGATTTTTTTAAAGCCCCAGCTTCTGGAGTCAAGTGATTATGTCAAAATCAGACCTTTCATTTTTAAAGAAGAGTAAGTTTCTTCATGGCTGCAGAGAAAAGTTTGAAAACTTGATCCAAATACAGCCAAAGACTCAGAAAACAGAAGGCATATATAACTACCCTTCTCCCAAAAGTTTACTATTTTTAAAAAAAACTCGTGATTTTTGAGAACTGGCTTATGATTTTTGAGGCTTGGAGGTGGAAAAACTGACGTTAAAAAGAAAAGAGCAGAAAGGGAAAAAAATAAAACTTCCTGGATGTACACTGAGAGCTGAGGCTTTCCAGCCTCCCTCTCACAGAGACTTTGCTTTTATTGTTTTCTAAAGTTTAGTCCTCTCCACTGGCTAGTCAAGAGCAAATTGATGATTACTTAAAAGACTCGTTTGTTTGCATTAGAGGGACCCTGAGGAAAGCTTAGAACAACTCAGTTCTGTAGAGGGAATTAAAAATGCTATGAACTAACAGAAAGCTAATAAAATGCCAGTCACCAATAGCGCCAGTCTAACAACATCTTTATAAACATAAAATAAAGAGGAAAAATCTCTTTTTATTGCAAAGTTAACCCAGCATTGTAAATTCTGGGCCCCACTCCTAAAAATTACATTCTAGAGCAATATTGCTTTTATACAGAGAAAAGAGACACCTACAAAGACCCATCTCTCTACTAAATAATATTGTAAAGCTGAGAGACGCATTTGGTACAATGTCAGAGTATAAAACAAATTACCAAAAAATCTCAAGATCTCTAGAGCAATACTTGACTATCAGATGATCCCCTCTTTCCCCTTCATATGAAAAACTAAAACAAGCAAATTTTTGGTGGGAACATTGACCAAAGGCAATGGAGTTTTAAATATTAAGCTACTTTTTTTTAACCTGAAAATTGAGTAGTTTTAAAAATAAAAAAGTAATGGCCCAAAAAGGCCTCTGTTATAACCTGGATAGGAGGAGGTTTTGTGCAAATTGAAATCACTTGGCTGATAGGAATTTATTCTCAACTCCTTATGCTCCTAGATGGAAGCCCCAAAAAATTATTAGTGCTACATGCGGAATAAAATTGCTACTATCTTTCCATTGGGTAGAAAGAAAAAAATTACATTTTAGCTGTTTCAGAATAAGGAGAACAGATTCCCAGATTCTCATTGGTATTCTTTGGCTCCTTGCCTGAGACAGTTGTCAGACAAGCTGCCAAAGAATACCAGCATAGTGTGCTATAGGACAGCGGTTCTCAACCAGGGGTCCAGGGCCCCCTGGGGGGCTGTGAGCAGGGCCATCATGACACTCGCTGGGGGCCAGGTCAGAAAGCTGAAGCCCCACCGCATGGGGCTGAAGCCTGAGGCCTTGAGACCCACCACCTGGGGCTGAAGCCAAAGCCTGAGCAGTTTGGCTTCACGGGGGGGGGGGGGGGGCACCACAGCATGGGGTCCCAGGCAATTGCCCTGCTTGCTACTCCCTAACGCAGGCCCTGGCTTTTATATGCAGAAAACCACTTGTTGTGCCACAGATGGGCCGTAGAATTTTTATAGCATGTTGGGGGAGGGCGGCTCAGAAAGAAAAAGATTGAGAACTCCTGCTGTAGGATACTGACTCTTGCCAATGGAAAGGAATGGAAGCCCATGGACCAGGTCTTTCCCTTTTGCAGAACTTAGGAAAAAACTCCCCACTCAAATCTTCACTGGGACTAGTCACATGAATAAAGCTACATACTTAAACTTGTTTAGGATGCGGGGCCAAGCTGCTTGTATGTAGGTTTCACAGTATTATTTGCTCTGTGGTAGTGCCTAGCAGCCCGTCATATACCGGGGCTCGTTGTGCTAGGCGCTGTACAAATACAATAAAAAAAGGATCCCTGCCCCCAAATAGCTTACAATCAAGTCAGAGAAGAGACAACTGGTGGAGACAGATGGGGTAGCACAAGGAAAAAATGAGACAATATTGGTCGACATGACAGGCAGCAGTCACAGCACACCAGCTGTCTGACCTTTGTGAAGTTTTTGTTTTAACAAGAGATTTTAAAAATAAAAAACTAAAAATAAAACACTAAACATTAATGAACTGAGCCTCACGGGCAGGTCAGGGGTGGCCAAACTATGGCCCGCGGGCCACATCCAGCCCGTCAGACCCTTTAATCTGGCCCTTGAGCTCCCGCCAGGGAGCAGGGTTTGGAGCTTTCCCCGCTCCGGTGCTCCAGCCGGGGAGCGGGGTCGGGGGCTTGCCTTGCTCCGCTCTGTGCGTGCAGCAGCTCCACGTGGCTCCAGGAAGCAGGGGCAGCTAGGGGGCTCCGCACACTGCACCCGCCCCAAGCACTGGCTCTGCAGCTCCCATTGGCCAGGAACCGTGGCCAATGGGAGCTGCGGGGCCGGTGCCTGAGGACAGGGCAGTGCACATAGCGGCGTGGCCCCGCCTCCATTTGGGAGCTGGAGTGGGGATGGGCTACTGTTTCCAGGAGCCACTTCAAGTAAGCACTGCCTGGATCCTGCACCCCTGAGCCTCTCCCACACCCCAACCCCTTGCCCCAGCCCTCATCACCCTCCAAACCATTTGATCCCAGCCCAGAGCACCTCCCTTCATCCCAAACCCCTCATCCCCAGCCCCACCCCAGAGTCTGCACCCCCAGCCAGAGCCTTACCCTCCCATGCGCCCCAATCCCCTGCCCCAGCCGAGAGCCCCCTCCCGCCCTCCGAACCCCTCCATCCCAGCCCAGAGCACCCTCCTGCACCCCAAACCCTCATCCCCAGCCCCACCCCAGAGTCTGCATCCCCAGACGGAGCCCTGATCCCCCCGTGTGCCCCAATCCCCTGCCCCAGCTGACCCTCCATACAATTTTCATACTGAGATGTGGCCCTCTGGCCAAAAAGTTAGCCCACTTCTGTGTAGGTACTATTATCCAAACCTCATCCACCTTCCACTCTAAATACAAGACATACTTTTTTGACCTTGCCTTTGCTAATATAAACTATGAATGTGTAATATATTTTCAAAAATCCACTAACTAAACACTACACTGCACACACAATTTTCCCCCTGGGAAGAAGGTGAGAGATAGAATGGTCCACACATGAACAGATGTTAGTTATACTGCTTAATGTACTACTGGAAAACATTCAGAGGTACTGCTGTGATGAGGGTGTTATAAGAATCTGAACAAAATAGAATCCTCATTTTACAGCTGAGAAAACAGAGGCATGGACAGATTATGTGACTTGCCTGATGTCACATAGTAAGTCTCTGTCAGAGATAGGAAAGGTAATCAGGGCACCTGACGCACAGTCTTGTTCTTTGGTCACAAGACCACCCTTTCCCTGCATGTCTGCTTGAAATAACTCATATGGAAAGGAAAACAAAAATGATGGGAAGGATTTATCGATGATCAAACTTTTCATGTGAGTGTATTCTTCTGTATCTCCTTTTGCCACATTAGCTTTTATTTACTAGCCCACTATTCTTTTTCCTATGGCTACGGATCCACACTTCTAATATTATTAAGGATATGGAAAATATTATAATTATTTCAGAGAAATAGTAGCTTAGAATAAGCATGAAATGTACATATCTAGGATGATTAAAAGAGCATTAGACTGATTAAAGAACTCAGAAAGTCAGCTTTTTGTTGATATGTATAAGAATGGAAAAAGGAAGGAAATAGGAATAGAACTATTCAGTACCACAAAACAGTTCCATCTTAGAAAATGTGAAAATGACTTAGGCTCTGATCCTGCAAACACTGAAGTACATACATAACTTTATGCATGGGAGTATTCCAATTGACTTCAACAAGACTATTCACATGAATAAATGTATGCACATGCTTAAGTGTTTGCAGGACTGGACTCTTAGGACAAAATTCTGTCAATTACAGATTCTTTACAGTAACTAAGATAAAAGTTGTAGTTTGAACAATACAGAGACAAGCTAAGCATGGGATGTCATCTGTGAAAAATCCTGTTATCCTGAGGTCCATTCTACGGATGCAATTCTTTTTGGATCACTTGAAATTTCCCCCCCCAAAGGATATGAGAAACTCCCAAAACTCCTGTCTCCTTTTATTCAAAAACATGCTGAGGGTTGGAAATTCATCCCAACAAGCAATTCTGAGGTGAGACATGACACATGGCAATGCCTTTGAGCATTTATATAACACAGATAGCAGTGCTCAGTATAAAAATACCATTCACCTTATTTGGGAATTGGCTATTGTACAGATGATCAGGGTTCAGCAAAGACCAAAGGGGAAGAGAAGGGAAAGGACAGAACCAAGAAGGATGGAGCAGGAAAGAAAGAAAGAACATACCGATGGAGAGAAGTTATCAATGATGGATTACCAGCTTCATCCTGTTTGTTTCAATGTAGAATCTTGCACCTATTGATGCAAGAGCCTTCTCCTCTAGTCTCTTACCACCTGGAACAACCTCTCTTTTCTCTGTCTCACCAATTCCATCCTTTTTCAAATACCACCTTTTCCCATTTCTTTCTCCCTTTTGATTTCGTTCTCCTTCTGCTACTCTGAAGCTCTCTTATTGTATATAGCAATATGTAATTCTGTAAATATGTCATTTATATTATGGTTGAGCACTTATTTTTGCAAAACATATCAATAAATGTTTCAGCCGTGGTTGAATTTCCAACAGGAACAGTTTATATTTAGAGCAATAACATCTGTTTGCAACCCAGGTCCTACTAAGCATACAAAGACAAGAAAACAAAACTGATCAGAAATTGACGTCACAGAATTAAACTGATCAGCCTATTTTCATTGACCAAGCTGAATGTACTAAAAAAAGAAAAAGAAAGTATGAAAATTGAAAACTACATTTTTAATTCTTTATTTAATCTCTAAAATCTTTATTTAATCTCTAAAAAATTTATTTTGTACTTGAGTGTCCCTTGGTTAAGGCCTTATCCTGCAAAGTGATTCACATGGACTCTTCTCAGGAGCAAAAACAACAAGGAGTCTGGTGGTACCTTAAAGACTAACAGATTTATTTGAGCATAAGCTTTCGTGAGTAAAAACCTCACTTCTTCGGATGCATAGAG